>NC_044987.1:113553581-113842003 GCF_008728515.1 Papio anubis
CCCCCTCAGACCCAGCGCACAGTGGGTGCCCAAGAAAGGTGCCCACTCCCTCACCTGAGACCCATTCTCTGGGGCTGCCAAGGGCTCTTTCTGGAACACAGTCAGTCAGCCAGCCAGGAGATATTGACTGAGGGCCTACTATGCGCTGGGGCTGGTATATTCCTGCCTCATGGAGGAGTGGGGAGGAATCTCCGTGGCTGAGTGGGGGCCTAGCCTGGGTGGGGCTGGGGAGGCTCTGTGGGGAACCAGGTTTCCACAGAGGACGCTTCCATGGATGAGGAGGACTAGGAGGCAACAGGGAAGGCCTGGCACGCCGCCTGCCTGAGGCACACAGGAGGGCAGGTCCGCTTCTGCGCCCCACTCAGGAAGGCCCTGTGTCCCCCCATCTCCCCGTTGCCCCACTCAGACTCCAGCCCCAGTGCAGCTTCACCCTCTGCCCACCACACCTGACGCCGCCCAGGCCCAGTGTGGCTCAGACTCCAGGTCTATGCTGCGCTGGTTTCCTTGGCTGTCCCGCCCTGGGCCCCGTGCCTCTGCTGTCCTTTCTCACCTGCACAGGTGACCCCTTCCAGCGCCTTGCTCGGGTGCCCAGACTGGCAGGTCTTACCCTCCACACCTCCAGATCCCCAGAGGGCACTGCTCTGGCACCAGGAGGCCCCGTAAACAGGAATGAAGAGTGAGTCAATAAACAGTAAATCAATCGGCCAATTGCTCCGTGGATCCATGTGAGTACAAGAAGGATGACACTCCAAGCACCACAGCCCTTGCCAACCCCAGGGAACCCACCCTTCCCCCAGGAAGTCCTGCTCCCGGCTTTACCTCACCTTCCCCATGTGTGGCAGCGCCATAAATCTGGGGACTCCTGTGAAGCCCTTGAAGCCAGGGAAGAAGGGCTGTGTTCTCATACTGTGTTCCTCAGTCCCTGGAGCTAACAGAGGTGTTGCCCAGAAAGGGTTCCCGGTCACAGGCCTTTGGGAACCACTGGATTAACACCATTGCCCTCCTGGGGCAGGGCCTTGGAGTCCCTGGGTACTGGGTTAGACCCGTGGGCTCCGCCAGTTCCCATCTGTGCTACTCATCCTCTCTGTGCCTCAGTTTCCACGTCCATGTGTACATGATAACAACTCCATCTCCGACTGCTGTTGGGAGGGTGAGGTGGGCCGACACAGGTAAAGCCACTGGGAGTGCCCAGCTCAGAAACCGTCCGCACCGACCCCACGGCTGTGACGGAGCCTCTGTGAGAGGGCATGGGAGGCCGTGTTGCCTACAGTTTGTCTGGGGAGTGCAGGCCTCCCCCACCCCCAGCACAGCCTCCTGGAGGGTTTCTCCCGCATTCCTGGCCCCCAGGGATGGAACCAGGTGCTGAGCTGGTTGGCACTTCTTGCAGGGAGGCCCAGGTTCTTGGCAGGACCTTCGGAGTCAGGCAGCAAAGTGCCCCCAGGTCCAGCACAGAGAGGCATCCGTACAGGGTGGGGCCTGTTCCCCAAACCACCCCCAGCTCTCCCAGGTCCACAGCCTGCTGAAGAGGATGACAGGCTGGCTGCAGCCTTAGGCTTCAGGACGGGGGGTGGGTATGGGGGACATCTCAGGTTTTAATATGTACCCCAGGGGAGTTGGAGGCCCAGCCGGGTTTGGGCCGCACAGGAGGGAATTGCCAGGACCTGTGTTTCAGGAACGGAAGGAAAACCCTCCAAACATAACCTGTTCTGAAGAGGACTGGGTGGTTGGAGGGGCAGTGAGCCTCCCGTCCTTATAGGAGAGCAAGCAGGGCTGGCCAGTGCCTCAAAGGCCCTGCAGGGGACCTGACACCACGTCTTCAGCTGGATGCCAGGAGATGGGGTGGTCCCCCGAGAAACCCGCCCCCCACCACTGCTACAGCCCCCACCGTGTCACCCTCCAGCCAAGCCACTTTGGGCCCTTTCTTCCCCCACAAATCTCTCAGAACTTGCATCATCACTGAGATTAGGGGCACATGTGGGTAATACCCCCGAATGGCTGCCCTGCGGCACCTCAAGTCCCAGGGCTCCAGCTTTGTGTATCTGACTTCATCTGTTTTGTCAGACTCAGGACTAAAAGTTCCTGCTCAAACGGGAGAAAGAGTGGGTGATACCTCACCCCTCCATGGCTGCTTTCCCGTACCTGAAAACTGCCCTTACCTGGCTACCACTGGGTTCTGGAAGCTTCCCTTCTCCTGCCCCTACTTCCCAGGAGGAGTCTCTGGCCTCACCGAGCATCCTGGAGAAGAGGCGTCCAAACCCGGGAGGGGTCTAACACCCCAGGCCACACCCCCACACCCAAGTTCTGTGGCTGAGTCTTATCACCCAGCCTAGGAGGGTCCCGGACGCATGGGAGGGCTCCCAGCCGGCCCTGAAATTCTGCCTCCGTGGTTCTGACATTGGCTCATCCACTTTCAGGCACCCCAAATAAGGCGTGCTTCCAGGACCCCCCACACATGCTGCTACCTCCCCGCCTCCCCACCTGCCACCCTGTCCAGCACCTCCGGAGGACCTTCTCCTCCTGCGGCAAAGTAAACAGGCTCTCTGGAGTGCTAACTGACAGCACAAATGAAATCCTGCACTCCCCCCGTCGGAGATTTACAGGGGAAGTGAAATCTTATTTGCAATGCTGCCAAGCCTGGGACGAGATGAAATTATGCCTCGAGAAGAGACCCGGCCGGCCCCTCGAGGAAGCACTGCATCGGAGATGGGCTTATTAAAACCACGGTGGCCACATTTCAACCTGTTTCAGGTGTTAAGTAATTTACTGCCACCCAGAATTCAGTGGCAGGTTTTTATCATTTTTATTCTTGTGATGCAGGCGAGTGCCCCGGGAGGTCCCTGCGCAGGGAGCCGCGGGTCTAAATGCTGCCTGTCACCCCCGCCCCAGGCACTGCAGAGGGAAATGGGGGCCAGCTGCCTGAAGTGAGTGAGGACACCCTGACTCTCTCCAGTGTTACACCCAGCTTGGCCATAGCTCAGAGTGACGGGGAGGGCAGGCTTTAAGACCCTCACCCCACCCACGTGTGGGGACTCTGTGATCCCTCAAAGACCCTCGGGACTTTTTCTTTTCTTTTTTTTTGAGACAGAGTCTTGCTCTGTCACCCAGGCTGGAGTGCAGTGGCGCGATCTCGGCTCACTGCAAGCTCCACCTCCCAGGTTCACGCCATTCTCCTGCCTCAGCCTCCCAAGTAGCTGGGACTACAGGCACCCGTCACCACGCCCAGCTAATTTTTTGTATTTTTAGTAGAGACGTGGTTTCACCATATTAGCCAGGATGGTCTTGATCTCCTGACCTTGTGATCTGCCCACCTCGGCCTCCCAAAGTGCTGGGATTACAGGCGTGAGCCACCGCGCCCGGCTTCGTTTTCTTTTTTTTTTTGATAGAGTCTCGCTCTGTCGCCCAGGCTGGTGTACAGTGAGGTGATCTCGGCAGCTTCCGCCTCCCAGGTTCAAGCGATTCTCTTGCCTCAGCCTCCCAAGTAGCTGGGTATACAGGCGTGTGCCACCACGACCGGCTAATTTTTGTATTTTTACTAGAGATAGGGTTTCTCCATGTTGGCCAGGCTGGTTTTGAACTCCCAACCTCAATGATCCGCCCGCGTAAGCCTCCCAAAGTGCTGGGATTATAGGAGTGAGCCACCGCGCCCAGCCCCTCAGGATGTTTTCTGAAGGCAGCAGGAGTGTAAGTTCCCTGGGAGCACAGACTACCCTGTCTCAGGATGTGACTGCCAACCAAGCCTTTATTGAGCACCTACTGCATGCCAGGCCCTATTCAGATGGGGAACATGTAGCAAATGGGACCGAGAGCCCCCTGCCCCATGGAGCTCACGTGCTGCCTGCCGTAAGTGTTGAGTAAATATTTGTGGTTGGTTGATGAAAATCTCCTAGAGGCAAACAGGCCCTTGAAGGAAAGACGGGGTGTGAGAACAGGAGAGAAGTGAGCAGGAGGAAGGGGCACATTGACTGAGCACCTGCTACCTGTCAGTCATCACAGTGACTGCTGGCAGCCCTGGAAGTGGGGCCTCCCCACGCTGGAGCTGCTGGGGCCAGGTCTCTGCACCTTCCCCTGAGAACTACATGCACCTTCCCCCACTCTGGAGAACTATGCAGAAACAGCTGATACTCCATCTAAACTCATGGGGAACACAGTCTCCCATTCATGGGGAGCTGGGGGACAAGGAAACCTGCAGTCTGGGACCCATGTTAAACAGCCCTCAAGATCCCCTGAGCTCTCGCCCTTTCTCAGTGGAAAGAGGAGAGCTGTTTGATACCTGCTGGCTTTGGGGGGATTAAGCCTATTATGGAGGCTCCCGGGGCTTATCTGACGCCCCCTTTCTCCACCTGTTTTCAGATACTCCAGGAAGACCAAGGGGAATCTTCTATGTCCAGGCTGAGCCAAGAGCAGAAATTCTTTTTTTTTTTTTTTTTTTTGAGACGGAGTTCACTGTGTTCTCCTAGGGCTGGAGTGCAGTGGCCATCTGCCTACTCGTAAGCTCCGCCCCTGGGTTCACGCCATTCTCCCACCAGCCTCCCAAGTAGCTGGGATTCAGAGGCGCCACATCACACCGCTAGTTTTGTATTTTAGTAGAGACTGGTTTCACCATGTTAGCCAGGGATAGTCTCGATCTCCTGACTCCAGGATCCACCCGCCTCGGCCTCCCAAAGTGCTGGGATTACAGGCTTGAGCCACCGCGCCCGGCCAGAAATTCTTTAATTAGCTTTCTCCTGGATCAGGGCCCTGGTCGTTAGGGGTGGGGCGGGGGGAGGGGAAAGGGATCGGCGTCCTCTTTAAAGCAGAGATTACAAACCCAGGGTGAAGGGTTTCGGGGCAGACGCCAGGGATGGGCGGGTCCCGAGCAGGCCCTCCCCAGTCAGTGGCTCCTCAGGGTCTGGCAGATGGAACCTGCCACCAGGAAGATGCAGGGATGTGCTCTATTGAGCCCACGATCCCCAGGAAGCTGGCACGGAGAGATGCTTGGCACAGTCCAGGCTGTGTGCCCGGGTCTCCTAATGAATGTGGCTCTTCCCCATGTGACTATCCAGATCTGTAACTTCATAATTAGGGGGGATTTCCTGAAGGGGCGCCCATCTGCGAGAGGCAAGGCAGTGGGGGCCAGTGGTGCCAGGCGCCAGGCGCCAGGCATCTGTCACCGAGCTTCATCTTCACGGCAGGGAGGAGCGGCAGGCTGGTTTACTCCCATTTTAAAATCAGCAAACCAAGGCCCAGATCTAAGCAGCTTGCCCAAGGCCATGGTGACGGAGTTAGCTCTGGAACTAGGTCTGTCCAGGTTCCCCCCAATGCCCCGAGTCCTGGCCCCATGAGGCCTCATGAAGAGACCAGGCTGAGGGTCAGTGAGCTGGAGGGAAATGCACACCCATAAGCCCCAGCCAGAGCGCCCTGGGGGGAACTAGACCTCCCCAGGAAGACCTCCCGCAGGAAGCCGTCCCTGAGCAGCCCCCAGCACCTTGGATTCCTGCACAGATGCACGGAGCCCCCACGCTATGCCCCTGCTGCCCCGCTACACAATGAGCAGGGACTGGGTCTTAATCACTTTGTTCCCTTTGAATGCAGAAAGGAAGGTTGCATCTACTTCGGCTTGGGGAACTGGAAAGAAGACTGGCAGGAAGCCGGGGGCACAGAATAGGCCAGGCTATGCCTCAAAAGATGGGACAGAGGGAGCTGAGAGAGGAGACTGCTGGGGATCCCACGCTGGAGCTCTCCTGCTAGCTGCCTTGCACAGGGAGGCACATGCAAACTGAGAGGGCAGGAGGCTGAGCCAGATGCCCGGGGCTACGGCCGTATGAAGTATGGCTCGCATTCTCTCCCTTGATCTCCTCCTGAAAGGCAGCTCCCCTGTGCTCCGGAAGCACTGGACGCAGGTGGAGCAGGCAGAGAAAGACATCTGGACCTGGACCCCATGGGCATGGCCCTACCACCCACCCCAGCCTCCCTTCCCAGTGCAGCAAGCTGAGCCACTCCCAGAGTGGGCTGCCGCAGGGCTACTGTCCCGTCCCTGACTCTCAGACAGGTTTTCCCCTGGGATCTGGTCATGACAGGTGACTTGCAGGACCCTAGGGCACCCCAGCTGCCCAGGCTACATCTCTCTTGCTCCCCCTTGCAGCCCCAGCACCTGCTGCAGGAATTAATGAAATGAATGAATGAGTGTGTTACGGAGCACATGGGAGCGAAGGCAAACCCAGGTCTGGGGAAGTTCCTCGAGGGTAGGGTTTCTCAGCTGGGACCTGGAGGATGGTCAGTCAGCCAAGGAAATGGAAGAGAGGGTGCTCCTGGCAGGGGTAAGTGCCCAGGCAAAGGCCAGGAGCAGAGACAGAACATGCAGCTATAAAGCCCAAAGTCACCCAGCCCGGCTAGAATGGATAGGGTCGTAGAGGGAATGAATGAATGAGAAAAGGCAGAAGTTCTGGGGCCGGATGATGGAGGTGGCCATCAGGGCAAGAAGGCTGAGGTCACTACTAGAGCTTCCTACAGTGGAGGATGCCAGGGGATTCCAAAGAAACCAAGATAACAGCCAGGGCCGCCCAGCTCTGGAGGTCCCCATGTCCATCACAGCCACTCCACCCCGCCCTGAGCTTTGCAGTGCACCCCTGGCACCAGCCGTGAGGTTGCAGAGAGAGTTGAAACCCTGAAGCAGGAAGCAGCATTCCCCCAGTGAGAGGCCAAGCCCAGAGAGACCCCAGCCTCTGCCAAGGAAGCGTGGGGACCCCAAGGGCAAGGGAGCTGGGGGGTAGGGGTGAGACTGGAAGCTGAACCCACAGGGAGGAGGGAAAGCAAAAGATACAAAGGCAGTGGCGGCGGCAGCCCCGCTGAGACTTGCTGTGAGCCAAGATGAGCCCTGTTTATCTGGCATGAAGCAAGTATTTCCAGGCACCTACTAAGTGCCGGTTTGGTGTGAGATGCAGGGGTGGGGGACAGCACCTGAGGAAGCGCCAGCCTCCCCTGGCTGCGCCACACCTGTGCATACCAATACTTCCAGCACCCGCCTCTCTGGTGGGTGAAGAATGATGTCTCTTATTTCAATTAGCTTTTTCTTGATTACTAGCGAAGTTCTGCATCTTTTCACTTGTTTACTGCCCATTTGTTTTTCTACTACCGGGAATTGCCTGTCCACATCTTTTGCCCATTTTTCTTATTGATTTGTAGGAGCTCTTCGCATATTAAGAGAGGAGTAGAGAAGCAACCTATTCTAGGGCAGGGCCCTCAGAGTCTACCTCCAGGGTCCTCGGTCCCAGGGAAGGCAGGAAGATTTGTGTGGGTTGCTGGGTGCTCCCGCTGAATCTCTGCCCCCTGCCTGGCTCTCGATCAGCCAACTCTGCCGAAAGATGAGGCATCTCCTGCAGGTGAGAGCCCCTGCCAGGCCTGCATCCTGGCTGGCAAAACCCAGAGGGCTTATTTTTCACTTACACTGAGAAGTCTACACTGCCAGTGGCTGGCAAGGTGCCCCAGATGGCACCTGAGGGGAGCCAGCTGGCATACCCGGGCATCGCGGAGAACAGAATGACTCTCGCCATCCCAGGTCAGTCTGGCGGGGACCATATGACAAAGGGGACAGGTCCTGAAGCTTCAGGCTGGCCCTCCCACTAGAATTCCAGGCCCCCTCCCAGTCCTGGCACACACCTTCCCTGTCCCCCTTTCCAGCTACGACGGTCCCTAAAGAGCAACCCTAGCCTGTGGGAGACACCTGAGCCCTTGCCGCTTGCCCTTGGCCACCTGACCTTTCAGGGCCAGAACCATCCCTGCATTTTATTTTCCCTCCAGAGCATCCCACATTTCAGCGGACAAACACGCAGGCCATAAAACTGATTTCCAAAGCCTATAAAGGCAATAACATTTAGGGAGGAGGAGAAATAAAGCCCCTCCTTTCCCGGAGTAACGGCTGCCAGGAGTCCTCTAGGGGCCCCATCTGCAGCTGGAGGGGAGCAGCGCAGGGCCAGCCCGCAGCCTTTCCTGCGCCAGGTGGTAAATGGCCACCCAGCACATGTTCCGAGGGCCCACGGCAGCCAGAGAGACTGCAAACTGCCTGCTCACCCTCTTCCCTGATGCCCCTGCCCACGGCTGTGTGGTTCCCCAAGAACCAGGGAAGCCTCATTGGCACCCCGTGCCTGCCCTCTCTCCCGTTCCCCCACTAAGCTCCCTGCAAGGACCCCTGGAGCAGCTTCCCAGCTGGTCCAAGTCACCCCTGCTGCAGCCAGCGCAGGGGACGGCCCATGCTGCGGGCAGCCCGGTGGATGCCCTAGGTAGTCAAACCCACCGTCCTGCTCCCCACCACGCTCAGGTGAGCCCTCTGGGGAATGCAAAGGATACTGCCACAGAGGTGGCCACCATGACCTCGATGGCAGAGTGGGAGGGGATCCATCAGGGACCAGAAAGCTCAGCCCTCCCTCAAACTCTCCAGACACCCCATCCTGGGCTGTCACCAAGTTCACTAACCAGAACAACACCTAGAGTGGTCACCGTGTGCCCACACCTCCTCATTCATTCAAGTTTCCTGGATCCCAGACAAGTCACTTATGGTCTCTATAGCACAGCTTCCCAACCTGAGAAGTGGGACCCACAGCCGCCTCCCAGGCCATGACTGTGATGGTTATTCTGGGCTGGGAGAGTTGCTGGATGACAGTGGGATGCACTGGCAGCTGCAAAGCTGGGTCCAGTATGAGGGCAACGCCCAGAGGGGAGGGGCCTGCCTGGAGGCAGGGGGATACACCAAAGGACCCCAACAGTCCTTTCCAGGCAAGGATGCAACAAGGCCAGGAGACAAGGCCTGCAGAGGTAACATTCCTGCCTTCAGGGTAGACCCACCAAGGAGGGTCAGGGGGACCTCCCCACCCGAACTGTAAGGGACCCGGATGGCTTCCAGGAGCCCCAGGCCTGGAAGTCACTCATCCTCCTTCTCCTCTGGGATTAGAACACATCGTGACGTGGAATTAGCCACGGGCTCAGCCTCTGAAAAGAGGTGGAGAGAATTGGGAGATGGGGATCTTCCAACCAGGGAGCCCCTCCCCACACAGGGATATCCCCAAGTCTCTGCAGGGACAGGGGCATGAGGAAATGGGGGTGCCAGCCCCCAGGAGCAGTGGGGAGGGCTGGTGCGGGGCTAGAGTGGGCATCTCAGCATTTGCATGGAGAGCTCTCTGTGGTGCTGAATTTATGCAGCCGCCTTTGTGATTCCTAAGGCGAGACGAATCTCCAGGCCGCTTTTCTCAGCAGGAACAAGGCTTTTCTTCAAATCGATGGTGACACATTTTTAAACTCCGATATTAAGGAGGGAAAGACTTTGCCAGCCCCCCGGGGGCAACCCTTATTAGTCACAGGCTCATCTGAGAGAAACAGCAACAGCAGACCCAGTGGGCCTGGGCAAGACAAGAGGCCCAGAGGCCAGCCGCCGTGAGCACGACACAGGGGAGTCAATAGCGGCAAATAGGAGGGCAGCGGCGGGGGGGGTCTCCCGAGCTGAGGCACAGCCATGTAAGGGGCGAGCACTTTGGGACGGGCTCTGGAGCAAGGGATAAACCATCCTTGGGGGAGATAAAGAACAGTTGGTGAGGATACTAGAGAGGAAAAATGAAGAAAAAAGGCCAAGAGGAGAAAGAAAAGGAGGCATTCAGCCGAAATTTAAATTGACTTCCAAGCTTGGAGTTAAGGATCCTAAATTCTTGTTACAAACTTTGCAGTGGCTGCTGGGAAGCTCAAAGCTGCATTTCATATTCAGTTGCAACAGATTTACTCAACCTAGTTTTGAGGTGACATCTGGGCCAGGTCAGGAAAGGATACCAGGAGCCAAGATACCCCCAAGTAGCCATCAAGAGTATAAACTACAAGGGCAGATTTGAGCCATAGTTCCTCGGAAGGCCACATACCAGCATCGAGTGGCAGGTGCCAGGGCAGACAGCAGGCTGTGACCAGTAACCAGGCAAGAGGCTGGTGACCTGGAAAGCATGTGCTGAGGGCATCCAGGCCACAGAGTTCCAGGTGGGACCAGGAGCATAGTTCTTAGGAGATACCCAGCTCAGCATCCCCTGCTGTGGCTTGGTTCTTTTTATTCCTGTTTTAATGGTTCTCAATTTTACTGTTCCTATTTTTCAGTGGAAATAAGTAAATGTTTTTTGTAAAAATTAATGCCAGCTCACACGCCCATTTCCTGGGTGACAGTAGTCACCATTTACTGAATTCCAATGACTTGTCAAGTGTTTGCATGCACCTCCTCCGCTCTCCTGGTTTTACAGATGAGGAAACTGAGATTCAGGCGAGAGGTGTATCCTGGCCAAGGTCATAAGAGCTAGCAAGTGGCCACAGCAGGACTTGATCCCAGCCCTGTCCCATGCGCACCAGAAGGCTCCTGCCTCCTCGTTAGGAAGAAGAGGAGGCTCGGTAGAGGCCAAGGCCAGGGAGGCCCTGAGAGGCAGTCGGCTGACCCACAGAATCCCCTCCCTGGTGCTGCCTGGTCTCCTCCCGGGCAAACGTACCCCACCTTCCTGTGACCCTCATGGGAAAGCTCCCCGCCAACTGCCAGAGGGGATTTAGCTCCTTTGACAATTGAAGCTGCAGAGCTCTCGTCACAAATGTCAATTCTGGGCCATTTGCTTCGTAGATTTTAATGTTCCTGTTTCTCCTCAACATCCTCAGCAAGGTAGCTCTTGCTTTTCAAAAGGGACGTGGCGTTTGATGATGTTTAATCCGTACCTGAAATACAGCCAGGCGGCAATAATAAAACAGCCGCGGGTCCTGCTGGCAGAGGAATGGCTGACAGCCGGGCCTCTCTCTCCACCTGCGACGCTGCTCGCCTCCGGTTTTTACTGCAATTACAATGTCCAAAGAGGGGGAGGAGGCAGCGACGGGGAGGAGAATGGGGAATGGGCGTTCAAGGGCCACTTGTTGCCGCTGGGAGGTGGGTGCCACTGATGGGGATTTTTTTTTTTTAAGACAGAGTGTTGCTCTATGGCCCAGGCTGGAGTGTGGTGGCGCCATCTCAACTCACTACAACCTCTACCTCCCAGGTTCAAGCAAGTCTCCTGCCTCAGCCTCCCGAGTAGCTGGGATTACAGGCACCCACCATCACGCCTGGCTAATTCTTGTATTTTTGTAGAGACGAGGTTTCACTATGTTGGCCGGGCTGGTCTTGAACTCCTGACCTCAGGTAATCCACTCGCCTTGGCCTCCCAAAGTGCTGGGATTACAGGCGTGACCCACCATGCCAGTCCCACTGATGGGTTTTAATGAACCGAAGGGAATGCCAGTCATGCCTTAGAAGAGGAAGCCGCCAGTGACCTCTCAGCCCCGCCTCTGCTCACTGCCTCCCGCACCACTGTCAGGACAAGCTCCATCCTGGTACCCATCCTCCCCCAGGTCTGCAGCCCACATGCTCTCTATGCTCCCGCATCCTCCTGTCTTCCCTGGCTTCCATCTCCTGACACCTGGCGCAGATATAAACAGCCGCGTCCCCGCCCCTGCCAGGAGTGCACAGAGCAGGAGATCCCCGCACAGCCGTGCCTACCAGGGCTGCCTGCTTCCCCATAAGGCTCCTTAGCCGTGAGCCATCATGAATTCCTGTATGTCCTTCCAAGGGCAGGCATGCTTGGGCTGCCCCCACTGCAGAAGAGCCCTGTCCAGGGATGGAGACCCAAAGTCCATGGAGCTGCCCCTGCCCTCGAGGAGCTCGGGGTCCTGTGGGTGGCGAAGTGAGATCCCTCACTGCTAATAAGAATCACTACCATTTGTGAGCCCCTCCACTGTGCTGGGCCTTCCAGGCAGTAATGAATTTTCTTCCTATTAATGCCCCCATAAGGGACAGACGGGGAAACCCCAAGGCCTAAAGAGGCAGGAGACTGCCCTACATAGTGGTGGAACCAGATCTTACCCGGGTCTGTCTGGTAAACAGCCACTGCCCTGGCCTCTGGGACCTCCAAAGCTGCCAACCAAGCATGCCAGTGCAATCCACCCCAGCCTGGACCTCACCACTGACCCCAGTGGCAGAGAGCTGGGGGCCATAATGGCACCACCGCAGTGGAGTTCAAAAGGCGAGCATCTGAAACACATGAAGACCTGAGGAGGGTGGCGGCTGCAGGGGAGGCCTTCAGGGGCCTTCTCTGGCAGCTTAGGCCTCAGCAGATGGCATCCAGGCCCTGACAGGGCCATTCAGTCACCCAGCTTCCCTGGGGACATCCCCTGTCCTAGCCCGCCTCGCGAGGGCCCCGCTGCACAGGCCGTTTCCATGTGAACACACATCTTTCCCAATGGAAGGCGGAGCAGGCACAGACCGCCCTGCTAGCAGTGGGGAGAGAGGGGCCCAGCCTGCCTGTCCTGCACCCTCATGGTCAGGAAACCCATCCAAGAGACTCTGGCAGTCAGGAGAGGGCCGCCCCCTTGGCCATGCCAGGTCCAGCAGGTGACTCGATTCCCTACCACGAATATGGGAAGGAGGTTCCTTCAGCCCATTCAGGATAGAGGGACCATTCCCCTGTTCCCAGCCCCACCAAGCGCTGGGTGCAGGGCAAGTGCTAGCTAATGGGATGCCCGGTTCAGCAGGTCTCAGCAGCCCTCCCAGAGCAGCAGCTACAGCAACAAGAACAAGGGGTGGCATCTCCTGGGTGCTTGCTCTGTGCCAGGCACTGTACTGAGCATCCTACACAAGCGGTCTCCTCTCAAACCCACAGTGCTGGGGCTGGGTCTGCATGCACTCTTATCCCTGTTTTACAGACAAGAAAACAGGCTCAGAGAGGTTAAGTGATTTGCCCAAGGTCACACAGCTGGTACACGGTGAAGCCAGGACTTGTACCCAGGACTCCAACTTCCAGTTACAAGATGTCCCATATGGCCAGGCACAGTGGCTCATGCCTGTAATCCTAGCACTTTGGGAGGTCTAGGCAGGAGGATCGCTTGAGCCCAGGAGTTTGAGACCAGCCTGGGCAATACGGTATAAATCCGCCTCTACCAAAAATGCAAAAATTAGCTGGGTGTGGTTGCATGAGCCTGTGGTCCCAGCTACTCGGGAGGCCAAGGCGGGAGGATTGCTTGAGTCTAGGAGGTCAAGGCTGCAGTGAGTTGTGGTCACACCAATGCACTCCAGCCCAGGTGGCAGAGCAAGACCCTATCTTTAAGAAACTGTCCACATGAGGCCAGGCGCGGTGGCTCAAGCCTGTAATCCCAGCACTTTAGGAGGCCGAGACAGGCTGGATCACGCAGGTCAGGAGATCGGTGACCATCCTGGCTAACAAGGTGAAACCTGCCCTTACTAAAAATACAAAAAAAAAAAAAAACTAGCCGGGCGAGGTGGCGATGTCTGTAGTCCCCAGCTACTCGGGAGGCTGAGGCAGGAGAATGGCATAAACCTGGGAGGCGGAACTTGCAGTGAGCTGAGATCCGGCCACTGCACTCCAGCCTGGGCGACAGAGCGAGACTCTGTCTCAAAAAAAAAAAAAGTAAAGATAAGAAAATGTCCACATGGAGAATCCACAATAGATGGAGCTCTTCGTGGTGGGGGAGGTGAGGAGACAGGGCCTGGGTCCTTGACTGGTAATCCTGCTATGTCCTGGAGGCCACGCCAAGCTCACCTGGCTGGGCCAGGACTCACCCAGGAAGCCCCAGGGTCAGGGTCTGGAGTGTGTCTGAGCCCACTCTAGAGGTCTAGGGAAAAGATTCAAGTCAACCCACCCACAGACACAGCCATCTGCACAGAGCCTGAGAGCAGCAGCACTGTGGCCATCGCATGCTGCTGCAGCCAGACCCCTTGATGTCCTAGGCACACAGAGTACTCACCCGTTAAACGGGCAGGCAAGCCGCGGCCTCCTGGGGAGCCCTGAAACCAGCTCAGCTGCGCCTTGCCAAGGAACTGGCGGATCATTCCAGGAGAGCGAGCCAAGGGCTGCAGATCCAGCCCTTTTCATGCTTGGCCAACTTAATGGTCCCCATTAATTTCAAAACACACACATTCCCACAAGCTCCGGCCTCCTCGGCTCAGCGCTCGGGTGGACAGCACACCGGGGACACAGGCAGGGGCACAGGTGCGGGCGCTGAGGCCTCAAGGACGGGAAGGAGCCAGAGAGGACGTGCTCGGGACACTGGGCACAGGGTGGAAGGCAGGGTGGCCACCCCATGGGTGGACGGCAGACTCCAAGCTGTGGTTTTCTAACTACACGTCTGCCGTGAGGGGTAGAAAAGGCCCTTGAGTTTGCAGTTCTGCTTTGCCACCTTCCTGCTGTGTGACCCTGAGCAGGTCACTGTCCCCCTATGGGCTTCAGATCCTCCCCTGTCCTCCTCTACAGGACTCCAAATGCCAGGAGGGCAGGCACTGGGTTACACTGGGCCTTGTACCTCCAGCGCCTCGAAAGGAGCCAGGAACCTCATGAGGACCCAGAAATGCCCACCACCGTCCTAATCTGTAAAATGAATCAGCCACTTCAGGCCCAGAGGGGTGGGGTAGGGGGCTGGGCTAGGCAGGAAGAGGGGACTTAGAGGGTGTCAATGGTTCGTGCAGCCCCTTCCACCATCTGAGCAACTCTCAAGGGCATGGAGTCATTTATCCATTCAACAAAACATCACGTCAGGCATGTTGGCTCACACCTGTAATCCCACCATGGGGGAGGCCGAGGCACGAGGATGACTTGAGCTCGGGAGTTTGAGATCAGCCTGGCAACACAGGGAAACCCTACCTCTACAAAAAAATTCACAAAAGAAATCTACTGAAACCCAGGACAGAGAGTTACTGGGTCCGCAGTCTACTCTCACATTCCCCGCGGAAATGACAGAAGAACTTCGGGTAAGAAGCAGGGGACTCGGCGGAAGACCTTGGGGTGGAAGGTCCCTGGAAGGTCCTTTCTGAGTGCCGCCCCCCGGCCAGTGCTCCACTCTCTGGACCAGGCCCTGCGAGCCCATGAGGGCATCTCAATAATTCAGGAGGGATCCATCATTTATGAATTTATGCAACCACTGCTCGACCTTGTGGGGATGAGCCGCCCTCTTCCTACAGTGGTGGAAATTAGCTCCTGGCCGTGTCTAGGTGTTCTGGGCTTTCTAATGTGGGGAGGGGGCCTCTTGGACCCCAGGCGTCCTGACTGGCCCCCCTGAGCAAATCTGCCCCTCACTTCCAGACGACCCAGAGGGAGCTAGCGAAAAAGCAAACCTGGGCCGGGGATGGTGGCTCACAGCTGTAGTCCCAGCACTTTGGGAGGCTGAGGCAGGTGGATTGCTTGAGCCCGAGAGTTTAAAATCAGCCTGGGCAACATGGCGAGACCTCGTCTCTACAAAAAATAAAAAAATTAACTGGGAGTGGTGGCATGCCTGTGGTCCCTGCTACTCAGGAGGCTGAGATGGGAGGAACACTTGAGCTCAGGAGGTCGAGGCTGCAGTGAGCCATGATTGCACCACTGTACTCCAGCCTGGGGAACAGTGTGACCCTGTCAGAAAAAAAAAGAAGGAAGGGAGGGTGGGGGGGGGGGGAGGGAGGAGAGGGAGGAAAGGGAAGAAAGGAAGGAAAGGAAGGAAAGGAAAGAAGGAAAGAAAGAAAGACCTGATGGTCTCTCTCTTAAACCCCAAATCTGATTCCCAGCCCTGCCTTTTACCCAGCGCCATGACCCATGGGTGCCTCAGTGTCCTCATCTGTATAATGGGGGAAATGTCAGTGCCTGACTCAGACATGAGGCAACGTGTGCAGCGTGTCGAGCAATGGGAACACTCAATACCAAGCGGCAGGTGCCAGGCCATCCTCAGTCCAGAGCCAGGGCTCTGTGGGGCATGCCGGAGACTTGAGGGGGCTTGGGACACAGGAGGCCAGGCAGGCTGAGGGAGCTGGAGCCCACCAGGAGGCCTCAGGAGACCCAGGAGCCCAGATTCAGATGTTAGTTCCATCTTTTTTACAACAACCCCTCCCCCTGCCCATGGCAAACTTCTGCCCCACCTCTCAGTTTCCTGGCCGTGAGGACACATAGGACACACCACTCTCAGAACTCAAATTCATCAACCAGGAAAAAGAGAACAGAGAGGAGGTATTCCCTTCCCCCAACCCCGACACACACACACACACACACACACACACACACACACACACACACAAAATTTCCTGGGGGCTCTGGAGCTTGGCAAACCTCCCATCCCAGCTCTACTACCATTTAGCTGTGTGACCTTAAACAAGTTGCTTCACGCCTCTGAGCCTCTATTTCACCATTAGCACAATGAGACTGAAATAGTGCAAGAGAGGTTAACTGCATAGGGTATGAATGCAGCCTAGACCTAGAGGGAGACACCTCCCACCTCATGCTCTGGGCCTCCCTGTCCTTATTATCTTATGCTCCCTGCCCCCATTTTTCCACTCAGCAGCCCAAGTGATCTGACCGAGCACCCCCAACTCAGGCCCGGGCCGTGGCTCACTCCAGACCCCTCAGAGCCTCCCCACAGTGTTCCATCCACGTGGCCCCACCCTGTCTGTGCTCTCTCCCCGAAGAATGCTCTTGCCCCAACTTCTGACTTAGCACCCCGTCCAACCCAAGCACCCTCTCCTCCACGCAGCCTTCCCCCCTGCTTCCCTCCCTTGCAGGCCAGACTCCTGTCTCTCATGCGCTGCATTTCCTTTTCCATTCACACGTGTCACCCCTTATCTGGAATTAGAGACTGTGTCCTCTGCAGCCCAGGCCCACCCCACGGTGTGGTGCACAGCAGCCGTATCATCTATGTTTGTTGCATGGATGAAAGTGTCTGAGTTCTAATTCTGGCTCAGTCACCTGCCGAGGTGGGACGTGTTATTTGATCCCCGAAAATGGGGCAACAATTCTGCCTGCCTCTTGGGCCTCTGAGAGCACTGCATATATCCAGAGTGGCCAGAGCACTGGAAAGTGGCCCGGCCCGGCCTGCACTTGGCTTCCCCTGAGGAGGAGGGAGCCCAGGGCCAGGCCCGTGTAGCTAACAGGTTCCAGCGGCAAAGTCTGCTGTGCAGCCGGCCCTGGGCTCGTTGCTGGCCCGGCCACCTCCCCTGCCCACTGTGGAGAGGTTTCTGCTGTCGTGGCGGCCAGCAAGCCTCAGCAAACACATTTAAATCTGAAGTGACAGATAAAGCGATTTACGGCGACAGTTTAGCGTCAGATCACTTCCCACAAGGCAGTCCGCATCCCTCCGGGCCCCCTGCTTGGTAGTCCATCAAGGCGGTCTCTAAATCACTGACTCCAAGCGGCTCCCGGGGATGGCCAGGCGCAGGGGCGGGTGGCTGCTCAGGTGGCCACTCAAGTCCTGGCCTGCTCCTTCTCACCAGGCCAGGCTCTGGTGGGCCCTCCAGGCAGCAGGAGAGGATGAGGCAGGGGCTGCCTGTGCTTGGGAGGAGGGCGGTGATAAGCGGCCAGCAGACGCTCACAAATCAAAGCCCCAAGACTTAAGGAGACAGAGCGCCACTTCATGACTTATTTTAAATAAATAAGCAGCTTAAAAATCTCCCCACGAGGTCAGCTTGTCGCTGTGAAACATGGCTTCCCACCCGTCCCCGCTGCACGCCCAGGCCCCTCAAAGGCTCGCCGACCCGCCTCGCCTCCCGCCACCTCTTTGCAGAATTAATTGGTCCCTGCGGCGTTGCGTGGCACTTTGTTCAGACCTTGCTCCTAGCGCTTTGTCACATTATATTCTGCTTAGTTGCTCTCACTCCTGACTTCCCAGTAGTCATTTCCTGGGGACTCTCCACATGCCAGGTCCCGGGCCCAGGGCTGGACAGGCCTGAACTCCTGTCCTCCTCACCCCTGCCCTGCGGTGGGACTGATGCTGATGCCATTTCTCAAATGAGGAAGCAGAGGCCATGGCGTGGCCAGCAGGGGCGCTGGGATCCCGACCTGCTCCTGGCCACGGTGCGCACGGCCTGCTCACCGCTCTGGGCTGGCGTTGAAGCAAAAGATCCCTTCCATCTTCACACAAAGCCTTTCATCCATCTCTGCCCTGTCCTCTTATGACCTGAAGACCAAAGCCAGGCAGCCAGACCCCTGGGCTGGCCAAGAATGGGGATCTTTTTTTGAGATGGAATCTCGCTCTGTCACCCAGCAACCAGGATGGAGTGCAGTGGAGCAATCTCAGCTCACTGTAACCTCTGCCTCCCGGGTTCAAGTGATTCTTCTGCCTCAGCCTCCTGAGCAGCTGGGCCTACAGGCGCGTGCCACTGTGTCCAGCTAATTTTTGTATTTTTAGTAGAGACCGGGTTGCACCATGTTGGCCAGGCTGGTCTCAAACTCCTGACCTCAAGTGATCTGCCCACCTCTGCCTCCCAGAGTGCTGGGATTACAGGCGTGAGCCACCATGCCTGGCCAAGAATGGGGATCTTTCTTTGTGCCCGGACATGTCCTGCCCGGGACTCTGCTGTCAGGAACAAAAAATTCGCATACACAGGCCTGGTGCACCAGGAAACTCAAGGGCAGGGAGGTGGCCTAGTCAAGGTCACTGCCTCCCTGCGGTAAAAAGGAGACACAAACACCCTGGAAGCCACAACACCCCCTAGTGGAGACTCCGAGACCGGCGCTATCTCCAGACACAGGTCATAGGCAGGGCTGGAGAGGCAGGCACCGGCTCTGAGAACCTCCTCCTCCAGATGAGGGGGCCTGCGGGGGCTCCCTGGCTTATCTCCTGCATGCGGCAGCCCAATTTCATTAAGACAGATGTGCCATGCTCCTGTGGGCAGGAGTCATGGCCAGTACAGATGGCAGGAGCCTGAGACTCTCCCGGGTGCTGCCCGAGCAAGCGGCCTCAGCTGGCAGCCCGCTGGGACAGGGCCCAGGGAGGCCTGCACTGTGCCTGAGGGTGTGGGGGTTTGTCCCGTCCCTGTAACTTCAAGCCCTGCCACCCGCCAGCCAGGCATCCCACGTCTATGCTTCTGCCCAACTTCCCACCTCACTCTCACCGCATCCCATACAAACACACATCACACCACACGCACACTCCATCACCCACACCCCACGCATTACACAAGCACAGACACACACATGTATCACACACACGCATCACACACATCACACAAGTGCATATGCACACCCCCCCCACATAGGCCAAACTCCTGACCTCACACACACACACTATGACATACACCCCACGCATCACACGAGCACAGACACAAACACGCTATATCACACACACATACCACACACATCACAAACACAAGGCCGAACTCCTGACCTCACACACACACCATCACACACATCCCAATCACATCTCATAGCCCAATAATGTAAGAGTGGAAACCAGTCCTGAATTTCAAATGCCAGGAGATCAGTAGGGAAACCGAATCTGATTTTCTTATTTTTATTTGTTTTTTGAGACAGGGTCTCACTCTGTTGCCCAGGCTGGAGTGCAGTGGCGCAATCACAGCTCACTGCAGCCTCGACCTCCCAGGCTCAAGCGATCCTCCCACCTCAGCCTCCCAGGTAGCCGGGACTACAGGCATGCACCACCACACCCGGCTAATTTAAAAAAAAATTTTCTTTTTGTAGAGATAGGGTGCCACCGTGTTGCTCAAGTTGGTGTCAAACTCCTGGGCTCAAGCAATCTTCCTGCCTCAGCTTCTCAAAGTGCTGGGATTACAGGAGTGAGCCACTGCATGCAGCCTCAGAGTCTGATTTTCTTTTTGATTTTTTTTTTTTTTGAGACGGAGTCTTACTCTGTTGCCCAGGCTGGAGGGCAGTAGCACAATCATGGCTTACTGCAGCCTTGACCTCCCAGGTTCAAGCAATCCTCCTGCCTCAGCCTCCTGGGTTCAAGTGATTCTCCTACCTCATCCTCCCAAGTAGCTGGAATTACAGGTGCGTGCCACCATGCCTGGCTAATTTTGCAAATTTTTAGTAGAGATGGGATTCTGCCATGTTGGCCAGGCTAGTCTCGAAACTCCTGACCTCAAGCCTGCCTCAGCCTCCCAAAGTTCCGGGATTACAGGCGTGAGCCACTGCACCTATTTAAGAATCTGATGTTCTGTTTTCTATTTTATATATATATATATATATTTTTTTTTTTTTTTTTTTTTTTTTTTGGAGATAGGGTCTCACTCTGTCACCCAGGCTGAAGTGCAGTGGCACAACCGTGGCTCACTGCAGCCTCAACCTCCCAGGTTCAAGCAATCCTCCTGCCTCAACCTCCTGAGTAGCTGGGACTATAGGCACACATCACCATGCCTAATTTTTAAAAAAATTTTTTTGTAGAGACAGGGTCTCACTATGTCGGTCAGGCTGGTCTCAAACTCCTGAGCTCAAGTGATCCTCTTGTCTCGGCCTCCCACGGTGCTGGGATTACAGGAAGTGAGCTACTGCCCACCCCCCCCCCCCCCCCCGCCCAGGGTTGTTTCTTAAAGGCCTGAGGGAGGTCACAGGCAGATGCCTCTTCAGGGAGGGGAAGGAGTGAGGGGGGCAGGCAGAGGGACAACTGGCAACTGCCCTCTCCAAGGATCCCCAGGACCCTGCTGAGTGGCACGAGAGATGCCCACAGCCTGGCTGGAGACCCCTTCAAGCCCACAGCTTTTCAGGATGGAAGAGGGTGGGGGGTTGGGAGCTCCCCCCGCCCCCCTTTCCCTCACAGCCCTCTCCTAGCTCCCACTGCACCCTTCCCCTCCACATCCCTGCAGCTGGACCCAAGCCCAGGCAGCGACAGCCCCTCCCATATGGCAGCAGGAACAAAGAGAACCGCCCCCCACAACAAAATCCAGAAGCTCCGGCGGGTGGCCAGACCTCAAGCTCCCAGCCCAGTATGACCCGCAGCGTTCTCCATGGGCCACTGACGCCCGCGGGGCCAGCACTGCTCCTGGCTTCAAAAATATAAATTTAAAAATCCCCACCCCAAGATAATTGCTCTCTCCTCTTGCTTATTGTGGTGGCTCCGCGGTAGGCACTGAGAAGCAATTATTCACGGCTAATGATTATAATCAAGTCAAATAGAATTTAATGGACACGTATTCTCTTCCTGCTTGAAACTTTACATATGAATTAAGCACATATGGGTTTCACGAGGCACAGACGCAGATTTATGCAGCCCCGAAAAGCCCCGCCGTTGTGGACGACTTTTATTCCACTAATAAACAGGCTGATTTATGGGCTCCTGGGAACTGCGATCTCTGCTGCCCCCTGGTGGGCAAAGGGGCCGGGGTGGGAGCCAAGGCCACCCAGGACCCTGGAGGCCTGACCAGTGCCAAAGCCACTTTGAACGCTGGGGTTCCACAAAGCCCTGGACGGCCGAAGGAGACTCGGGCTCTGTGTGGGAAGCCTGTGTCCAGACCCTGCCTCCGCCATTCCCTGGGATTCCAGGTGGGTACTGGGTCCTCCTGGCTGTGAGATTCTAGAACAAAAAGATCCCAGGAAAACACACCAAGAGGAGTGTGGGTAAACTGAGGCAAGCAGGGGGAGGCGAAAGCTGATCATCTGCAGGAGGTACCATGTCCCTCAGCACCCCCAGGACAGGGGTGATGCCCAGAATGGCGCTGATGACACCAGTTTCAGCACCAATGCGAGGTGCTGAGCCCCGATTCCCGCCTGGTGATGAGTGACCGCCATTTGCACGTCACGTGCATCAGCTCCAAGTGCCCCCAGCAACCTGATGGGTGCTTTCTCTGCTACCCTCATTGTGCAGAGGAGGAAACAGAGGCCTAGGCAAGGACACGGAGAAGGGGAGTCCCCAGAGAAACTCAGCCAGCACTGCCCCAGCCCTGGCCCTGGTGCAAATGGAGCTGGCACTAAAGCACTTCCGATGGAGCTGCTGCATCCAAAGCCTGGCGACTCCCAAGAGCACTTAGCAAGCGGCGTTAATCACGCCCACAGCCCGGGTGCAGCCTCCAGAGTGTCCCCTGTTCCATCTGCACCCACCAACACCCCACCTTGTTCCCTGAACCCTTTCTCCTGGCCCATGTTGCAGCCAATCACCAACCCAGGGGGACAGAGCTCAGAAGATACCTCATTTTCCCTCTGGCCACTTTGCAGCTCAGCAAGAAGATACCGCTGGGGTACCTCTCACACGCTTGCCAGTGACTGGCAGGGCTGGAGTACCCACTGTCCTCCCTGACTGCCCTCTCAGCCACAGCCCCAAGGCTCTGCCCTTCTGCTCCAGGCCAGCCCCTCCTGGGCACAGGCAGCAAGAACGCCCTCCCCTAGGCCGCTGTAACATCTGCCAGTGCAGATGTGGCTTTGTCTTAGCCGTGTGGCCCCAGATGGACTAGCAGTCCTCTTCCTCGTGGCCCTAGAGAAACACACCAGAACCACCTGCAGAAGCCCAAGGTGACTCTAGCTCCCCCTGCTCCCCTCAGCCAGCCACTCTGAGCAGAAACTCCTGCCTACGTGTAACCTGTCACCTGTGTGTCTCGACAGGTAATGTGTGGGCAAGGCACCCCCATATGACTATCCAGCTTTGCAGTCAACGGTGGGAAGACGCACAGAGCAAGGTTGCTTCAGGAAACACAACTCAGACCCCATGGACCAGGCCCGGGGCAGCCGAGTGACCTTCGCTCTCCGGATCCTAGAGCCGGTAACTCAGAGAGATCAACGGAAATGCTCACAACATCGGCGCCACCAAGCCCCAGAGTCACTGGGGGACAGCGCTGGGGCCAAGCACGACCACTGCAAGCCCAAAGTGGAGACGAAGGAGAATCGAGAAGCTCCTGGGGGTGCCCTGGGCCTGCACAGGCTGGAGAGGGGCTGGCACGGCAGGGTTTTCCCATGAGCTGGAGCCCAAGATGAGAGGATCTGCCCCCCAAATTCAGGGTCTGAAAAAGAGCCCCCCTTCCTCTGATGCTTGGTGCAGACGCCAGGTAAGCAAAGGAGCAAGTGAGCAGGCGGGCGAGGGCCGGGGTTCAGCCGCCACTCGACCTGTTCCACAAGCCACCTGCTGGACTTAACCAGCCCTTGACACCCCATGCCAAAGTCCTTTCCTGGCACCTTTGACCTTGCCAGACAACCACTGCCTGCGTGGAGAAGCAGCCCCCTTCCTCCCTCCCACAAAGAAGCAGCCGGCTCCCATACTCATCACAACAAACTGCCAAGCCAGCAAGAGGCGAGCGCAGGAAGCTGAGCAGCTCCCGTTTCCAGGCGCTGGAAAGCGGCCAGGGCACCGCAGGGGACCTCTCTGCCCCTACTATCCCTCGACAAGCTCCTTCACCTGCCCAGGTCTGAAGGGAGGGCAGGGCAGGCCAAAGGCAGAGGAAGGCAGGTGGTGGTTGGGGCCTCTGTGGCCCCCCAAGGTCAGACCTCTCCGCTGTGGCCTCTGCCTTCCTGGCAGGGAAGCCCAGTTCCAGCCCAGCTCTCCCACTTCCCCGGCCACTAATGGGTCTCAGTGGAGCAAGGCGCCCCCGACACAGCAGGTCAGGCTTTCAAGGGAAGAGGAGCCCGAGTGGCCGACGCGCTGGGCTGCCATGGCGCCAGCAGGCCGTCCTTGCCAGCAACCCGAGCCTCACTGGAGCCAGGTGGCGTCCACCCAGGCCTGGCACAGCAGAGTAGAGCAAAGGCAACGGGGCGGCCACCAGGGTTCTGGTTCAGGCCAGCCACTCACCGGCGTTGACGATGGCGTCCACCTCCAGCTTGGTGATGTCGCCGCGGAACAGGGAGATCTTCTCATTGAGCTGCTTGTCCTTTTTATACCTGGGCTCTTCCACCTTCACAGCCACCCCTGGAACAAGTAGGGGCCGGGGAGGTCACAGCAAGGCTGCCCACTGCAGAGGGACCCAGCCAGGGCCCAGGGGCCAGGGCCTTCCCTATCGACCTCCCTCCACCTCCAGAGGCAGCCTGCAGCATGATGACTGCTGACCCAGTACCAGGAACCCACGCTGAGGAGCACCTACTGTGTGCCAGCATCACGCGGGGACTCCTTGCACCTTGACAGCAAGGCCACCAGCAGGTACAGTGCTAATATCATCCATCCCATTTCACAGAGGTAGAAACTGAGGATTAGGTGGGTCAGGGACTTGCCCAGGTTTATGGGTCACCAGGCCTGCTGTCTCACCAACACACTCTACTGTAAGCAACCAAATTGCACTTCAAACCCCAGCTCCCTACAAGCAAGTAATCTCAGGCAGGTGGCTCACCTAACCTAGGGCTCTGTTTCCTACCATATAATGGGGATAAAAATTGCACTTGTTGTGTCAATAATTGAATGAAGTGGCCAGGCACAGTGGCTCACGCCTATAATCCCAGCACTTTGGTAGGCCGTGGAGGGCAGATCACTTGAGGTCAGGAGTTCGAGACCAGCCTGGCCAACATGGTGAAACCCCATCTCTACTGAAAATACAAAAATTATCCGGGCATGGTGGTACATGTCTATAATTGCAGCTA
The DNA here is from genome assembly GCF_008728515.1 of Papio anubis. Classification (NCBI taxonomy): domain Eukaryota; kingdom Metazoa; phylum Chordata; class Mammalia; order Primates; family Cercopithecidae; genus Papio; species Papio anubis. The sequence goes on from NC_044987.1 coordinate 113,577,845, forward strand.
CTCAGGAGGCTGAGGCAGGAGAATCGCTTGAACCCAGGAAGCAGAGGTTGCAGAAGGCCGAGATCACGCCACTGCACTTGTCTCAGCGACAGAGTGAGACTCCATCTCAAAAACTAAACTAAATTAAATAAATAAATAAATAATTGAATGAGGTGGCCGGACTTGGTGGCTCACGCCTTTAATCCCAGCACTTTGGGAGGCCGAGGCGGGCAGATCACTTGAGGTCAGGAGTTCAAGACCAGCCTGCACAACATGGTAAAACCCCATCTCTACTGAAAATACAAAATTAGCTGGACGTGGTGGTACATGCCTGTAATCCCAGCTACTTGGGAGGCGGAGGCGGGAGAATACTTGAACCCGGGAGGCGGAGGTTGCAGTGAGCCAAGATCGCACCATTGCACTCCAGCCTGGGCAAAAAGAGTGAAACTCCGTCTCAAAAAACAAAACAAAATAATTGAATGAGGTGATACACGCAGAGCGCCTGCCTGCAGCAAGCACTCGATACACGCTGCTGGACTCGCTCTTCTTGTCTGCACGATTCTCCCAAGCCACGAGTCTGGAGCCTGCCCACCAGGGCCTCCCCCAAGCAGGGCCTACCTTTCGCCATCTCCTTCCACGTCGGGATCTTCTTCAGCCTGACAAAGTCCTTGCAGAAGTAATGTTCCTCCCGCTGCTTGTCACTCAGGCCCTTCAGAAAGGCTGCAGAGGCAGGAAGGAGCGTCAGGGTGGGGGCAGAGGAGCTGGCCAGGTGCTCACACCCCCACATCTCCCTTCTTGCCTTGTCCAAGAATGCAAACCAGCCCTTCCTATCCATCCTTCCCTGGGCACACAGGGCGGGCATGCTGGGGCAGCCTCAGAGGCCCCTAGAATATCTTGTCCTGCTCTCTTTGTTCAGGGAGGGAAACTGAGGTCTGGGGAGGCTGAGGGACCGGCTCAGGCATCGCAGACCTGGGTTCAGAATTCAGCTCTGCCACTTTCCAGCAGAGTCCACATCTCTTTGGGTCCCCCAGTTCTCCCTGATTAGAACAGGGGTGAAGACGTCCCCTGAGGAACAGCTCCGAGCTTCCTCCCACACACTAAGGCCAAGCCGGTTGGCAGCAATCAGCCGGTGACATTATCTGTCAGTCCCACTGCCAGTCAGTTCTGCCCTCACTGTCACTGCATGCAGGCAGCGGGACAGCTGTCCTCCTCCAGGAGCTGCAGGACCAAGCGGACCTGGCATCTGTCCCCAACATCCCCCCAGCAGCGGCTGAGGGCTCCCAGCATGACCAATGGGGCTGGAATCACCCCCATTTTACAGATGAGGAAACCGAGGCTCAGGAAGGGTGGGAGGCCACCCTCACACAGTAAGGACTTGAGAGAGGAGCCAGGCACCCCCTACCCGCTCACAGACTCTGGGTCTACCCTGGCCAAATCCCCCTTGCCTGGGCACTGTCCCATGGGCTCCGCCTTCCCTTGGGGGTGGCACCAGGCACAGAAACCTGGAACCCGTCTCAGAAAGGCCCGCCCCGACCGCGTCGGGCCAGGCTCGCAGCTCGCGGGCTCCCCCTGCTGGCCCGAGGCCGCCAGCACACCCAGGCTCTCAGCCCTGCCTGCCTCCCTGGACCACAGGCTCCCGGTATGGGGCAGCCCCCACGGCAAACAGCAAAGGCTACAATTGAGAAACCCAAAAAGCATCAAGAAGTATGTAGAGGTGGGAGAGCAATCAGAGGAGGTGGTGAGAAAGGAAAGATTGCAGCCTGGAAGCTTCTATGCACATGATGGTGAGGGGGACAGGGAAGTCCCTCCACAAATGCTCAGGGAGATGGGGAGGCCACCCTCACACAGCAGGGTGTTTTCTCCGCCAGAGTCACTTCACCATCCAGGCCTCCATCTCCTCATCTGACAGCTGCTGGCAGTGGTGATAACAGCCCAAGGATGCTGAGAGCATTAGATGACAGAACTCATGCAAGGGGCCCAGTCCAGAGTCCCTGCTGGATGCAAAGCTGGGGTCATCACAAAAGGCTACGCCCACCCCTGGTCAGCCTCAACTGCTGCTCAAGCCAGAGCCACCTTTCCTGGCAGCCACTTCTGCCCCCTCTTCCATAAACATGCTTGGGCACAAGTAGGTCCTGCATTCAGCGCCAGAGATGCATTGAGCGGGCTGACCTGGCCCTGGCCCTCGTGAATCTACAACCCAGCCAGGGAGACAGAAGCTGGTCCAGGCACTTTAGTCGAGCAATTCCAATTCTGAGATGTGCTATGAGACACTCGGGGCTGGCAGAGGAGTTCCCTGGAACCCTGACCAGGCGGGGCGGCGGGGAGGCTTAAGGGAGACTCGGAAGAGGCGTGAGAAGTAGCCAGGGCCGGAAAGGGTGTTTGGCAGCAGGAACAGCATGTAAAGGTCATAGGAGAATAAAATTGTTTGTGGGGTGACAGAGGTAGGGAACTGACTTCATCCCAGGAGCGCTATAACCAGATTGAAAATGCTTTCACATGGCCAGGCACAGTGGCTCATGCCTGTAATCCCAGCACTTTGGGAGGCTAAGGTGGGCGGATCACCTGAGGTCAGGAGTTCGAGACCAGCCTGGCCAACACAGTGAAACCCTGTCTCTACTAAAATTACAAAAACTAGCTGGGCGTGGTTGTGGGCACCTGTAATAACAGCTACTTGGGAGGCAGAGGCAGGAGAATCGCTTGAACCTGGGAGGCTGAGGTTGCAGCGAACCGAGATCATGCCACTGTATTCCAGCCTAGACAACATAGCAAGACTCTGCCAAAAAAAAAAAAAAAAATGCTTTCACCAGATACTTCCCATGAGTGTACCATGTGCCGCCGCCTTCTTTTTTTTTTTTTTTTTTTTGAGACGGAGTCTCGCTCTGTCGCCCAGGCTAGAGTCCAGGGCGTGATCTCGGCTCACTGCAACCTCCCCTCCCGGGATTCTCCTGCCTCAGCCTCCCAAGCAGCTGGGACTACAGGCGCCTGCCACCACATCTGGCTAATTTTTTGCATTTTTAGTAGAGATGGTTTTTTTCTTTTTTCTTTTTTTTTTTTGAGACGGAGTCTCGCTCTGTCGCCCAGGCTGGAGTGCAGTGGTGCGATCTCACTGCAAGCTCCGCCTTCCGGGTTCACGCCATTCTCCTGCCTCAGCCTCCCAAGTAGCTGGGACTACAGGCGCCCACCACCACACCCGGCTAATTTTTTGCATTTTTAGTAGAGACAGGGTTTCACCATGTTAGCCAGGATGGTCTCGATCTCCTGACCTCGTGATCCGCCCACCTTGGCCTCCCAAAGTGCTGAGATTACAGGCATGAGCCCCTGCACCCGGCCGCCATGTGCGTTCTTTCTAAGGGGCCAAGGGTATCTCTGCTGGCCCCTCCATCACTAGTGTCCCTTGCTTCTCACAGCCCATTCCCTGCCCCCCCCCTTTTCAAGAGGCCAGTCTCCCTGCTGGGCACATGGCCCCAGCAGGACCTGAGGAGCAGGCCAGGGGCCTCCCATCTGAAGACTCCTTTCTTTGTGTGGGGGTAGGGGATGCTGGTATCTGCAAGGAGCATTCCCAAGCCTCTGCTGGCCTCTTCTGTAGGAAGAGGCTACAGAATAATGAGGCTCATTACAGAATAATGAGGCTGTGGGAAGCTACCTCCTGCATTTCATAGGAAGTGGACTGGGCTAGCCTGGCACGTGGCAAAGGGCTGAGCTGCTGGAAGCCGGTACCACCTACCGAGGGCAAAGAACAGGCCAGGGAGGAGAGGCCACTCCATCTGGGCTCTGTACCTCCCATCGGCAGCTCGAATGCCAATAAGTCAGTTAATAAATATTTATCAAGCATCCTCACCTTCACCAAGGTGAGGTCCTGGAGCCTGACCGAGAAGAGGGGAGGCCAGGAAAGCTTCAGGGAGGAAGTGATCCCAATTTCTCTGGTTGGTCCCAGGGGCTGTAAATCACTGGAGGAAATCCCACCACCAAGCAGAGGCTGCCTCTAAATTTTTCACCTCCCCCATGGGGGCTCTGTCAGCCTGGCCACGCAGCTGCTGCTTTGGCAGTGAACTCCCCCTTCCTCCTTCTCCCCAGCTGCCCCCACTCTTCCTCCAGCTGCTGTCCTCCCCCACTGAGCTGGGCACCTCCACCACCTGCCCGCACCTTGTCCTCCCTCCTTCAGGTCACTGGGCATGAAGGTCCCTCCTGTCAGTGCTGCCACCTGCCAGGCCCACCTCCCAGAGGACTCACTGCTGCAGGTACCCCTCCATCAGGCCGTCCTGCCTGCCCTCAAACAATCCCCGTCCCCACCCTCGACGCCCGCATTCCACACCCCTGCAGCTGCCCCCTCCTCTGCTGTCTCCACTTCCTCCCTCCCATGCTCCCTTCAGTCCACCCAGTCTGGTCCCTCCCCCCAACAAGGTCAAGGTCACCACATCCCATGCCGCGGCCCCTCCTGCCTTCCCTGTGGACAGGAAGTGTCCTTGCTGCTTTCCTCCCTAGGTCTTCTAATCAGTTGCACAGATTCAAAACCCTATTTAAGCGAGCAGCCTCTGGAGCTGTCCCTCCACTCTCTTCTGAGCCTCTGACCCCCACAGAGCCTGCCTGCGAGAGCTGTGACAGATGCTGGTGGCAGCCGGCCTAGACCCAGGCTGCGCCTTTTCTTCTGTTACAGGTCCCGCCAGGTTTGGGTTCATGACCTCCCAACACCATGCTCAGTTTGGAGCCTCGGTTTTCCCATCTCTAGAATAGGGACAAGGCAGACCTTCCCTTGCTAACACCCAGGCTTGCTGGGAGGGTCAAAGGAGAAGGTGGCTGTGAACTGCAAAGTGCAGTCTACACACCAGACACACTCACTCCTTCCTGGCGGCAAAATAAGACCCAAAGAGAACAAAGCAAACAGGACAAAATTGTGGAGAACTTTTTTTTCCAACTTGGGAACACAGCAGCCAGAGGACCTTTCCTAAGTATTTGGGTCCCCAGCACTTGGGGAGGCCAAGGCAGGCCAATCGCTTGAGCCCAGGAGTTCGAGACCAGCCTGGACAACATGGAGAAACTTCATCTCTACCAAAAAATACAAAAAAATCAGCCGAATGGCCTGGCATGGTGGCTCACACCTGTAATCCCAGCACTTTGGGAGGCCGAGGCAGGCGGATCACCTGATGTTAGGAGTTTGAGACCAGCCTGGTCAACATGGTGAAACCCCGTCTTTACTAAAAATACAAAATTAGCCAGGCATGGTGGCACATGCCTGTAATCCCAGCTACTCAGGAGGCTGAGGCAGGAGAATCGCTTGAACCTGGGAGGCAGAGGTTGCGGTAAGCCGAGATCACACCATTGCATTCCAGCCTGGGCAACAAGAGCAAAACTCCATCTCAAAAAAAAAAAAAATCAGCTGAGCGTGGTGGACGTGCGTCTGTGGTCCCAACTGCCCGGGAGGCTGAGGCGGGAGGATCGCTTCAGTCTGGGAGGTCAAGGCTGCAGTCAGCTGTGATTGTGCCACTGCACTCCAGACTGGGCAACAGAGTGAGACCTTGTCTCTAAATAAATAATTTGAGTGCCCATATTTGTCACTTTGCATAACTGTGACCTCCCCACTGCGAGGCTTGGCATGCCACTGTGTGGGCACTCCCAGACGGCTGGACCTGTGGCCAGAAAGTCAGGTACCCACTGTGATGCTGGCGGGACTGGTGGGCTAGGACCCAGATGGACCCCCAGAGGCCTTGCTGAAGTGTCTCTGGCTGGGCAGGCCCTAGGCATCCCATGGTACTAGACCAGGGTGACCAGAGACACCTCAGGTGCCCTAGCAGATATCATCTGGCAGATGCCACCACCATGTTCTAGAGAAGAGGCACAGTGACCTGCCCCCAGTCACACACAAGTGAGAGAAACCTGGGCTTCCTCCCACACTGTCCTCCCTAAGCATGGTGGCCTGGTCTGAGTGACCCACAGCCCACACAGCCCCTTTTCTCCAGCAAAGCCCACAGGATGGCTCCACTTCCCAGAGACAGCATGCTGGCTCTGCCACCAGCCGGCTGGGTGCTGACCTTGAGGACATCTGTCAGCCTGTCCCTTCTAGTCTATGGAGCCTGAGTGCATACCTCAGAAGGCCAGCATGCCAGACGCAAGTCTGTCCTTACCACCAGAACAAGGCTGTGGCCTGGCTGATCCCCAAAGAGCCACACACCGCACTGGTTTCTGATTTATGGGGAAAGAAAAGGCCAACCGCGCCCATTCGGCGTCTCACCTCCATGTCCTCTGTCGGCAGTCCTCGCCCACCAGACCCCTCTTCATTCCCCCTGGAGAAGAAACAGGGGCCTTAAGCCAGGAACATGCCCCACGCATTTCTGTGTTTTTATTTTTTTGAGACAGAGTCTCACTCTCTCACCCAGGCTGGAGTGCAGTCGTGCGATTGAGGCTCACTGCAACCTCTGCCTCCTGGGTTCAAGCGATTCTCATGCCTCAACCTCCTGAGTAGCTAGGATTACAGGCATGCACCACCACGCCCAGCTAATTTTTTGTATATTTAGTAGAGATGGGGTTTCACCATGTTGCCCAGGCTGGTTTTGAACTCCTGACCTCAGATGATCTACCCGCTTCAGCCTCCAAAAGTGCTGGGATTACAGGCGTGAGCCACCGCACCCGGCCTTGCCCATGAATTTCTAACATTTCCCACCTCCTCCTGTAAGAAGGACAAATGCAGACTTAAAGCACAAGTGAGTTTTATTTTATTTTTTATAAAAGATGTAAAACATGCATTTTCATTTTCTTTCATTTTTGAAGAGGCGAGAGTATTTCACAGCTCAGTGAGACAGGTGTTGTAAAAAGATGTCCGCAGTAAATTTTGATGGAGAGGCGTGACCCCGGACGAAGCTTCCAGCGGCTCCCAGGCACGAAAGCCGAGCAGGAGGAAGCAGGCTCCGCCAGAATCATAAAGTACAGCAGGCCAACGGGAATTCAATGATGTGTTTTAAGAAGTGTCTTTATGGCACTTTGCAAGATGGTGTTCAGAGAGGTGAGGGCAGGCTGGGGCGCCAAGGCGGAGCTCCGCTCAGAGAGAATGCCAGGTGGGCAGGGCTGATACAGGCTGGGTTCCCAGGACGCGGCGGCATTTAGACTCGGTGGCAGGGGCATTAATCACCTGTGCTCACCGGCCTGCAAGAACAGGGTCTTGTCAAAGCCCACACTCGAGCAAAGGGAGACAGAGCACGCAGCACCTTGGAGCCTCTCTCCTCTCCCCTGCCCCCTTGTCTCCGCCCACACCAGGGCACTGGCAAGGCTGCGTCCCCAGGAGATAGGTGGGAGAAGTCCCCCGACTCCCAGGGGTACCTGGAAAATTTGCCAGTGCTGCATTCAAATCAGATAAGCCCTCCACTCTGGATGAAATCCCACGGGGGCTGAAATTAGCCCCGGCTTCTGCACAGGGTGGTGTGAGGCTGGAGTGTAGCAGCCCTACCTTGAGTCACCAAGGAGAGGATGGCTTAGGCTGTGCAGGCTCAGGGCCCCAGCACATGAGACAAGCCTACAAGAGCCCGGTGTCACCATGGCCAGCACAGAGCAGAGACAGGAGACAGGTCTGAGGGTCTAAGGGGTGACAAGGAAGGGGGGCCGCTGGGACCCATTCTGGGCCATGGTATATAAAATGGTTTCTTTCCTTTTCTTTATTTTATTTTTAGGAGAGACAAGGTCTTGATATATTGCCCAGGCTGGTCTCAAACTCCTGGGCTCTAGCAATCCTCCCACCTTGGCCCCTAAAGTACTGGGATTACAGGCGTGAACCACCACGCCTGGCCCAAAGTGGTTTCTAATGTGATCTCAGCACAACCTCCAAGCAGGTGCCACTGGTCCCATTTTATAGATGAGGAAACTGAGGCTTGGAGAGCGAGGAAGCAGCAGCACGTCCCCAGGTCTGATGACAACAATGTCCCTGCTCTTTGTGGCTCACAGCTCTGCCTGCGAGGGTTGTTGGAACAAGGAGCCAAAGCCAGGCCCCTCCTGTGATGACACAGCACCAGATACCGACAAGGGCCTAACCTTAAGTCCCTCATGCTCAACTGCCTTTACAGGGAGGGTGTTTCCACGATCTTCTGATGAAAAGGCACTCCCGGGGGGATAACGAAGTGCCTCAAAACTGAGGGTATCAAATTAGAGAAAGTAGGGCGGGCGCAGTGACTCACGCCTGTAATCCCAGCACTTTGGGAGGCTGAGGTGGGTGGATTGCTTGAGTTCATGAATTCAAGACCAGCCTCGCCAACATGGCAAAACCCCGTCTGTACAAAAAATAGAAAAATTAGGCCGGGTGTGGTGGCTCACGCCTGTAATCCCAGCACTTTGGGAGGCTGAGGCAGGCAGATCAAGAGGTCAAGAGTTCGAGACCAGCCTGACCAATATGGTGAAACCCTTCTCTACCAAAAATACAAAAATTAGCCAGTGTGGTGGCACAGGCCTATAATCCCAGCTACTCAGAAGGCTGAGGCAGGAGAATCGCTTGAACACGGGAGGTGGAGGTTGCAGTGAGCCGAGATCGCACTACTGTACTCCAGCCTAGGTGACAGAGTGAGACTCCCGTCTCAGAAAAAAATAATAATAATACAAGAATTAGCCGGGTGTGGTGGCACATACCTGTAATCCCAGCTACTTGGGAGGCTGAGGTGGGAGGATTGCTGGAGTCTGGGTGGCAGAGGCTGCAGTGAGCCAAGATACCATCACTGCAATCCAGCCTGGGCAACAAAGTGAGACCATCTCAAATAAATAAATAAACAGGCCAGGAATAGTGGCTCACTCCTGTAATCCCAGCACTTTGGGAGGCCAAGGTGGGCGAGGTTCACCTGAGATCAGGAGTTCAAGACCAACCTGACCAACATGGAGAAACCCCGTCTCTACCAAAAATACAAAATTAGCCAGGCATGGTGGCGCATGCCTGTAATCCCAGCTACTTGGGAGGCTGAGGCAAGAGAATCGCCTGAAGCTGGGAGGCGGAGGTTGCGGTGAGCCGAGATCGCGCCACTGTACTCCAGCCTGGGCAACAAGAGCGAAACTTGGTCTCAAAAAAAAAATATATATATATATATAAATAAAAATAAATTAGAAAAAGTAACCCCTGGCTAGTAAAATCAGATACTGCTGAAGTCTCCCCAAAAGACTGAAAGTCTCCCAGCCAGGAAGATCCAGCCTGAAGGTATGTACATACCTGGAGGGAGAATGGGCCCATGGAAATAAGCATCAGCTTCGAGGTAAAGAAAAGGAGTGTCCAGGGGGAAGCTGAATTTGGTCATCAGCTTGGAGGACAAGCTGGGCCGTAGGTTGGGCATCCTTACATGGGTCCAGAGCAGGCACTCAGCACTGCATATAGATGGAAATACCGAGCAAACGCCCGGGAAAGGGGATCCTTGTGGGGGGACTGACCCTTCTCAAGCAGGGAAGCTTCCCTACCTTGCCCAGGGCAAGGCTTCCAAAATCACTCAACCAGCCCTGGATGAGAATGCATGCTCTGAGCAATCCTAAGATTACAATTTGGCTTCCATGAGGCTTTCCCATAGGGACAGGAGGTTCTGCCCAGGCACACCTGAGTTTTCAGACACACCGCCATTATATTTCCCCACCACGAACTGCACATTATGCCTTCTGACCTATACGTCAGTCTCTTGTGAGTTTGGTTACTGTGTGCCAGGCTTTGAGAGAGGATCCTCTCAGGCAGACAAGTATTTGGAGGCCTATCTAGCTACAGCCCTGAAATGAGAGCACATGTCCATCAAAGACATGGAGAGAATATTCAGGAAGCTAGGCACAGCGGCACACGTCTGTAATCTCAGCGCTTAGCACATTTGCAGGCAGAGGTGGGAGGATCACTTGAGCCCAGGAGTTCAAGACCAGCCTGGGATAACAATGAGACCCTGTCTCTGCAAAACGTTTTTAAAAACATTAGCCAGGCGTGGTAGAACACGCCTATAGTCCCAGCTACTCAGGAGGCTGAGGTAGGAGGATGGTTTGAGCCCAGGAGTTGGAAGCTGCAGTGAGCTGTGATTGCACCACTGCACTTCAGCCTGGGCAACAGAATGAGATCTTGTCTCAAAAAAAAAAAAAGTATAGCGCAGCTTTATTCACAAGAAATCCAAATGTCTATCAACAAAAGAGTGGGGGCCGGGTATGGTGGCTCATGGTTGTAATCTCAGCACTTTGGGAGGCCGAGGCAGGTAGATCACCTGAGGTCAGGATTTTGAGACCAACCTGGGCAACATGGCAGAAGAATCGCTTGAATCCAGGAAGCGGAGGGGTTGCAGTGAGCTGGGATCACGCCACTACACTCCAGCCTGGGCGACAGAGCATGACTACATCTCAAAAAAACGAAACCAAACAAAACAACAAAACAGTGGGAAACAAGCTGTGGTACCTTCATATGCTGGAACACTATACAGCAATAAAAAAGAGCGAACCATTGCCACATCCAATAACATGGACGAACTAGCTGGATAGTGAGTGAAAGGGGCCGGACTTCAAGAAGAGACAAAATGAACAGATATCACAAGAGTAATTAACTCCAGACGGTACCAAGTGAAAAGAGGCGACTTCTGGGGTGATGGCAATGCTCTACCTTTTGACCCATGTTAGTGGCTGCACAGTTGCATATGCTGTGCACTGAAGATCTCCACACTTGTGGCACTTGGCTGTCAAATGTAACTTGGCTGAAAGTGTGATTAGAATGTAACCACGAAAAGTGTAGGGGTCTTCAAGGGCCACGGCTCAGACCCTAATCAGAGGCAGAGTCCAGCTGAGGCAGCCCCCCAGATCTCCCATGTGATGGCTTAAAAAATACACTTGTCCAGGCACAGTGGCTCACACCTGTAATCCCAGCATTTTGGGAGGCTGAGGTGGGCGGATCACTTGAGGCCAGGAGTTCGAGACCAGCCTGGGCAACATGGTGAGACCCAGTCTCTACAATAAAGTTTTTAAAACATTAGCTGCCGGTGGCTCACACCTGTAATCTCAGCACTTTGGGAGTCTGAGGTGGGTAGACTGCTTGAGCTTAGGAGTTTGAGACCAGCCTGGGCAACATGTCAAAACTCTGTCTCTACAAAAAAATACAAAAAATTAGCCAGGCGTGGTGGCATATGCCTGTAGTTCCAGCTACTCGGGAGACTGAGGTGGGAGGATCGCTTGAGCCCAGGAGGTTGAGGATGCAGTGAGCTGAGATCTCACAACTGCACTCCAGCCTGGGCAACAGACCTTGTCTCAAAAGAAAAAAAAATTAGTTGCACATGGTGATGTGCGCCTATAGTTCCAACTACTCAGGTGGCTGAGGCAGGAGGATCACTGAGCCCAGGAGTTTAAGAGTGCAGTGAGCCATGATTACACCATTGCACTTCAGCCTGAGCAACAGAGTGAGACCCTGTCTCAAAAAAAAAATTAAATGAATTAAAAAAATTTTGGCCGGGCACGGTGGCTCACGCCTGTAATCCCAACACTTTGGGAGGCCGAGGCAGGCGGATGCCAAGGCAGGCGGATCACAAGGTCAGGAGATCGAGACCATCCTGGCTAACACAGTGAAACCCCATCTCTACTAAAAAATACAAAAAATTAGCTGGGTGTGGTGGTGGGCACCTGTAGTCCCAGCTACTCGGGAGGCTGAGGCAGGAGAACGGTGTGAACCCAGGAGGCGGAGCTTGCAGTGAGCCATTGCACTCCAGCCTGGGCAACAGAGGGAGACTTCATCTCAAAAAAAAAATTTAAAAAGAAATTTAAGAAAATTGGCCAGGTGCAATGGCTCACGCCTGTAACCCCAGCACTTTGAGAGGTGAGGCGAGCAGATCATGAGGTCCACAGATTGAGACCATCCTGGCTAACACAGTGAAATCCCATCTCTACTAAAAATACAAAAAAATTAGCCAGGCATGATGGCACACACCTGTAATCCCAGCTACTGGGGAGGCTGAGGCAGCAGAATCGCTTGAACCCCGGAGGTGGAGGTTGCAGCGAGCTGAGATCACACCACTGCACTCCAACCTGGGCAACAGAACGAGTCTTCATCTCAAAACAAACAAGCAAACAACAACAACAACAACAACAGAAATTAGCTAGGTATGCTGGCGGGTGCCTATAATCCCAGCTACTCAGGAGGCTGAGGCAGGAGACTCACTTGAACCCCGGAGGTGGAGGTTGCAGTGACATCACACCACTGTACTCCAGCCTGGGCAAAAAGAGCGAAACTCTGTCTCAAAAAAAATTTTTTTTAAGAAAATAAAAACACACCTGCAAATTATTTAAGATTCTTTCTTTCAAGAGGTAGAGCCTAATTCCCCTCTCCCAGAGTATGGCCAGACTCCCTGACTCGATTCGAACCCCTAGAATAAAGCGGGAGAGACTTTGAAGACTGAGGTCACAAAGAAAGCACTGTGGCTCCATCAGGGTCTCCTCACGATCCTTCTCGTGGAGCACATGCTCTGGGGGAAAAGGCTTAGGACATCTATCCCGTAAGACACTCAAGCAGCCCCGTGGAGGGGCCCCAAAGTGAATCCTCCGACCCTAACCAAGTCCCACCCGGCTTCAGGGGAGGGAGACTCTGAGCTAGAACGACCCAGCTAAGCGTCTCTCCGTTTCCTGGCCCTCAGAGACGGAGAGAATGCAGGTTTGCTGTTTTAAGCCACTAAGGTTCGGGTTATTTTGTTATACAGCAATAGATAACTATTGGGGGATCTCCACATCTCACCCCCAAAAGCATCCCTCTAACTGTGGCTTCAGTAGCAGGCAGAGCCCCAGACCAGCCCCACTCCTTGGGCCTGGCCCACTGTCACTCAATAACGGGTCTGGAATATCATTCCCCAGCTGGATGCCTCTTCTCAGGCCGCCACCCCTGAAATGCCTCCTCTCATCTCCCCAGCTCAGGCAGCCCCATCTGCTATGGTGTCTTCACAGCACTGAGGTTACCAGGCCTTGTCTCAGCTGCTAGAACACATTATTTACAATAGATGCTTTGTAATCTTCACACCAGATTACAAGCTCCATGAGGGCAGGGTCCTTGCCTATCTGACACATGTCTGAGTCCCCAGCCTGGCCACCTGAGGGCGTTCAATAAAAGTTTGCTTCATGATTGGAAATCCCAGCTCGAAGCAAAGAGGGAGACCCCAGCGACAGCACAGCAGCTGCTTTCCTGGCACCAAGGAGTAGGGTTGTGGGGGCTGGATCCTGGAAAGAGCGGCAGCCCTCAAGCAGGTGCCTGGGCGCCTTGTCTCCCTAGCTCTTTGCCAACCTGCTGAGTTGTTCTTCTCTGAGAGAGTGCTCAGGGGAGCAGGGTCTCTGTGGGGACAGTGGCTCCCCCTCCAGGGGTCTCTGCCAGCCCCCAACTCCTCCTGCTGTTCTGGGGCAAGGGCCAAGTGCCTGACAAGTTCTCCATCGGCTCACAGACTAAAGTCGGTGCTTTCTGCCATCACTTTTAGATCCTGGCCCAGGCCACGCAATTCATGTCAGGAGTAAATCATTTTGATTTCCACTTCTGGTGCCGAGAAAGCCATCTTATCTTCATCCCTAACACTGCAGGACCCTCCATCCTGCCCGCCCAGCCCAGAGGCCATACCTACTCCAGGAGAGAGGCCCAGCCAATGAGCCACTTCCCTGCACTTTTGAAAGGGGATCCAGCTGGGAAGAATCACAGGATCCCAGGAGGCAGACCCTGAAAGGCAGGGACAGCTGGGTGCCCAGCAGAGCTATTTGGGGCTCAGTAGCAGCAGCTTGGGTTCTCTCCCTTCCCAGGCCCCCGGAATCATGCCCACTCCAGGAGCAAGAAGAAGTGGTGTGATTCTTGGGGGGTGTCATCAGTTGTCACAAGCACAAGACCCCACCCCTGCCCTGACCTGCTCCTCTAACCTCTGTTCCTGGCATGAGCAAACTGCTAACAAGTGGCCAGAGGCCAGCGAGAAGGGGAAAAGGGCACCATACCACGTGCCCAGAAAGGCATCAGAGTGCGGGCTTGGGGTGGGGTGGAGGCAGGACAGGCCAGCCCAGGGAGGTCACTCTGTGGGGTTACATGCCCCACCAGGTGGGACGCCAGCCCCGGAGCTGTTCCCTCAGCTCATTCCCGAGCACTTGAGAACCACACTGTGCAAAGTTTGGAGAGTCCGGGATCATAACCTCCACTTTGCCACCAGCTCCCTGAGTGACCTTGGGGAAACCAGCTGCAGCACTCGGCCTCAGTTTTCCTCCTGCACAGGGGAGGAAGGTGGTAGGTCCTGCACAATCCCTGGGGTGCCCTGTGACCCATTCCAGTGGGGTAAGGAAGGTCGCCTTCCTCACGCTGCCCCCTGCATGGACACTTGGACCGGGTCTGGAGTGAATTGTTCTGTGGGACTGGGAACACACAGGGGGCGGGGGTGGCTGTGAATGGGGAGGAGGGGTCCGTTCCAGGGCAGATGAGGCCTCAACTTCCCCGGGTCTCTCGGGTGGAAGGGGCTGCTCGCTTGATGGGGGCTGCCCAGCCGGGAAGCCCCACGTGAGGCCGCCCTCTCCCTCGCGCCCCCTCGTGCTTACACTTACATTTCGCCTCCTTCCAGTCGGTGGAGGTGCTCAGGTCCACCTTCGCCGCCATGGCCAGGGGGGCCCAAGTGCGCACCCCGGCTGTCCGCCCCACCGCCGCCGCCCCCCACGCCCCAACTCTCGCCGAGGTCCGGGCGCTGCGGCCGAACACGCCCAGGAACGCTGGGGGACAGCACGTGCTGCTGCGGGTCCGCGTGGCACCCGCCAAGTGGCCGGGCCGGGGGCGCGGGGGGACCAGCAGCTGCCCCGCCGCGCGCAGCTGTACCAGGCGGCCGGACAGTCGGCTCTGAAGAGACATGAGCGGGCGGCGCGGGACGGCTCTCCGCCCACTTGGACTCTATTTACGGCGCTCGGGAGTGTCTCTCCCTTATTTACTCTGGGACCGGGTGGCGACTGCCAGCCAGCGGCGACCTGCTCGGAGGCAGCGGGCGGCGCAGCCAGAAAACCCGGGAGCGCCGCTGGGCACCCTGGAACTTGTAGTCCGGGCCGCCGGATGGGCCCTCGCACCCGTATACACACGTGCGCGCCCGCCCGGGCTCCCAGTGTCGCGGGTGGAGCCACGCCCGAGCCCCTCCCACTTCTCCAGTGGCCTCCAGGTGCCTCCACTCCGCATGGCCTCGGCCGCCTCTAGCTTTCTGGTTGGCTGCGCCTCGGCTTTCCCCGCACGGGCTGAAGCCCCCGGACCTTCCACGCAGCCCCGGGCCCCTCTGCCGCTCTGCTCCGCAGGGAAGCAGGCGCTCCGGCCGCTGCGTACCGAGCTGGGAGAGCCTGGCGCGGCTTCCGCGGTGCCGAGCGTTTTGCAGCCTGGGCGACCCGGGCTTATCTCCCCAAGGGTCAGCAGGGCACCGCCTCCACACCCCAGCCCGCCCTCCTAGGGACAGTTGCGACGAACGGGTAAATCCGGTTTGGGGACTTCTCCCCAGAGCCTCTGCCTCCTAACAGCCCCGGGGCCAAGGCTCAGCTGGAGCAGAATCTAGGACAGCTGGGTGGAAATAGTGGAATTTGGAGGCAGGAAACTTGGGCTTCAAGTGGCGTTCAAGGGTGGAAGGATTGGGGTGATGTTTTCTTTTTACAAAAACCGGCTGGGCGCGATGGCTTATGCCTGTAATCCCAGCACTTTGGGGAGGCTGAGGCGGGTGGATCACGAGGTCAGGAGTTCAAGGACAGCCTGGCCAACATGGCAAAACGCCATCTCTACTAAAAATACAAAAATTATCCAGGCGTGGTGGTGCATGCCTGTAATTCCAGCTACTCGGGAGGCTAAGGCAGGAGAATCACCTGAACTCGGAAGGTGGAGGTTGTGGTAAGCCAAGATGGCACCATTGCACTCCAGCCTGGGTGACAGAATGAGACTGTCTCAAAAAAAAAACACGAGGATGGATTTTCAAGTACTTTTATATATTTTTATGTACTATTAATATTACTTTATGATAAATATAATGGATACAGCCTGGGCTATAATATAATGAATCTAATAATGAATAATGAATAGGTGCCTCACACCTGTAATCCCAGCACTTTGGGAGGCTGAGGCAAGAGGATTATCAGAGGCCAGGAGTTCAAGACCAGCCTGGGCAATACAGTGAGACCCCCTCATCTCTACCCACCCCCACACAAAAAAATTTACCCTGGTATGGTTGTAGACACTCATCTCTAGTCCCAGCTACTCTGGAGGCTGTGGCAGGCAAACACTTGAGCCCAAGGGTTCAAGGCTGCAGAGAGCTATGATGGCACCACTGCACTACAGCCTGGACAACACAGTGAGAATCATCTCAAAAGTACACACACATATTTTACCAGGGAGGAACAGCCAGGGTTTCAGAGAAGGTTCTAGTACTAGTGTTGCTACCTCTGGGGTACCCTGTAGCCTTTGAGACTCAAGCTTTTTTGAGACGGAGTCTCACAGTCACCCAGGCTGGAGCGCAGGGCGCCGACCCTCGCTCACTGCAAAGCCCGGCCCCAGGTTCAGGCCATTCTCCTGCCCTCAGCCTCCGAGTAGCTGGGACTACAGGCGCCTGCCACCACGCCTCCGGGCTAGTTTTTGTATTTTTTTTTAGTAGAGACGGGTTCACCATGTTAGCTGCGGGATGGTCTCATCTCCTGACCTCGGATCCGGGCCTCACTGCCTCCCAAAGTGCTGGGATTACAGGCTTGAGCCACTCGGCCTCAAAAGGGGTGCTTCAATATTATTTATTTATTTTATTTTATTTTTTTTTTTTGAGACGAGTCTCTCGCTTGCCTTCAGGCTGGAGTGCAGTGGGCCGGATTCAGCTCACTGTAAGCCTCGGGCCTCCCGGTTCACGCCTCCTTCCGCCTCAGCCTCCCGGAGAAGCTGGGACTACAGGCGCTCACACCTCGGGCCTCGCTAGTTTTTGTATTTCTTAATAGAGACGGGGTTTCACCCTGTTGGCCAGGGATGGTCTCTGACCTCCTGACCTCTGATCCGCCCGCCTCGCCTCCCAAAGTGCTGATTATGTAGCCGGAGCCACCACGCTCGGGCCGGTGACTCAAGCTTCTTGAGCTGTCAGCTAGGAATAAGAGAGTCTGGCTGGTTGCAAACCTGCTCCTGTGCTCCAGGCCTCTGGCTCTGAGTGTGGCATAACCCTGGATGGCCGTAGGAGGATCCCTGACCTGCCATGGATGCAGATGGAACCACTGGGATGGTGCATTACGGGCTCAGCTCACCTCAGGCATTAAACTTCAAGACAGGATCAGCATAGACTTGCCAGCACCTGGGTAGGCTGTCATTAGTCCTGGGAGTGAGGGCAAATGGGAGGCCAGAGGCCAGGAAGGAAGAGCCCATGGCCCCCAGCATTCCAGGACCACCAGCAAGGCCTGCACCCTCTCCTGAAAACATTAGCAAGACATGGTTCAGGATGTGAAGGGGTGGCCTGCCCCTCCACACCTGTGGGTGTTTCTCGTTAGGTGGAAGGAGAGACTTGAGAAAAGAAATGAGACACAGAGACAAAGTATAGAAAAAGAAAAAGTGGGCCCAGGGACTCAAGTGCCTAAGCTTACAGAGGACCAGGGTTCCCCTTAGTATTTATTTACAAATATCTCTTTACCATCTTAAAGATAAGGGAGGGCAGGACAATAGGATAATTAGCATGTGGGAGGAAATGGCAGTAAGACATATGAACAAAATCTCTGTGACATGAATAAGTTTAAAGGAAATACAGCCTTGAGATGCATATGCAAACATCTCCATAAACCTTTTAGCAGCATTGTTTCAGCCTATCACATGGGGAGAAACCTTGGACAATACCTAGCTTTCCTAGGCAGAGGTCCCTGCGACCTTTGGCCATGTACGTGTCCCTGGGTAGTTGAAATTAAGAGAATGGTGATGACTTTTAACCAGCAAGCTGCCTTCAGGCACTTGTTTAACAAAGACACATCCTGCACAGCCCAAAATCCATTAAACCTTGAGTCACCGCAGCACATGTCTCTTGCAAGGACAAGACTGGGGGTAGGGTTACAGATTAACAGCATCTCAAATACAGAACAATATGGAGTCTCTTATGTCTACTTCTTTCTATATAGACACAGTAACAGGCTGATCTCTCTTTCTTTTCACCACAAGGATATAGGAGTCAGGCTACAGGTCACCTCACCAGTTGTGGCCCCTCCAGTAACTCAGAGTAAAAGAAGGACCTTGCTGACTGCAACCAGGACAGCCGACACCTACATGCACGAAGTCCCAGCTATACTGAGCTAAGCCCTCTATGTCCATTCCCACTACCTCCATTAGCCCATTATATCCTCAGCTCTCACCACCTCCAGGCAGAGAGATGACTGGCCCAAGGTCAGAACAGTCAGGATCCCAGCCCCGACTTGGGTCCAGGTCTGTTTGGTTCCCATCTGTGGTCTGGAAAGTGGTTATGCAGATGTCACTGATTGGTGAAATGTGGCGTGTGGGTGTTGCAGTATATTACTTCTCTATTGCTGCTGTACCAATACCGCAAATTCACTGGCTTCAACGACACACATGTAGTATCTTAAAGTTCTTCAGGACAGAAGTATGATGTGGGTATCACTGGGCTAAAATCAAGGGGAACATGGGGCCATGTTCCTTTCTGGAAGCCCTAGCAGAGAGCCTGTATCATTGCCTTTTCTGATTCCCAGAGACTACTCACATTCCTTGACTTGAGACCTCTTCCTCCATGTTCAAAGCCAGCGCGGTTGCATCTGAGCATTCTTCTGTAGTGGCATTTCCCTCTGATACTCTCCTTCTGCCTTTCTCTTCCATCTTCAGGGACCCTTGTGATTACATGGAGCCCACCTAGACAATCGGTGTCAATTTCTCTACTTAGCTGATTTGCAACCTTCATTCCCCTTTGCCATGAAATGTAACATATTTACAGGCTCTAGGATTTAGGATATGGAATCTTTAGAGAGCCATTATTCTGCCCTGTGCAACCTTCCTGGCAATGTCTAGAGAGGATGATGAGGTAGAGGCAGGGGCCCCAGTCATAAGAAAGTCTTGGTGCTCAGGCCGGGTGCAGTGGCTCACGCCTGTAATCCCAGCACTTTAGGAGGCTGAGGCGGGTAGAACAACTGAAGTCAGGAGTTCGAGACCAGCCTGGCCAACAAAGCCAAACCCTGTCTCTACTAAAAATATAAAACAAAACAAAAAAAATTAGTTGGGCATGATGGCACGCATCTGTAGTCCCAGCTACTCAGGAGGCTGAGGCAGGAGAATTGCTTGAACCCGAGAGGCAGAGGTTGCAGTGAGCTGAGATCGTGCCACTGCACTCCAGCCTGGGTGACAGAGTGAGATTCCCTCTCAAAAAAAAAAATAAGGCAGGTGTAGTGGGTCACACCTGCAGTCCCAATTACTTGGGAAACTGAAACAAGAAGATCACTCGAGGCCAGGAGCTGGAGGTCAGCCTGGGCAACATAGTGAGACCTTGTCTCTAAATATAAATAAATAAATAACATGTACTTATTTATTTATTTATTTAGAGAGGGAGTCTGGCTCTGTCACCCAGGCTGGAGTGCAGTGGCATGATCTCGGCTCACTGCAACCTCTTTCCCCCAGGTTCAAGGAGCAGCCTCCCAAGTATCTGGGATTACAGGCATGTGCCACCATGCCCCGCTAATTTTTATATTTTTAGTAGAGAAGGTTTTACTATATTGGTCACACTGGTCTCGAGCTCCTGACCTCAGATGATTCACCCACCTCGGCCTCCCAAAGTGCTGGGATTACAGGCGTGAGCCACCGTGCCCAGCCAACAAACATGTATTTTAAAAAAACATTTATATCATGTTATTCACCTGCTCAGACATCTCCAAAACCCGTGTCCTATACTGCCAGGCTACTGAAGCACCCTGGACACCCACTGTGTACCAGTGCTACTGTTTCTTTTTCCTGGGATTCAGCTCTGTGATAGTGAAGGTCCCGGCTAACACCTCTCCGTGGTCTACTGGAGGCTTGGGTCACATGCACAAGTGGTCGTGGGCAGGCAGCAGGATTCTGAACATTGGTGAGGGAGGATATCTTCATAGAATTTGAGCTGGATCTTTTGGAAAAAGTAAAGTTTTGCCAGGTATGGAAGGTGTGTATGTGTTGGGGGCGTTCCAGGCAGAGGGACCCATAGAAGCAGAGGTGTGGAAGTCTGTGGAATGCTGAATCTTCCACTGGGGCTGTGGCATAGGGCATTGTCAGTTGAGGATTTTTAATGTTGGAGAGGGGGTTTTATGCAAAGAAAAGCTACCTACTGCTGCTTGTGTTTAAATTAATACTGTATTTATTAAACATATAAATTTTTAAAACTAGTTTTTCTTAAACATCCAAGAGCAATTCATAAATCTAGTTTTCTATGTATAAGCCTACTAATTATTTTTATAAAAGAACAATTATGTTCACTTTGATAAATATTTAATTAACTCATAAGTTCAACAGATTAAATTCTTCTAAAAATGAATGCCAATTACAAACTTAGGTAATTAAATCCTCTAACAGATTTTAAACTATATTTTACAGAGTTAAAGTAGCTGATCCTCTCAAACACCTCAAATTCCCAACAGAAGAGACTTACAAGGTTGTTGTTTTTTTTTTTTTTTTCTTATCATTTAAGCACCTCTTTTTGTTTTTCCTTTTTTCAGGGACAGCGTCTACAGGGTCTGGAGCAATCATGGCTCACCGCAGCTTTGACCTCCTGGGCTCAAGCGATCCTCCACCCTCAGCCTCCCGAGCAGCTAGGACTATAGGTGTGTGTCACCACACCCAGTTAATTTTTCTTTTTTTTTTTTTAGAGATGGAGTCTCACTGTGTTGCCCAGGCTGGTCTCAAACTCCTGGGCTCAAGCATTCTTCCTGCTTCAGCCTTCCAAGGTGTTAGGGTTACAGGTATGAGTCACTGTGCCCAGCCAAGCAACTCTTATATACTAATAAACTTATAAATGTGGCAAATCAGTTATCTTAAATATTCAATACTGTTTCTGAACTTAAATCCTCTTAGACTGTCACGGTTATCTACTGCTTTGTAATGAGTCACTGAAAATTTACTGGCTTAAAATAACAGCAGTTCTAAGTCAGCAGTTTGGGCTAAGCTGGCCGGTTCATCTGCTGGTGTCACTGGGTCACTCCTTTACCTGCAGCTGTAGTCATCTGACAACCCATCTGGGGTTGGGGGTCCAAGGTGGTCTCACTCACATAACTGATGGTTGGTGCTGGCTGTCAGCTGAGGCCCCTTGGCTCTGCTCCACATGGTCTCACCTTTCAAAGGTGGCAAAGCCATCCAGAGGAGCAGATACACTATCACAGCAGGGCTGATGTTGCAGTGACATGCAGGACCACAGTACAGTTAGGGTTTTCCTGCTACTGGTCTGAGATTTAAGACCAGAGCAGGACCCAGGAGAATTCTACCATATCTAAAGGGATCCCCAGATCCACTCCTCTCCTCTGGGACTTAATGATGAAGTCTGATGCATCACTGTTTCCTGAGAGTCTTTCAAGTGGCAGCTCTCCCCCATTTTTACCCTGCCATCTTCCTATTTTTTATTGCCTCATTTGGGTAGATAAGCATCCATCCCTCCAGCTCTCAGGTCCTCCTGTCGTCTTCTCTGTCTGATGACAATTTTGCATTCCACCCTCATCCAGGTTGTACTACTCTCTTCATATTTCACTTTATTACTTGCCTATGTTTCATTTTACTATCCGTTTCATTGGCCATATTGTATAGTCATTATGTTGAGAGGTATATAAGGGAAGGATGGATTACAAGGTATTAAATGTCCAGAGCTTGTAGCTATAAACCAGGAGCCTGGAAAACAGAAGATGCCCCTCCACCTTTTTTTTTTTTTTTTTTTGAGATGGAGTCTCACTCTGTTGGCCAGGCTGGAGTGCAGTGGTGCGATCCTGGTCCACTGCAACCTCCGCCTCCCATGTTCAAGCAATTCTCCTGCCTTAGCCTCCTGAGTAGCTGGGATTACAGGTGCCCACCACCACGCCCGGCTAACTTTTGTATTTTTGTAGAGATGAGGTTTCGCAACATTGGCCAGGCTGTTCTCAACTCCTGACCTCAGGTGATCCACCCACATTGCCCTCCCAAAGTGTTGGGATTACAAGTGAGAGCCACCATGCCCAGCCTCTACCTGATGTTTGGCAGAATGGTCTGAAGACCATGTCAGCTGTCTGGGAAAGGACTCAGTGATCTTGAGAGGGCCAAACAGATACTGAATGTTCTTATCCCACGCCACCCTCCCCAGGGGAACGGCCTTAGTGGGCCAGGGGGTTTCATCCTTGGAGCCAGCAGAGGGAGGGCTTCACCTGCCCCTACTCTGACTTCAGAGAAGGCCCAGCAAGGAGGTAGATGCTTTAGGGACATTTGGATTGAAGTGCACAAAATCCTTTAAAAGTAATGGTTATTGTAATAAATTTTAACAACATAGAAATAAAGTAAAAAGTAAAAGCCAGCAGGGTGCTGTGGCTGCGGCTTGGAATCACAGTACTTTGGGAGGCCAGGGCAGGAGGATTCATTAAGCCTGGAAGTTCGAGACCAGCCTGGAAAACATAGTAGGACCCTGACTCCACAAAAAATAAAAATATTGGCCAGGCGCAGTGGCTCACGCCTGTAATCCCAGCACTTTGGGGAGCTGAGGCAAGTGGATCATCTGAGGTCGGGAGATCAAGACCAGCCTGACCAACATGGAGAAACCCCGTCTCTACTAAAAATACAAAATTAGCCGGGTGTGGTGGTGCATGCCTGTAATCCCAGCTACTTGGGAGGCTGAGGCAGGAGAATCGCTTGAACCCAGAAGGCAGAGGTTGTGGTGAGCCGAGATCACGCACTCTAGCCTGGGCAAAAAGAGTTAAACGCTGTCTAAAAAAAATAAAAGTAAAAATATTAGCTGGGCGTGCTGGTGCACCTGTAGCCCCAGCTAATCTGGAGGCTGAGGCTGGAGAATCACTTGAACCCAGGAGTTCAAGACTAGCCTGGGCAACATAGCGAGACCCCATTTCTACCAAAAAAAAAAAAAAGTGAAAGCCCTTGTTATGGGCTGAATGGTGTCTGCCTGAATTCTTATGTTGAA
This sequence comes from Papio anubis, assembly GCF_008728515.1. NCBI lineage: Eukaryota > Metazoa > Chordata > Mammalia > Primates > Cercopithecidae > Papio > Papio anubis. The sequence continues at coordinate 113,600,860 of NC_044987.1, forward strand.
GCCCTAACCCCCAGTAGCTCAGAATGTGACTGTATTTGCATACAGGGCCTTTAAAGGGGTAATTAAGGCTGGGTGTGGTGGCTCACACTTATAATCCCAGCACTTTGGGGGATGGAGGCAGGTGAGACTCAGGTCAGAGTCAATAGCCCGACCAACAGGCCCCGGCCTCTACTGGGGCTCATCACAACAGCTACATGGTGGCATGCTACCATAACCCAGTTATTGGGAGGCTGAGGCTGGAGAACCACTTGAACCTGAGAGTTGCAGTGAGCTGAGATCGCAAGCACCTCGCACTCTGTCAAAGTGACAGAGCCAGACTCTGTCTCAAAAAAAAAAAAAAAAAAAAAGAGGTAATTAACTTAAAAATCAGGCCATTGATGATTCTACTCCAGTCTGACTGGTGTCCTTTTTTGATGAGTCTCGCTTTGTTGCCCAGACTGGAGTGCAGTGGCATAATCTCAGCTCACTGCAACCTCCACCTCCCCGGATTCAAGCAATTCTCCTGCCTCAGCCTCCCGAGTGATCATTGGGACTACAGGCACCTGCCACTCACGCCTGCCACGGTGTAGAGACTGGATTTCACCATGCTGGCCAGGATGGTCTCAACTCCTGACCTCAAGTGATCCTGCACCCTGGGCCAATCTCCCAAAGTGCTGGGATTACAGGTCTGAGCCACCGCCACTGGCCTGACTGGATATCCTTTCAGACGAGTCTTGCTCTGTCACCCAGGCTGAGTGTGCAGTGGCCAGATCTCTGTGCTCACTGCAAGCTCCTCACCCGGGTTCACACTGGCATCCTGCCTCAGCCTTCCAGGCTGGGACTGCCTGCCTCACCATGCCCGCTAATTTTTATATTTTAGTAGAGACGGGTTTCACTGTGCCAGGATGGTCTGGATCTCCTGACCTTGTGATCCCGCCTCGGCCGGCCTCCCAAAGTGCTGGCACAGGCGCACCCTGCCCCTGATGGTCCTTCTAAGAGGTTGGGGCTGGGCTTGAGCAACTCATGCCTGTAATCTCAGCACTTTGGGGAGGCCAGCCGGATGGACCACTTGAGGCTGTGGAGTTTGAGACCAGCCTGGCCACATGGTGAAACCCCGCTTCTATTAAAATACAGGCCGGGCGCTGCAGTGGCTCAAGCCTGTAATCCCAGCACTTTGGGAGGCCGAGACGTGGCTGATCACGAGGTCAGGGGAGATTGAGACCATCCCATAACACGGTGAAGTCCCCGCCTCTACTAAAAAATACACAAAAACTAGCTGGGCCAGGTGGCGGGCTTCGTAGTCCCAGCTGCTCGAGGCTGAGGCAGGAATGGCGTGAACCCCGGGAGGCGGAGCTTGCAGTGAGCTGAGATCTGGCCACTGCACTCCAGCCTGGGCGACAGAGCAAGACCCGCCCCTCAAAAAAAAAAAAAAAATACAAAATTGGCCGGGTGCGTGGCTCAAGCCTGTAATCCCAGCACTTTGGGAGGCCGAGATGGGCGGATCACTGGCGGCCTGGTGGTATCCAGACCATCCTGGGCCAACCCGTGAACCCCGCCTCCTACTAAAATACAAAAAACTAGCTGGGCTGCAGGTGGCAGGCGCCTCTGTAGTCCCAGCTACCGGGAGGCTGGGAGGCAGAGAATGGCGTGTTGAGGCATGGAGCTGCACGGGAGATCAGGCCACTGCACTCCCAGCCTGGGCGCGCATAGAGCGACTCCATCTCAAAAAATAAAATAAAATAAAATAAATTTAAAAAATAAAATTAAAAAAAATAAAAAATATAAAAAATTAGCCAGGCATGCGCGGCACACACCTATAATCCCAGCTACTTGGGAGCCGGAGGCAGGGAATCGCTTGAACTGGAGGATGGAGGTTGCAGTGAGCTGAGATCACTTCACTGCACTCCAGTCTTGTTTTACCCTGCCCAAAAAAAAAAAAAGCATGGGTGGTGCTAGACACAAAGAGACACCAAGGATGCTGGAGTGCAGAGGAGGGACCACGTGAGGAGGCAGGAAGAAGGCGGCCATCTGCAAGCGATGGGAGAGGCCTCAGAGGAAACCACACCTGCTGATGCCTCGAACCTGGGCTTGCAGCCTCCAGAACTGTAAGAACATACATTTCTGTTGTTTAAGCCACCCCATCTGTGGCATTCTGTTATGACAGCCCCAGCAAACTATCACAGCACACCGCCTCCCTGTTCCCAGTCCACAGAGGTAATTCCTTTAGCCATTGGCTGCGTATCATAGATTTTTTCCATGCATGTATAATCATATGTGAAGAAACACACACATAATTTTATTTTTACAAAAATAGGATTCATCCATACACACTGTTCCACAACTACTATGCTTTTTTTTTTTTTTTTACTCACAACACTTTTGACACCAAATGTGTGGGGTTTTTTTTCCACATCGACCAACTCTCCAACACCATCTGGGTATCCTACAATTGAATCCATTCTGATACTATCAACCTGGAGTTGGCATCAGCTCCCACATGTTAAGGGCCCAGTCCCACAAGACTGCCCCCACTTCAAACTCCAAGAGCAAGTCCTGGGCCCCCCATACTTCTGACATATGAATTGGGGTTTCCACGACCCCCTCATCAGGTTCAATAATTTGCTAGAAACAGCTCACAGGACTCAGGAAAACAGTTTACTTACTTTTTTTTTGAGACAGTGTGTCTCTGTCTGGAGTGCAATGGTGCTCGCTGTAGCCTCGAACTCCTGGGCTTAAGCGATCCTCCAGCCTCAGTCTCCTGAGTAGCTGGGACTACAGGCATGTGCCACTGCACCCAGCCTCACTTACTATTTCCGGTTTATCATAAAGGATACAAGTTCAGGAACAGCCAGATAGAAGAGATGCATAGGGCAAGCTGTGGAGGGCAGGATGCAGAGTCTCCAAGTCCTCTCTGATCACGCCACCCTCCCAGCATCTCCGTGTGTTCTTCTCTGAACCCTGTAATTTAGGTTTTTGTTTGTGTTTGTTTTTGTTTTGAGATGGAGTTTTGCTCTGTCACCCAGGCTGGAGTGCAGTGGTGCAATCTTGGCTCACTGCAACCTCTGCCTCCCACCCAGGTCAAGTGATTCTCCTGTCTCAGCCTCCTGAGCAGCTGGGGCTACAGGCGTGCACCACCACACCTGGCTCATTTTTGTCTTTTTAGTAGAGACGGGGTTTCACCGTGTTGGCCAGGCTGGTCTTGAACTCCTAACCTCAGGTGATCCACCCACCTCAGCCTCCTAAAGTGCTGGGATTACAGGCATGAGCCACTATACCCGGCTTCATTTAGGAGTGTTATGGCGGCTTCATTATACAGGTATAATTGTTTAATTCTTGACCACTGGTGATTAACTCAATGTCCGCCCCATCTCCCCTCCCCAGGGTTTGAACCCTCTAATCACTTGCTGGGTTCCCCTTCCCCTGGCTACACCCTCGTGCACCAAGAGTCACCTCATTAGCATAAATTTATGGTTGAAAGGGGCTCATTATGAGTAACAAAAGATGCTCCTCTCCCACCATCACTCAGGAAATTACAAGTGTTTCAGGAGCTCTGTGCCAGGAACTGGAAGTGAAACCCAAATATGCATACTTATTATATTCACAATATCACAACCGCTAACTTTTTTCATTCTACCATATGTCACTGCCATGTCAATATCTACCCAAATGTTGTGTCTTCACACTTGCCAATATCTCATCCTATGGAGGCAGCATCATGTTTTCCAGTGTCCTCCATGGTTGGACTCAGGTGGTTTCCAGTCCTTTTGCTGTCCCAGACGGTGCTGCGTGAGACATCCTGTGCCACCAGGGTGGGGTCACCTGCGGGAGACATTCCTAAGAGCAGAATCACTTTTGTGTTTTCAATAGCTATTGCTAAGCGTACCTTCCTATAGGCGGTGTAGAAGAGGCACGTATCCCACCCACGCCCACACAGGCACACTCTCTGCAACTTGGTATTTCTCAACAGAGGTACTGGAAAGGAGACAGTGGGGTTGGGCCATTTGTATCTGAGGGGCTACAACAATTTGGCTCAGAAAAGAATAAGCAGAATAGGGAGTGAGGAAGCCCAGAGGGAAGGTCCAAGGGACCTTTTGGGAGAGGCTGAGGGACCCCCAGGGCAGCGGAGGGTGACCAGTTCCTTTGGCTCATTTGACAAACACTAAGCACTGACAATGCCCCAGGTTCTGTGCTGGGATCCAGCACATAGTAGTGAAGGAAACTTCTTCCTCATGGGAAGAAGTCAACACACAGGAGTCATCTCAGAGAGTGCTTGGATCAGCGGGCTGGGGTGGCTGGAGAGGAGCAGATGGAACAAGCACTAGCATGACACTGGCTCATGAGAATTCCCGAGAATTTCTGCCATACGTGGTGAGAGGGAAAGTGCAGGAAAAAACCCTTGGGTGTGACTGTTCTAGTTATCTACTGCTGTGGAACAAACTACCTTAAGCTACCTTGCTTTTCTGGCTGGGAACAACAGCCATTTAATTCCATCTCAAGATTTTGTGGGTCAGGGCTCAGCTAGGTGATTCTTCTGCTCCATGTGGCCTCGACTAGGGTCACTCAGTGGGATTCGCTGGAGACTGGGCTGGGCTAGAGGGCCCAAGACAGCTTCCTTCATGTTACCTGGAGCCCATGCTGTGCTGCAGAACAGTTGGCTTGCCACAAGGCTAGCGTAGGCTTCCCCACACCATGGTGGCCTCAGGGCACTCAGACTTCTTCGGTGGCAGCACAGGCTCCAAGACAGTGTGTCCCAAGAAACAGGAAGTGGAAGCCGCCAGTTTTACAAGGCTTGGAAACTGCAAGATGTTATTTCTATTGTATTCTACTAGTCAGAGTAGTCCCAACTCCATGGAATTCAAGGGGAGGGGACACAGACCTCCCACTTTGTAATGAGAGGGGTGTCAACGAATATATAGCATCTTTCGTCTCCCTCAGTGACCCCTGACATCCTTCTCTTGCCATTGGGTGTCATATGTGCTGTGGTCAATTGCAATCTGCCTGCCACATTAGCAGGCAGGTTTCACCCTCGAACCTCAACCTCAGGTGTGCAAGAACTGCTGTGTTTATATTAATATTTCTCTTCCTCAGCTCTATTGACATTTGGAGTCAAATAATTGTGATAGCTATTCTGTGCCTTGTAGGGTATTTAGCAGCATCCCTGGCCACTACAGCATGTGCACACATACACACACACACACACACACTCAGTTATGACAACCCAAAATGTCTCCAGACATTGCTGAATGACAGCTGGGGACACTCTGGATGAAAACCATTGCCTCGGCCAGGCGCGGGTGGCTCATGCCTGTAATCTCAGCACTTTGGGAGGCCGAGGCGAGTGGATCACCTGAGGTCAGGAGTTCGAGACCAGCCTGACCAACATGACAATAACCCATCTCTACTAAAAATGCAAAAATTAGCCAGGTGTGGTGGCACACACCTGTAATCTCAGCTACTTGGGAGGCTGAGGCAGAAAAATTACTTGAACCTGGGAGGCAGAGGTTGCAGAGAGCTGAGATCGTGCCACTTCACTCCAGCCTGGGTGACAGAACGAGACTCTGTCTCAAAAAAAAAGAAAAGAAAAAAAAGAAAACCATTCCCTTGGGATCACCTTGTTCTGACTCTAAGCCTCCATCCTACTCAGCTGTGAGGAACTCTTCCCCTTCCCAGTTCACATGGTCCTTAACCCTTGGGAAGGGCTCTGGTCCACCGTGTGCCGTGGCTGCCGTTGAGCTGGCCTCACCTCAGCAGTCTCCCTGAAATACGGAGTCTCTCCTCCCGTCCCCCAACCCAACCCCACATCTTGCAGAGGCTATATATGGCCTGGGTGCCCAGGCTGGGGGGGCCCCTTGCAGGGTATCTTAGCACACTGTCACCTCTGACTCTGGCCATCTACCAGTACAAGGAACAACAGTCCTTCCCCCAACACCCTGAGGGGGTCCCGGGAGTCTGCATCCAGCTGATGGAATTAGCTGATGGACTGGATGTGGGCTGTGAAAGAGACAGTCAAGAATGCTTCCTCAGTATTCAGCCTGAGCCGCTGGAAGAATAATGATGCCACTGGCAAGAGGAAGTCAAGGGCAGGCGGGATTGAGAGGGATATTGGGAGTTATGATTTGAGCACCCGGGGAAGTCTGTCAGCCATCCAGACGAAGATGTCAAGATGGCAGCTGGATAGATAAGTCTGGGACTGGGGGGTGAGATCTGTGCTGAGGACAGAATTATGGGAGTCATCTGAGATGGCATTTATAGCCACAAGACTGGCTGGATCTCCCAGGGGAGCGGGGTGTGGATAGCAAGGTCCAGGACTCGGCTCCAGGGTTCTCTGATTAATAATTATTAGATAATAATTATCATTTTATTCCTTGAAGCATCTGGCACAGTGCCTGGCTCTATACAAGTCCTCGGAATTGGACAGAACTCTACAGTACTTTATTTTCCCCACTAATGAGGATGCCAATTCTATCTTAGCAGAAGAGCTGTAAGTTAGGATCACTCAGTTAAGTAGGAAATTAAGAGAGTTCTTAGGAGTTTCAAACAAAAATTCCAGGTCTACAGAGCCCAAATTCTGAGCTGCAGCCCTTCCCTAATCCCTACTCCCCACCTATGCTGAGATCCAGCTCTCCTAGTTTTTCTGATATTGAGAAAACTTTAAAGTTGGGAATTTGCTCTGCTGAGACTCAGTCACCCTCACTTTACCTTCAGTGCCATTGCTGCAGGAACTACGGCCTTCAGGTTGACTCCAGATACAGCCTTGCCATGCCTCTCCCTACCCTTGACTGCAGCAGCACTGAAATAGCAGCATGAATCACTCTGGGACGTCACGTGATGCCCAGGCCAGACGCGGCTGTGGTTGGTCCTCCTGTGTTCCAGGGACCTGGGAGGAGGGCCCTGGCCGGCCAGAGTGGCTGCCTCCCTGTCCTCCTCTGAGTCTACCAAGAGGCTTGGACAAAACTGAGTTGGTGGAAGTTATAAGAGCTAACACTTCTGGGTATTCAGAGGTGGCTTTACTGTAACACTAAAGCAGCCTAAACATCGGGGACCCCATTCGTGCTCCTTCTAAAGCCACACACTTCATTTTTTGTGTGTTTCTTCTCTCAAAGCGAGCTCTCAAATTGTCATAAGCTTCAGGTCTGACAAGACTCAAGTCCAACCCGGGAGGATTATATTGTTCATTCTGCATAGCATCCTCCCCACCTTACAGTCAAGGACACTTAGAGCACAAAAAAGCCTTCCTTAGATTTCTTGAAAATTCTGGGCCAGGGCCAGGCGTGGTGGCTCACACCTGTGTAATCCCAGCACTTTGGCAGGCGGGGGCAGGTGGATCACTAGAGGTAATGAGTTTGAGACCAGCCTGGCCAACATGGTAAAACACCATCTCTACTAAAAATACAAAAAAAAAAAAAAAAAAATTAGCCGGGCGTGGTGGTGGGCACCTATAATCCCAGCTACTAAGGAGGCTGAGGCAGAATCGCGTGAACCCGGGAGGCAGAGGTTGCAGTGAGCCAAGATCGTGCTACTGCACTCCAGCCTAGACTACAGAGTGAGACTCCATCCCCCACCCCCTCAAAAAAGATAAAGAGAATTCTGGGCTGGGCATGGTGGCTCACACCTGTAATCCCAGCACTTTGGGAGGCTGAGGCAGGTGGATAATGAGGCCAGCAGTTCAAGACCAGCCTGGCCAAGACGGTGAAACCATCTCTACTAAAAACACAAAAATTAGCCGGGCATGGTGGTGGGTGCCTGCAATCCCAGCTACTCTGGAGGCTGAGGCAGAGAATTGCTTGGACCCAGGAGGCAGAGCTTGCAGTGAGCCGAGATCGCGCCGCTGCACTCCAGCCTGGGTGACAGAGCGAGATTCCCTCTCAAAAAAAAAAAAAAAAAATTCTGAATTTGCCCTGGCCTCAGGACCTTTGCATCCTCTGTTGCCTGTGTGGTCCCCTGTGCCCCCTAAGCTTCTCCTCGCTCCATCTCTGACAGGCCTTCACTAACCACTCACCTCTGGGAGTGCTTTCCTTCCCTGTCACCCAGGTCATCTCTCTGTGCCTTGCCTTTTGTGTTCTCTGTAACACTCACTCTTGAGAATTATCATTTGTGCACTGATTTTGATTTAATAAATCCACGTAGTTCTTATTCCGTAGCCAGGCACTGTTTTTTTTTCTTTGGAGACAGAGTCTTGCTCTGTTGCCCAGACTGGAGTGCAGTGGCATAATCTTGGCTCACAGCAACCTCCGCTTCCCGGGTTGAAGTGGTTCTCCTGCCTCAGCCCGCCGAGTAGCTGGGACTACAGGAGGGCACCACCACACCTGGTTAGTCTTTGTATTTTTAGCAGAGATGAGGTTTCTCCATGTTGGCCAGGGTGGTCTCGAACTCCTGACCTCAGGCGATCCCCAGGCCCTCTTCTTGACAAGTTCTAAGTGCTTTATGAATATCAAATCATGTAATCCTCACAACCACTATGATGTCAACACTTTTTAATCCCCATTTGAAGATGGAGGCAACTGAAGTACAGACAGGTTGTGCAAATTGCTTAACATCACACAGCTGAGAGTTTAGGTATCCTCTTTCAGTAGAAAAGGTCCCTGTGAGCAGAAGCTTCATCTGGGGCTGCCCTGGTCACTGCTACAGCCCTGCACCCAGAGCAGTGCAACACTCTAAAAAAAGGTGTGTGGGAAATGGGACCTGGCTACTCGGAGAGAAGCTGCTGGGGAGAAGATGGAAGGCCTGGAAAGGCTACTGCTGGTCAGGTGGGCACGTGTGGTGGCCTGGAGACAGTGCCAAGAAGAAATGAAAGGTGTCCTTGACAGACTGGATGTAGATGAATAAGAGAGGAGGCCAAGGCCTCAGAGGAACCCTTGACCCCGCTTTCCTTCATGCTCCCTCCAAAATGCATCCAGAATCCTATTCCTGTCCCCTCCTCTGCTCTCATCCTGGCTCCCTGGGATTACTGCCACAGCCTCCTAAGAGGTAACCCTGCTCTCACTCTCCCCTCTTCCTCCACACAGCAGCCAGAGGGATCCTGAGAAAACTTAAGATCATGACACTCCTCTGCTCAAAACCTGCCAATGTGTTCGGGAGTGGCAATGGCCTCTAACCCTGCAGGACCTGGCCCCTACTTCCTCTCGGCAGCTGTGCCTCCTGCCATCCTGGCTACCCCGAGGCAGCTCCCATCCCAGGGCCTTTGCACTGGCTGTTCCATGGGCCTGCAAGGTTCTCCCCCACATTTCCAAGGATCTCACTCCCTTGCTTTCTTCAAGTCTTTTCTCACCATGCCTCATTATTGAAAATGCAAAACCACAGGGCGCAGTGCTGGGTCTGTAAACTCAGCACTTCGGGAGGCCGAGGCGGGCGGATCACTTGAGGTCAGGAGTCTGAGACCAGCCTGGTCAACATGGGGAAACCCCGTCTCTACTAAAAATTAAAAAATTAGCCGGGCGTGGTAGCGCACACATGTAATCCTAGCTACCTGGGAGACTGAGGCAGGATAATTGCTTGAACCGGGGAGGCAGAGGTTGCAGGGAGCCGAGATCGCCCCACTGCACTCTAGCCTGAGAGACAGAGCAGGAGTTTAAGACTAGCCTGGACAACACGAAGAAATCCGTCTATACAAAAAAATAGAAAAATTAGCTAGGCGTAGTGGTGCCTGCCTGTAACCCCAGGTACTTGAGAGGCTGAGGTGGGAGGATGGCTTGAGCTCAGGAGGTCCAGGCTGCAGGGAGCTGTGATGGCGCCACTGCACTTCAGCCTGGAGACAGTGAGACTCAACTCCGTCTCAAAAAAAAAAAAAAAAAAAAAAGGAAGGCGGTTGGATTACACAGGCCCTGAACCCCACCCTAAAGCCTTCAGCACTTTCAAGTGAGGGATTACCAGGTTTGCAGGTCTGCGGCAACTTGGCTGCAGTGTCCAAAACGGGTGGGGCAGGTGGGATTAAAGATGAGGCTGTGAAGACAAGCTATTGGCAGAGAAGACACATTTTAAACCCTGGGAAGATGGCATTACCCAGAGAGGGGGAAGGATGAGGACACTGCAGAGCCCAAGACCATTGCCAGACCCGAGTCATGCGGCTCCTTTGTTCCAGGAACCACAGCTGACTCTAGAAGCAATAGCAGCATTTTCACTCCGCAGGTGCATCTCTTCCACGCTTTGGGGTGCCTGCCGTGACTCTGACTTCTGGGGCTGGGATTTAAGGCTCTACCAGGCCACAGCTAGCCAGCTCATAGGCGGTTAACTACCTGATTCAGCTCTTCGTCTCTTTCACTCCTTTACATCGGACTCACGAGGGCAGGGGGACAGCTCCCTTTCGCTAAGTACTTTCCGCGTGCTAAACACCGCACGAATTCCCCTCGGCCCTACAGGACCAAACGACTCAGAGAGGGTGTGCGGTTCCACTGAGGACGCCCAGCGGAACAGCCGCACCCGCGGCGATGAGATCCCCTGCCTGTCCAGCCCAAGCCCAAGCGCCCTCGCGGTCACGTGGCATTTCTGGAACCTAACCGCCAGAATGCAGGAGGGCCAGGCCGAGGCCGCAGCGCTGAACAACGCGCGCAACTGGCGGTCGAGGACCGCGCAGCGCGACCGGCTAGGACCTCCATCTCGATGCGTGGGCGAAAGGCTGGGGCCCTGTGCCGCCGGCGATCCCGGGGACCGCCTGGAACTCGCGGCACTAGGGATCCAGATGGAAAGTAACCCAGAGGCACCGCAGCCGCCGGAGACACGGCTACAGTACCGGACTACGACCGGGACTGCCATATGCCACGGGCGGGGCGAAACCGGCCTTTTGAAAGGCAGCGATTTAAACCAATCAGCGCAAAGGGTTGGCAACCCTCCGCCCAATTGGAATCGCTCTCATTCTGAAGGCGGTTACGACATGGAGTCCGGCAGCCCAATGGGAGAGGTGGAAATTTCCAGAACGAACGGAACCAATGGGCGCGGCCAGCGCGGCTACGATTGGCAGAGCAAAAGACCAATCTGTGTCGCAGAAGTCCACTCCTCCCTCCGTTCGTGCAGCCTGAGATGGGTGGGTTTATAGAGCGGCGTCCAATCCTGAGGTGCGGTGGAGGCAGGGTTGAGGGAATCACTCCCCGCTGTCCAATGAGAGGGAAGTGGAGATGATGGGCTGGACCTCAAGCCAGTAGTAGAACAGCACAGAGAGCCCCCTAGAAGTACTCGACCAGTGAGCAGGCGAGGAAGGGGCGGGAGCCGGGGTCCCGGCAGCTTCTAGTAGGTTCCAGAAGGCGGCGCGTGCGGTTCGGATCGCGGAGCGGACGGATTCGATTCAACGGGGTTCCGGGCCGCGCTGCGCTATGGAGCAGGTGAAGGGGGAGGGGCGGGCTGAGGCCCCGAGACCGCTCGGGGACCGGCGGAGGCCAGGCCCACGGTAGGGGGCGGGGCGGGTGCCAGATGTAGGCGACCGGAGCTGGGTGCTGGAGCCGGACGGGGCGGCGGCGGGGAGGCGAGGGCCGCGGGCGGCGGGCGGGAGCGGGATCTGTAGAGAGGCCGGCCGCGGGGAGCGCCCATCGCCCCTTGGTTGGGCGAAGAGGGCCGGGAGGAGGCCACAGCTTGGGTGAGTCCGGCCGGCGGCGGGAAGAGGGGCCGCGACCGGGCCCCTGAAGGCGTCCCGAAGGGGCTGCTGCAGGCTATGCTGGGGAGGGTGCGGGCCGCAGAGGGCGGGGTGGAGTTAGGCCAGGGGCCGGGGTCGGCACCCGCGAGGTAGCGCTCCGGGAGATCTGAGACAGCCGACGGAGAAACCGCTCGGGACTTAGCCACGAGGAACTTGGACGGATCCAGGAGCGGGGACGGGAATACACTGGGTCTTAGCAGCCTGAGATCCAGTTGGGGCAAATCTTACTCTTCTGCATCTGAGAATGTGAGGGTGGGAGAGCGTTGAGCGGGGATTTGAGGAGCTGCAGACCGAGTGTAGCTGATGCAGTAAAGGGAAGGGTGCCGCAAAAGTCCTTGGAACGAATTCCATCTCTGACCGTGGTTTACAAATGTATTGCGGCCCCTCCCCCTCTTTTTGTATGCGTGTGTGTGATTGTCTAGTGACCGAGGACCGACACTTCCGAAAGGTGGATTTCTAGCTACACTGGGGCGGTTGTAGACAATTTGCAGAGATTAACCGCTAGAAGTTATGGGCCTCTGTTGAGCATTTGGGGGGCAGAGTTTGAAGCGGCTGCTGCTTCCTTTCAGTGACTTGGTTATGTCCTCAGTATCTTGTGGTTGTGAAAGGCCTAGAGATTTTGTTCCATTGGAAGCTGTCATTGAGCTATAATGATTCGTCGGAAGAAAAAGGACAAAACAACCTCCGAGAAACCTCTACCAACATCTGAGAAATCATCTGCTCGAGAGTACTACCCTTGTCGCTCCGGGCCCATAACACTTGGGGGTGACAGTTCTGAAACTATACCTGGTATTTGGTTCTTACTTCAGATCCATAGAACTAAGATTGCCCACACGCTCCCCTTAAGTAAGACATCTCGATGGACTAGTGACTACCACCCTTTTTTTGGTGTGAGTTACAGAGCTGAGCTTTTGGTCTCTTGTAGCAGTTGCTGCTTTAGGCAAAGCTCGAGCTTCCTTGCTGTATTAAAAAGAGTGGAAATGAAGTTAATAAACTTTTTGTGCCCATATAATGCTTCAGTTGTATCTAGGATTAAATGGGCTGTAGTATAGGTGAGGAAAAATTTTCTGGAATAAGACATTGCTCTTTTACTTTTAAGAAAGGATCTCGGCTGGGTGCAGTAGCTCGCACTTATAATCCCCAGCACTTTGGGAAGCCAAAGCGGGCGAATCACCAGAGGTCAGGAGTTCGAGACCAGCCTGGCCAACATGGTGAAACCCCCTCTGTACTAAAAGTACAAAAATTAGCGGGGCATGGTGGCGCATGCCAATAATCCCAGCTACTGGGGAGGCTGAGGCAGGGGAATCGCTTCACCCCTGGAGGCGTAGGTTGCAGTGAGCTGTGATTGTGCCACCACACTCTAGTCTGGGCGACAGAGTGAGACTCCGTCTTGAAAAAAAGAGAAAGGATCTCTTTTTGCTGTTACCAAATTTATTTTTTATTTTTTAGAGACAGGGTCTGGTTCTGTGGCCCAGGCTGAAGTGCACTGGTGGGATCATAGCTCACTGCAGCATCAAATTCCTGGCCTCAAGCGATCCTCCTGCCTCAGCCTCCTGAGTAGCTAACCACACGCCACCACAACTGGCTAATTTTTAAATTTTTTGTAGAGACAGAGGTTTTGCTATGTTTCCCAGGCTGGTCTCGAATTTCTAGGCTCAAGCTATCCTTCAGCCTTGGCCTCCCACTGCATGAGCACTAGGATTACAAGCGTGAGTCACTTTGCCTGGTCTTAAAATGTTTGTTTTTAAATCACCACCACCCATGATAGAAGTGTATGTGCAGGTAGATAGGTGGTGAATGAATATTTGACTTAGGACAGCAAACTGACATGGCAACTGTACAGATGACCTGGCATTTAACCCCAGGTGTGTTTGAGCCCACCATCTGGAAGCCATTCCTGAAAATAAACAAGACTTTGTTTTCATTTTCAACTGTGAGGTTTGTATTTCAGTTTAGAAAATACTCAAGTTGGTCTGGGTGCGGTGGCTCACACTTGTAATCCCAGCACTTTGGGAGGCGTAGGTGGGTGGATCATGAGGTCAGGTTGAGACCAACCTGTCCAGCATTGTGAAGCCCCATCTGTAGTAAAAATAAAAATAAATAAAAAATAAAAAATCGCCCCAGGGGCGGTGGCTCACGCCTGTAATCCCAGCACTTTGGGAGGCCAAGGCGGGTGGATCATGAGGTCAGGAGTTTGAAACCAGCCTGGCCAATATGGTGAAACCGTGTCTCTATTAAAAATACAAAAATTAGCTGGGCGTGGTGGCATACTCCTGTAGTCCCAGCTACTTGGGAGGCTGAGGCAGGAGAATCGCTTAAACCCAGGAGGCGGACCTTGCAGTGAGCCGAGATTGTGCTACTGCACTCCAGCCTGGGTGACAGAGCAAGACTCTCTCTCAAAAAAAAAAAAAAAAAAAATTAGGTGAGCAGCGGGGCGTGCACCTGTGGTCCCAGCTACGTGGGAGGCTGAGGCAGGACAATTGCTTGAAGCCGGCTGGTGGAGGTTGCAGTGGGCCGACATTGCTCCACTGCCCTCCAGCCTGGATGACAGTGAGACTCTGTCTCCAAAAAAAAAACAAGTTGGACAGATTTTGAATGTTCAAGCTTGTCTTTTTTTTCAATAGGGGCCTTTCAAATAAATCCCGCAATGATATACTTCTTACATTTAACCCAACACAGGCATACAGCCATGTAACACATTCAGCAAAACAGTATTTACTGTTATGTGCCCTGTGTGCTGGTATTTTTTGTCCCACTTGGTCTCTTAAAATGCTGGTCATGACCTACAAAATTGATTTCCTGACCCACTGCTGATCAGTACTCTGTTTGAAAAATGCTTTTTTAAAGCATAGGCAAGAACTTCACCAGCTGCCTCTTGACACCACTTGAGTTTTGTTAACTCTTTGTCTTCTGCCCTCCGTCTTGGGCTCTAGGATTTTTTATCCCTTGTTTGCTTAATTTGGCGGGTTCCTTCTGCCTGTGCCTCTGTAATGTCTCTGATTGATGGAAGTTCCTGATCTCTCTATTTCAGGATTCCAAAATCATTTCTTTCTTTTTTTTTCCCCCCCCAGATAGAGTCTCACTCTGTCCCCCAGGTAAGAATGCAGTGGCGCCATCTCAGCTCACTGCAACCTCCGACTCCCAGGTTCAGGTGATTCTTCTGCCTCAGACTGCTGGGTAGCTGAGACTACAGGCATGCACCACCACATCGGGCTAATTTTTGTATTTTTAGTAGAGACGGGATTTCACCATGTTGGCCAGGCTGGTCTCGAACTCCTGACCTCAGATGATCCACCCGTCTTGGCTTCTCAAAGTGCTGAGATTACAGCCTAAAATCATTTCTCTTAACAAAATTATTTCTTGCATCAATTTACTGGGTCGTGAGTGGATAATACATAGAATGAGTTAGTAACTTGGGTGACATAACTATCTCACAGAACGTTTACCTCTTAAAGGTATATTTTGGTCTGGTGTGGTGGCTCACCTTTGGGAGACTGAGGCAGGAGGGTTGCTTTAGGCCAAGAGTTTGAGACAAGCCTGGGCAATATGGAGAGACACCATCTCTACCACAGAAAGAGAAAAACATTTAGCCAGGCGTAGTGACATACACCTATAGTCCCAGCTACTTAAAAGGCTGAGTTGGTCCAGCGCAGTAGCTCACACGTGTAATCCCAGCACTTTGGGAGGCCAAGGCGGGCAGATCACCTGAGGCCAGGAGTTCAAGACCAGCCTGACCAACATGGAGAAACCCTGTCTCTACTAAAAATACAAAATTAGATGGATGTGGTGGTGGTGCATGCCTGTAATCCCAGCTACTCAGGAGGCTGAGGCAGGAGACTCGCTTGAACCTGGGAGGCAGAGGTTGTGGTGAGGTGAGATCGCACTATTGCACTCTAGCCTGGGCAACCAGAGTGGAACTCCGTCTCAAAAAAAAAAAGAACGAAAGAAAAAAGGCTGAGTCAGGAGGATTGCTTGAGTCCAGGAGTTGAAGGTTACAGCCAGCTGTGATCATGCCACTGCACTCCAGGCTGGGTGACAAAGTGAGATACTGTCTTTAAAAAATACATAGATATGTATATATATGGCCGGGCGCAGTGGCTCACGCCTGTAATCCCAGTACTTTGGGAGGCTGAGATGGGTGGATTATGAGGTCAGGAGTTCGAGACCAGCCTGGCCAACATGGTGAAACCCCATCTGTACTAAAAATACAAAAATTAGCCAGGCGTGGTGGCGGGAGCCTGTAATCCCAGCTACTCGGGAGGCTGAGGCAGGAGAATCGCTTGAACCCGGGAGGCAGAGGTTGCAGTAAGCCGAGATCGTGCCACTGCACTCCAGTCTGGGGACAGAGCAAGACTCTGTCTCAAAAAATAATAATAAAATGAATAAATGAAGGAGCTTCTCGAGGGGCTGCCTGCCCTCAGGTAGGCTGCTGTGGGGCGCCTGGCCTTTTGTGGGGCAGCTCAGTGAGGAGAAACCCTTTAGTGAGGACCCTGTTAAGACAGGGCCAAGGCCTGCCTCACTTTTTTTCTTTTCTTTTTTTTTTTTTTAATTAAAAAGTAAACTTTAATGTCAAATGCAAACTTGGGGAGGGCAGAAAGATCACACACAAGGCTGTCACTTCACACTTGGAGGGTTGCACAGCAGCCCAGCAGAGGCACTCCTCACTTCTCAGACAGTGGGATGGGCGGGCAGAGACGCTCCTCACTTCCCAGACCATGCAGGGGCTGGGCCGAGGAACTCCTCACTTTCCAGACAGTGCAGCGGCCAGGCAGAGGTGCCCCTCATTTCCAAGACAGAGGCGGGCAGGCAGAGGTGCTCCTCTCTTCCCAGTCAGGCAGCCGGGCAGAGGGGATTCTTACTTCTCCGACGGTGGGGCGGCCAGGCAGAGTTGCTTCACTTTTTCAAACTGCTGTATCCCACCAGGCGCAGTGGCTCACGCCTGTAATCCCAACACTTTGGGAGGCTGAGGCGGATGGATCACCTGAGGTCAGGAGTTTAAGACCAGCCTCACCAATGTGGTGAAACCCTGTCTCTACTAAAATTACAAAAATCAGCCGGGCATCGGGGCGGGCACCTGTAGTCCCAGCTACTTGGGAGGCTGAGACAGGAGAACCACTTGAACCTGGGAGGCAGAGGTTGCAGTGAGCCAAGATGGCACCACTGTACTCCAGCCTGGGCGACAGAGTGAGACTCCGTCTCGAAAAACAAAACAAAACAAAACCCTGCTGTATCCCTACTTCTTGCACTCTAAATGTTTGAGAATGGAGAGGTTTAAACCACAGTAGCATTTCTTTATCCTCCATCCCCTTTGTAATGCAGTAATATTTAAGAATGGCAGGAATCAATTTGGGGGGCTAGCTTGACTGTTACCCATTAATGAACATTTATCTATCATGTGGCGACATGTTGTCACACCAGGAAATGGAGACTAGTTCTTCTCTGATGGGAGGAGATGGCAACCATGCCATAGGCAGGCATCTTGCTGCTCCCAAGAAAGAGAAGCCTCCGCTGCCATCCCACAGCCTTTGGGTCACTGGAGCGTGTATCAGTGCCACTCCGCCCACCTTCTTCCTGTGAGGGGTGACTAGGCCTGTGCTCCATTTATCATTTGGATGCTTTGGAAATCTGTGACAGATGAATTGACTTTTCCATGAAAGGAGCCTGTGATACGTCCTGGAGTGGCTTCGTGAGCTCCATGTAGAGACCGGAAGAGTGGCAGAGCCCTCGTTCGTCACATGAGGGCTGCCGTGGAGTGCAGCCTGGGCTCTTTGCCCCTGCTTATTTTTTCTTTGCTGGCTCCCTAGGGAAGGTGTGGGAAATTAAATAAATGAACTTCTTTTCTCTTTTCTGATCTGTAAAGTCACCCATTTATTTGTTGGTAACTCCGGAAAAGAATGGGTGTTATCTTAAAAGCTTGTGATTAAATGGGCTGATCATAGAGAAGCTGTGTGCTCCTTTCCCCTCAGGTCAATGAGCTGAAAGAGAAAGGCAACAAGGCCCTGAGCGCGGGCAACATCGACGATGCCTTACAGTGCTACTCTGAAGCCATTAAGCTGGATCCCCACAACCACGTGCTGTACAGCAACCGTTCTGCTGCCTATGCCAAGAAAGGAGACTACCAGAAGGCTTACGAGGATGGCTGCAAAACTGTCGACCTAAAGCCTGACTGGGGCAAGGTCAGCTGTGGGCAGTGGAGGGAGAGAGGCCCTTCCGACCTTTCCAGAAATGCCATTTGGTGGCCTGAGGCTCACCTGTCCTGATAGACTGATAGTTACCTACCCACCTCCCTGTTTGAGTATCCTCCTCAGAAACGGCATTTTTCATCAAATCTAAGATAGCTATTAGTTGTAATACAGCCTTTATTTTTGGTACTAAGAAGGAAGAGGCTGGGGCTAGGCGCGGTGGCACATGCTGTAATCCCAACACTCTGGGAGGCTGAGGTGGACGGATCACTTGAGGTCAGGAGTTCAAGACCAGCCTGGCCAACATGGAGAAACCCTGTCTGTACTAAAAATGCAAAAAAAAAAACTAGCCAGGCATGGTGGCATGTGCTTGTATTCCCATCTACTCAGGAGGCTAAGGGAGGAAGAGCACCTGAGCCTGGCAGGCGGAGATTGCAGTGAGCTGAGATCGTGCCACTGCACTCCAGCCCAGGTGACAGAGCAAGACCCTGTCTAAAAAAAAAAGGAGGAGGAAGAGGCCAGGTGCAGTAGCTCACACCTGTAATCCCAGCACTTTGGGAGGTTGTGGCATGAGGATTACTGGAGCCCAAGGGTTTGAGACCAGCCTGGGCAACATAAGGAGTCCCTGTCTTTACCAAAAAAATAAATAAGGAAAAAAAATGCTGCTAAAGAAACTGACCACAGTTGATCAGAGGTGAATGGGGTGGGGCGGATGTGCCTCTGCTATTTGGATGGATCCTTAAACTAGCAGCCTTGGCGTCGTAGCCTACTCCTCTCCTTTTTTCTCTTTGGCCTTTGTGCGAATACTCATTTTTTTCCCCCATTAAAAGTAGAATTGTTCTTTTTGGAGTTCGTCTTCTGGATTTACCTCTGGGTGTTCTTTATTTTGTGTCTTTCTTTGGTGGTTTAAGGGCTATTCACGAAAGGCAGCAGCTCTAGAGTTCTTAAACCGATTTGAAGAAGCTAAGCGAACCTATGAGGAGGGCTTAAAACACGAGGCAAATAACCCTCAACTGAAAGAAGGTTTACAGAATATGGAGGCCAGGTTGGCAGGTAGGTACTACGCACAGTTTTCTTTCTTATTATTAATGGGATTAATTTTGAGTCTTCCCCCTGAGAAATGTCAATCTGTTAGGGTATGGGACACAGTAATTCTAGTGAACTCGTTTCATAGTGATGTGCTTTCCTTTACTCGGACAGAGAGAAAATTCATGAACCCTTTCAACATGCCCAATCTGTATCAGAAGTTGGAGAGTGATCCCAGGACAAGGACACTACTCAGTGATCCTACCTACCGGGAGCTGATAGAGCAGCTGCGAAACAAGCCCTCCGACCTGGGCACGTAAGTGGACGCCGCTCATTGAGGTTCTGGAAATCAGGAGGAATGTTATGCTTTTTCTTCCTGTAGCGTCACAGCAGAGGGTTCCCTGCCCTAAACTGCAGTTTCTGCCTTTGCTTATTCTCTGCAGAGCAGTAGCGGGTGGTCGTTTATTTGTAATTATAGAAAGGGTCAGGGGAGCATATATCACAGTAATCTAGAATGTTCCTTGTCATCTATATACATCTCTTGCCTGCTATCCTAGAACTCTGATCTAGTGTCAACCCCATCCTTTCCATCTACTAAGGCCCTGCTGTCTCTGTTGGTAGATCAGGGTGGAAACAGGCTTGAAGTTCATGTGTAAAGATGTGTCTAAATCGGCCGGGCGCGGTGGCTCACGCCTGTAATCCCAGCACTTTGGGAGGTCGAGACGGGCGGATCACGAGGTCAGGAGATCGAGACCATCCTGGCTAACCCGGTGAAACCCCATCTCTACTAAAAAATACAAAAAACTAGCCGGGCGAGGTGGCGGGCGCCTATAGTCCCAGCTACTCGGGAGGCTGAGGCAGGAGAATGGCGGGAACCCAGGAGGCGGAGCTTGCAGTGAGCCAAGATCGCGTCACCGCACTCCAGCCTGGGTGACAGAGCGAGACTCCCTCTCAAAAAAAAAAAAAAAAAAGATGTGTCTAAATCTTGTACTGGTATCCATCTCTATCTCAATCCTCTGGCTCCTGAGATCAGCTACGGAAGTATACCTAAAACAACTTATTTCTCTGTGTATCTGCCAACCTTGAGGAATAAACTTGACCTCTGTGACTTGATTTTATTTTATTTTATTTTATTTTATTTTATTTTATTTTATTTATTTATTTTATTTTTTCGAGATGGAGTCTCGCTCTGTCACCTAGGCTGGAGTGCAGTGGTGTAATCTCGGTTCACTGCAACATCCACCTCCTGGGTTCAAGAGATTCTCCTGCGTCAGCCTCCTGAGTAGCTGGGATTACAGGTGTACACCACTACACCTGGCTAATTTTTGTATGTTTAGTAGTAGCGACAGGTTTCACCATCTTGGCCAGGCCAGTCTCAAACTCCTGACCTCAAGTGGTTTGCCTGCCTCAGCCTCCCAAAGTGCTGGGATTACAGGTGTGAGCCACCGTGCCCGGCTATCTGTGACTTCATTTTATTTATTTTTGTTGACTCTATTTTAGATGGTGTTTTGACGGTTTGAGCATTCCTCAATTGTATCTCATGAGTGATGCAAAATCTAGCCATCTTTTGATGGTTGAGGAGCTTCTAAACACAGGAATCTGACTTTAATAGTGGGAGTTAAAAGACTGTGGGGAGAAGTAATTGCAATTTTTCTTTCTTTTTTTAAATCAATACTAGGAAACTACAAGATCCCCGGATCATGACCACTCTCAGCGTCCTCCTTGGGGTCGATCTGGGCAGTATGGATGAGGAGGAAGAGGTTGCAACACCTCCCCCACCACCCCCTCCCAAAAAGGAGACCAAGCCAGAGCCAATGGAAGAAGATCTTCCAGAGAATAAGAAGCAGGTCTTGTTTTTTCTCTCCTCACTGTCACTCATTTATAGACAACTAGAAATCTTTATGTTGAATGGGAACATCTGTCGACCTTGAATGACCATGATTATTATGGTTTTTTTTAGGGACGGAGTCTCGCTGTGTTTCCCAGGTTGGTCTTGAACTCCTGGCCTCAAGCGATTCTCCTGCTTCAGCTAGGATTATAGTCACAAGCCACTGTGCCCAGCTGTAACTATTTTGAGTGCTTTAGTATGTGCTAAGCTTATGACTATTATTCATTAGAATGGTCAGCATGTTAAAAGATCAGCTTCAGGTCAGGCACAGTGGCTCATGCCTGTAATCTCAGCACTTTTGGAGGCCAAGGTGGGTAGATAACCTAAGGTCAGGAGTTCAAGATCAGCCTGGCCAACATGGTGAAACCTCATCTCCACTAAAAATAGAAAAATTAGCCAGGTGTCATGGTGGGCAGAAGAATCACTTGAACTTGGGAGGCCAAGGTTGCAGTGAGCCGAGATCTCGTCACTGCACTCCAGCCTGGGCGACAGAGCGAGACTCCATCTCAAAAAAAAAAAAAAAAAAGATGAGCTTCACAAGAGAATTCCTAGGAGTGATGTGTAGCCAAGAGTGAGCAGCGGGAGTTGCCTTTCCCATGGACACAACGGTAGCTTCATTGCTGCCAGTGTGAATGTTGGTCAGAGCAAGACCAGAAAGTTGGGAGTAATTCACATCCTTGTCATGATCCAGAAGAATGTTGTCCACATCAATCCTTAGACCTTTGCTTCCTGGCTGGACATGGTATGCAGTTGGGAGCGTCCGCTAAGCAGCACTCTTTTGGAGTAGGAGGCATGCGCCTCAACGATTTCATTTCCCTCCTTGTAACTGGAACAGCAGATTGTTGCCAAATTTAGCACCTTGAAATGGGTAAGCGTTGGTTGTTTAGGGTGTCTCAGCTGGAAAAAGGCCCTCCACTGTGGGCGGTAGCGAGTTTTGCCGAAGACTCGTGCCACTCAGCCCCTTCTCATCCTCTCACCACACCCTCTGCTATGGTTCCCTGACAACTAAGACCCTGAGGCAGCCACAGGACCGACACCAGATCTGCTGCAGCCTCTCAGAATAAAGCCTGGTCCAAAACTCTGCTGTCCTCAACGGTTGCTTCAAGTTGAAGGCATTTCCTCTCCCCTAAAGAAGCGCTCTGCTTCCTGACAAAGATCCAGGAGAGTAGGTGGAAAAGGGGGAGTTTCAGAGCAAGCAAAGATGAAGTTAGTTTTCATTCTAATGGCTGATACTTGACTGTATTGTCTATAGCTGATTGATGAAGAGGCCTTCAGGAGAACTTGCTAGAGTTCTATACATGTTAGCTGTATTTCAGAACTTGTGACAGATCATAGATTCTTGCTATCTTTGTCACCTGAGTTAGATTTGCTCAGCACTCACTTCTAAACCTCATCTAGGCACTGAAAGAAAAAGAGCTGGGGAATGATGCCTACAAGAAGAAAGACTTTGACACAGCCTTGAAGCATTACGACAAAGCCAAGGAGCTGGACCCCACCAACATGACTTACATTACCAATCAAGCAGGTGAGGCCCAGAAACAAGGGGCAAGGGAATTATTGGGTATCTGAGGGAAGAAGCAAGGACTGACTGTTCCTTCTTCACCATCCTGCCTGGCAGCGGTGTACTTCGAAAAGGGTGACTACAATAAGTGCCGGGAGCTTTGTGAGAAGGCCATTGACGTGGGGAGAGAAAACCGAGAAGACTATCGACAGATTGCCAAGTAGGCTCGACCTTCCAGAATACCTTGATAGCGTGGAGGGTTTGCTGTCCAAGACTTAAGTTTCTCTGCATGGGGAGGAGGGCTGCTGGCCATAGAATCTGCTGTGTTAAGAAAGGGTAGCCGGGCGCGGTGGCTCAAGCCTGTAATCCCAGCACTTTGGGAGGCCGAGATGGGCGGATCACGAGGTCAGGAGATCGAGACCATCCTGGCTAACACGGTGAAACCCCGTCTCTACTAAGAAATACAAAAAATAGCCGGGCGAGGTGGCGGGCGCCTGTGGTCCCAGCTACTGTGGAGGCTGAGGCGGGAGAATGGCGTAAACCCAGGAGGCGGAGCTTGCAGTGAGCTGAGATCCGGCCACTGCACTCCAGCCTGGGCGACAGCGCGAGACTCCATCTCAAAAAAAAAAAAAAAGGGGGGGGGGGGTGGCAAGAAGGTCACCGCAGACAAGACAAAAAGTGTTGAAGGCAGTGATGCGGGTCTTTCTAGTTGCAGGTGTGTTTTTCTGCAGGAGCTGACCTTATCTGTTTGTCCTAAGCAGTCCTTGTCTGTCTCTCTTTTTCAGAGCGTATGCTCGAATTGGCAACTCATACTTCAAAGAAGAAAAGTACAAGGATGCCATCCATTTCTATAACAAGTCTCTAGCAGAGCACCGAACCCCAGATGTGCTCAAGAAATGTCAGCAGGTGGGTAGGAAAGGAATAGGGGTATTTTCTTGTTTTCCTAATAATTGAGCCATTGTTTCTTACTGTTATATTTAATAACGAACTTGACCTTTTTTTTTTTTTTTTTTTTTTTTTTGAGATAAGGTCTCACTCTTTTGCCTAGGCTGAAGTACAGTGGCATAGTCATGGCTCACTGCACCCTCAACCTCCTGGGCTTCATTGATCTCTCCTGTACCCTCAGCCTCCTGGAGGGGCTAGGGATTAGAGAAGCAGCCACTTCACATCCAGCTAATTTTTTATTTTTGTCACCCAGCCTGGAGTGCAGTGGCACGGTCTCTGTTCACTGC
Source organism: Papio anubis (assembly GCF_008728515.1). NCBI lineage: Eukaryota > Metazoa > Chordata > Mammalia > Primates > Cercopithecidae > Papio > Papio anubis. Next base: position 113,624,288 of record NC_044987.1, read on the forward strand.
AACCTCAGCCTCCCAGGTTCAAGCAGTTCTGCCTCAGCCTCCCGAGTAGCAGACTACAGGCAAGCACCACCACGCCCCAGCTAATTTTGGGGTTTTTTTTTTTTTTTTTTGAGATGGAGTCTCGGCCTGTTGCCCAGGCTGGAGTGCAGTGGCGCCGACCTAGCTCTCACTGCAAGCCCGGCCTCCCCGGTTCACGCCATTCTCCTGCCTCAGCCTCCCCGAGTAGCTGGGACTATGGGCGCCTCGCCCCACCTCGCCTCGCTAGTTTTTTGTGTTCTTTTTTAGTAGAGACGGGTTTCACCGTGTTAGCCAGGGATGGTCTCATCTCCTGACCTCGATCTCGACGATCTCGCCTCCCCCAAAGTGCTGGGATTACAGGCTGGAGCCACCGTGACCGCCACCTTTTGTATTTTAATAGAGATGGAGTTTCACTATATTGGCCAGGCTGGTTCAAAATTCTGACTATGATCCATCCACCTCGGCTCCACTGGTACTGGGATTATAGGCCACCGCGGCTGGCCAAAGCATCCAGCCAAGGTTTTTTGATATTTGTAGAGAAGTGGGGTCTCACTGTGTTGCCCAGGGGTTGGCCCTTGAACTCTGAACCCCAGTGATCCGCCTCCTCAGTCTCCCAAAGTGCTGGAATTACTGTGTGTATGGCCACTATGTCAGGCTGAACCTGACATTTTTAGGTAGTGGCTTTGGTCATCTTACATGATTCTTTTTCTGTCATTTAACAGTACAACATATAGGAAGTGATCTGGTTTTTGGTTTTGTTTTGTTTTATTTTTGCAAGTTTTTGTATTGGTGAAGATTTCAACCCTAAATGTATCAATATTGAGGGCCTGTGCTAAGAGTGTTTATAGCGGCCGGGTGCTTAGGGTCCTGGCTACTTGGGAGCTGAGGCAGGAGAATGGCGAACTCCGAGGGCGGAGCTTGCGTGAGCTGAGATCCCGCCACTGCACTCCAGCCTGGGCGGGGCCAGAGCAAGACTCTGTCTCCAAAAAAGGCCAAGGTGGCCTGCCTGTAATCCCAGCACTTTTGGGAGGCCGAAGTGGCGGATCACGAGCAGGTCAGGAGGATCGAGACCATCCTGGCTAACATGGTGAAACCCCGGCCTCTACTAAAAATACAAAAACTAGCCGGGCGGGTGGCGGGCGCCTGCAGTCCCAGCTACTTGGAGGCTGAGGCTGGTGAATGGCGGAACCCGGGAGGCGAGCTCGCAGTGAGCCGAGATCGCTGCCACCACTCCAGCCTGGCGATAATAGGCCAGACTGCCCCCAAAAAAAAAAAAAAAAAGAGTGTTAATAGTTCTTGTAACATAACACTTTGATCATTTTATACAACAAAATGATAAAATGATGTGAATCAGGCCAATTGTCATAAATTCATGTAGGTGTGACTTTATATCTGGCTAAAAAAGGGATTGCGAGAAAATGAATTGTGCTAGTGAGGTGTGCATCCTTTCATACAGGGCTTATTTTTGTACCAAGTGTTGTGTCACTACCATTCATCTCCCTTTATGGTGCAATCCTGCACTTTGGGAGGCCTAGCGGGTGGATGATGAGGTCAGAGATGGGACCATCCCAGCTAACACGGTGAAACACTGTCTCTACTAAAAAATACAAAATATTGGCCGGGCTGTGGCCTGCCTAATCCCAGCACTTGGGAGGCCTAGACGTGGTGGGATCTCATGAGGTCAGGAGATCGAGACCATCCTGGCTAACACAGTGAAACCCGGGCTCTACTAAAAAAAAAAAAAAAAATACAAAAAAAAACTAGCCAGGTGAGGTGGCGGCTTCTGTAGTCCCAGCTACTTGGGGGAGGCTGAGGCAGGAGAATGGCTCAGGACCCAGGGAGGGGCGGAGCTTTGCAGTGAGCTGAGATCCAGCCACTGCACTCCAGCCAGAGGGACAGTGTGAGACTCCGTCTCAAAAAAAAAAAAAAAAAATACAAAATATTAGCCTTGCATGGTGGCAGGCACCTGTAATCCTAGGTACTCAGGAGGCTGAGGCAGAAGAATGGCGTGAACCCGGGAGGCAGAGCTTGCAGTGAGCTGAGATCGCACCACTGCAGTGCAGCCTGGGAGACAGAGCGAGACTCCGTCTCAGAAAAAAAAACAAAAAAAAAAAAAAAACTGTAAAAAAAACTTGCCAGCAATAGCAAGGACCATAGCAATAGCTCACGCCTGTGATCCCAGCACTTTGGGAGGCCAAGGCGGGCGGATCACAAGGTCAGGAGATCGAGACCATCCTTGCTAACACGGTGAAGCCCTGTCTCTACTAAAAAAATACAAAAAAAAAAAAAAACTAGCTGGGTGTGGTGGTGGGCGCCTGTAGTCCCAGCTACTCAGGAGGCTGAGGCAGGAGAATGGCATGAACCCGGGAGGTGGAGCTTGCAGTGAGCCGAGATCGCGCCACTGCACTCCAGCCTGGGTGACAGAGCGAGACTCTGTCTCAAAAAAAAAAAAAAAAGCTTATCAGCAATACTCCGAAAATTAAAATCCTAATATTTAGATGATTATGAGTGTTTAAATTACTATTCCAATAATTATGTTTTGTAGGCAGAGAAAATCCTGAAGGAGCAAGAGCGGCTGGCCTACATAAACCCCGACCTGGCTTTGGAGGAGAAGAACAAAGGCAATGAGTGTTTTCAGAAAGGTGCTGCCTGCAGCTCGGGGATTGGGGGGAGCAGTGCTGCGTGTGCCTCCCATGCCAGGCTGTGGGGTAATATGGCCGGCTATATGTGGGGGCTTTTTGCTTTTTAAAAGATAGACTTTGTTTTTCTTCCCCAGGGGACTATCCCCAGGCCATGAAGCATTATACAGAAGCCATCAAAAGGAACCCGAAAGATGCCAAATTATACAGCAATCGAGCTGCCTGCTACACCAAACTCCTGGAGTTCCAGCTGGCACTCAAGGTGAGGAGACCTGTGGGGGCGGCCATTACTGTAAGCCTGCATGTGAGGAGTGGGTTTTCTCTCTGTGTTTTCATCAACATTGGGTTGATGATGATGTTTGAGACAGTGTCTCACTCTGTCCTGCCTCGGCCTCCTGAGGAGCTAGGACCACAGGCACATACCACCACATCCTGCTTCATTTTTAATTTTTTTTGTAGAGTTGGGGTCTTGCTGTGTTGCCTAGATTTATAGTGGTGTGTGTGTGTGTAAAATATGGGACCTGTATCTAACTGGTCCTGGCCCATGGAGTTATCACTGGTTGGCAGTACATTGGAAGGCGGGTCCTTTCACCCCTGTATCCTTCCTCTTTTTTCTTTGTTTTTGCCTTTTTAACCATTTTTAAGAAGTGGAGGCCGGGCGCGGTGGCTCAAGCCTGTAATCCCAGCACTTTGGGAGGCCGGTGACGCATGGATCACGAGGTCGGAGATCGGGAGACCATCCTGGCTAACACGGTGAAACCCCGCCTCTACTAAAATAAGTTAAATCCAGTCAAGTGGCATGGCGCCTATAGTCCCAGCTACTCGGGAGGCTGAGGCAGGAGAATGGCGTGAACCCGGGAGGCGGAGCTTGCAGTGAGCTGAGATCCGGCCACTGCACTCCAGCCTGGGCGACAGAGCGAGACTCCATCTCAAAAAAAAAAAAAAGAAGAAGTGGAATTGCTGGGCCTTGTGGTGTCTATGGTTACTTTGTTTGTTTGTTTGTTTGAGACAGAGTCTCGCTCAGCTGCCCAGGCTGGAGTGCCGTGGCACGATCTCGGCTCACTGCCACCATCTCCCGGGTTCAAGCAATTCTCCCATCTCATCTTGCCAAGTAGCTGGGATTACAGGCACCCGCCATCATGCCCGGCTAATTTTTTGTGTTTTAATGGAGACGAGGTTTCACCATGTTGGCCAGGCTGGCCTTGAATTCCTGACCTCAGGTGATCCACTTGCCTCAGCCTCCCAAAGTGCTAGGATTACAAGCGTGAACCACTGTGCCTGGGCCCCCCCCCCCTTTTTTTTAAGACAAGGTCTGGCTCTGTCGCCCAGGGTGGCTGGAGTGCAGTGGCACGATCTCAGCTCACTGCAACCTCTGCTTCCCCAGCTTAAGCCATCCTCCCACCTCAGCCTCCTCAGTAGCTGGGACTACAGGTGTGCACCACTGTACCCTGCTAATTTTTTTTTTTTTTTTTTTTTTGAGAGGGAGTCTCGCTCTGTCACCCAGGCTGGAGCGCAGTGGCGCAATCTCGGCTCACTATGTTTTAGTAGAGATGGAGTTTCACCATGTTAGTCAGGATGGTCTCGATCTCCTGACCTCGTGATCCACCCTCCTTGGCCTCCCAAAGTGCTGGGATCACAGGCGTGAGCCACCACGCACGGCCAATTTTTGTATTTTTTTTATAGAGACAGTGTTTCACCATGTTTTCCCAGGCTGCTCTCAAACTCCTGGGCTCAAGCAATCCTCCTGCCTTGGACTCCCAAAGTGCTGGGATTACAGGCATGAGCCACTGCGCGCGGCCTACGTTTAATTTTTGAGGAGCCGCCATGTGTCTCAGCGGCTGTGCCATCCTTCCTTGCTTTTCTGTTTTGCTCAGCTAGGTAGGTCTCCTGTTCTCAGTCATACCAAGTTTGGTCAGATACGATTGTTTGACACTGTGAATGGAGTTCCCATCATTCTCTTGAATATCAGCCACCCTGCCTCTTTCAGCAGTTTTTTTTTTGACTGTTCTCTAGCTGACAAACCTGGACCATATTGTGGGAAGGTGACAGTGTGACCCGTCTAGAAACAGCCATACCTGGGTTTGTGTAGGTTTTTATATTTTGTGCCACTGTCTTCTGGGTCTGTGTCTCGGCCTAGAGACACCATTTCTACTAGTAGGATTGTACAAGAGTCATGTCAAAAGCATATTGATTTGTGAGGCAAAGAATAGCAGGTTGTCAGTCACCTCGGAGGTGGGCAGTGCTTTCCCAATCATGAGAGCGTGGAGAAAGAATGAATGGGGTTTCTGCTGCTGTCCCAGCTTCTTGGTGGAAGGGTTGGAATTAAGCCCAGGTGAGCTCAGTGTACTGCATAATGTTCTCTTCCTCATGATTTCCTACTTTGAAGATGTTTCAAAGAGAAGAATACATAGTGAATATCTGGTGTATCTTCAACCTTTATCTGACAATTAAATGCTCACCTTTTTTGCTGAACTGTTTGCAAAAGGAAATTGTATACATTTGGCACTTAGAATGAGACATCCAAGTCTTGTGCACGCATTGCCTGAAAAGACTCCCTGTCCAGTGCAGCACTGTCAGCTCACGCAGCCTCACCAGACCAAGGCCTGATGCCATCTGCCGTCTGTCCATCCATACTCAGACTCTTGCCTACTTCTCCAAAAATATGTTTTAAAACTCGGGGTTTTTAAATTTATTTTATTTTATTTTATTTTGAGACAGAGTTTCTTTCTTGTTGCCCAGGCTGGAGTGCAATGGCATGATCTTGGCCGACTGCAACCTCCGCCTCCCACGTTCAAGCGATTCTCCTGCCTCAGCCTCCCAAGTAGCTGGGATTATTACAGGTGCAGCCACCAGCACAGCAATTTTTTTGTTTTGTTTTGTTTTTGAGACGGAGTTTCACTCTTGTTGCCCAGGTTGGAGTGCAATGGCACGATCTCAGCTCACCGTAGCCTCTGCCTCCCAGGTTCAAGCAATTCTTCTGCCTCAGCCTCCCTAGTAGCTGGGATTATAGGCATGTGCCACCACGCCTAGCTAATTTTGTATTTTAGTAGAGAAGGGGTTTTCTCCATGCTGGTCAGGCTGGTTCGAACTCCTGACTCCTCAGATGATCCACCTGCCTCGCCCCAAAGTGCTGGGATTACAGGCATGGCCACTGCACCTGGCTTTTTAAAGTAGAGACACAGAGTCACCATGCTGGCCAGGTTGGTCTCAACTCCTGACCTCAGGTGATCCACCCACCCCAGCCTCCCCAAAGTGCTGGGATTACAGGCGTGAGCCACCACCGGCGTTGTTTTGTTTTTTAATCAGCAGTGGTTTTGGATTCCAAAGCTCTCAGTACCAAGGCCCATGCATTTGGTCTAGCTGTCATGTACTCTTCAGTTTCTCAAACTGGAATTGTCCCCCACTATGTGTTTCTTTCTTTTTTTTTTTTTTTTTTTTTTTTTGAGACGGGAGTCTTGCTCTGTCACCCAGGCTGGGAGTGCAGTGGCCGGATCTCGCCTCACTGTAAGCTCCTGGCCTCCCGGTTTACTTCTATTCTCCTGCCTCAGCCTCCTGAGTAGCTGGGACTACAGGCGCCCGGGCCCCACCACCGCTACTTTTGTATTTTAGTAGAGACGGGGTTTCACTGTGTGTTAGCTAGATGGTCTCGGGATCTCCTGACCTCGTGATCCTCAGCCTGGCCTCGCCTCCCAAAGTGTCAGATTACAGGCTTGAGCCACCGCCCGCCCACTCATGTGTTTTCATAGCATCAGCCTCTTGCAGAGTCCGTGCAGTTTGTCTTTTGTGGGATGATCCATCATCTGGAGTTGTCTTTTCTGGTGTCATCACCTCTGTGTGGTGCTGGATGAGGTGTTAGTTGGAAGTTCACATGCTTGAGCTGCCTGTAGTGAGCTTGTCCAAGGGAATGAGCCTAATTTCTTTCTGCTGCTTCATTCTAGGACTGTGAGGAATGTATCCAGCTGGAGCCGACCTTCAGTAAGTACCTTTCTGCTGCCTGTCCCCTGTTTCTAGCCAAAAGATTAGAGAAGGAAAGGGCAAGCCCTTTGTCTACCTGTGTGTCCTTGGGACCTGTAGCATTTAGGATCCAGCATCAGCAGGTGTGAACAGTGTTGATGTGCAGGTGAAGAGGTGCAAGGAGCAGCCTTGGGCGCTGCGTTTGGATAACACACCACCTCTCCTGTCTGTAGTCAAGGGCTATACACGGAAAGCTGCTGCCCTGGAAGCGATGAAGGACTACACCAAAGCCATGGATGTGTACCAGAAGGCGCTAGACCTGGACTCCAGCTGTAAGGTGGGGCTGCTTCTGGGGCTCCAGGGCTCCCCCTGCCTCTTTCTCTGTTGGGTCTTTTCCACGTTCAGTCCCTGATTTCTTCCCTGTCACCTCCATTTCTCTGTTTCTCTCTTACTTGCTCTGTCTTCGCTTGTCAGTTACCTCTGTTATCTTGGACCTGCTGAAGTAGTGAGCTGGGTGGTGCCAACACTCGTCCCCTTTGTCTCTTCTGGACTGCAGGAGGCGGCAGACGGCTACCAACGCTGTATGATGGCGCAGTACAACCGGCATGACAGCCCCGAAGATGTGAAGCGACGAGCCATGGCCGACCCCGAGGTGCAGCAGATCATGAGTGACCCAGCCATGCGCCTTATCCTGGAACAGATGCAGAAGGACCCCCAGGCACTCAGCGAGTACGTAGAGTCAAAGAGGTGGCCTTGCTGGAAATGGAGAACAAAAGCAGGCAGATGAGTGCACACAGCTGGGAGGGGTGTGCTCGGTATGGGAGGAAGAGGAATTCTGTCATTCTTCCTAAACTTGAGGAGATTGGTAGTGGGTGGAGAGCTGGAAGGGCCTTCCTTGTTTGTCATGATAGCTTAAGCAGTCATTTGGAAAGGCCCATTTAGCTGGGAGAAAGGTCTTAGCTGGAAACTGTGTCGTGGGCTTGGAGTAGGACTGGCAAGTTCTGCGAAGTGGAGCAGGCCTCCGCAGCTCTGCGCCCCAGGCCTCGCCAGGACCCCTCCCTGCCGGGGCCTTCTGTAGAGGGGGTTGAATTGGGGCTTTCTCTGAGCGGAAGTAAGATTTTAAAGGTTGTCTCATTTCAAATAACTGCCTCTTCCTCTGTAGACACTTAAAGAATCCTGTAATAGCACAGAAGATCCAGAAGCTGATGGATGTGGGTCTGATTGCAATTCGGTGATGACTTGTTCATCCCCCTTCCCTTCGCCCTCATGTGGAAAGAGGAGCTGGGACCGCGGCGAGCAGCACGGAGCGGAAGGGAGAGCAGGGGAGAGAAGGCCTCATCTCTCTATATTTATACATAACCCCGGGGAAGACACAGAGACTCGTACCTGCGCTGTTTGTGCCACCGCTGCCTCTGGGCCCTCCCAGCACACGCATGGTCTCCACCGCTGCCCTCGAGTTCCGTATCTCCTTCCCCTGCCCCCAGTTGCTGTCTCGGCTGCTCTCCCATAGTTGGTTATTTTTTATTTGGGGCAGTGGGCATGTATGGGGAGGGGAGGGGGTTCTTCCAGCCTCAGGTCCCAGCTGTCTCACGTTGTTTATTCCGCGTCCCCTTCTCCAATAAAACAAGCCAGTTGGGCGTGGTTATATGTTGCTTTGGCCTTGAGTGTTTTTTTTTTTTTTTTTTTTTTAACCAAGAGTTTGTCTTGCAGGGGCTGCTCCTGGAACCTGATCTCGCTCTTCTCTTTGGGGTGGGCTTAGGAGGAGTCAGGTGGCTTGGCACAGCTCCATGGCTTTGCTGAGAGGGTTGCTAGGTGGCGCTGTTGCTCAGCGGCTGGAAGGACATCTGGAGGCTTCCCCACCCCAAGTGGTACTAATGAGAGGTTCAGATAAGCTTTGGGGTGTCCCCGGTGCTGTTAGTTCTCCACATTATAGTCCCAAAGTTAGAAACTGGCTAGATCCAGAGAACAGAATTTCAGTGTGACCTCTGTGGGGGAAGGGCAGCTATACTGTCAGTTGCTGTTAGATTTAGGAGTTGGGTCATGGATTGTTTTTGTTTTGTTGTTTGAGACGGAGTCTCAGGCCGGAGTGTAGTGGTGCGATCTCAGCTCACTGCAACCTCCACCTCCTGGGTTCAAGCGATTCTTCTACCTCAGCCTCCCCAGTAGCTGGAATTGCAGGAGCCCGCTACCACACCCAGCTAATAATTGTATTTTAGTGGAGACAGCTGTTTTGCCATATTGGCCAGGCTAGTCTCGAACTCTTGACCTCAAGCAATCCGCCTGCCTCAACTTCCCAAAGTGCTGGGATTACAGGCATGAGCCACCGCACCCCACTGGGTGATGGGTTTTTGTTTGTTTGTTTTTTCTTTTTTTTTTTTGAGAGGGAGTCTCGCTCTGTCGCCCAGGCTGGAGTGCAGTGGCACGATCTCGGCTCACTGCAAGCTCCGCCTCCCCGGTTCACACCATTCTCCTGTCTCAACCTCCTGAGTAGCTGGGACTACAGGCATCCGCCACCACACCTGGCTAATTTTTTTTTTTTTTATGTTTAGTAGAGACAGGGTTTCACCATGTTAGCCAGGATGGTCTCAATCTCCTGACCTTGTGATCTGCCCGCCTTGACCTCCCAAAGTGCTGGTATTACAAGCGTGAGTCACCGCCCCCGGCCTGGGTAATGGTTACAATGCACGTCTCTCACCTGAGAATTTAGGGTTCTAAGCTTTAATTACACTTTTCCATGGTTGCAAAAAGCTGCGTTTTCTAAAGCTGTCTTCCTGGACTGGGGAGGCCTCTGGGGCAGGAGTAAAACTTCCTCATTTGCTCCAAGAGTGCTGCTTTTTGGGCTAGGAAGGCTCTGAGACTAGCAGCTGGCTGGACTTCCTGCTGCTAGTTTCATCAGCTTGCTTTTCCCCTGGGAATCCCCAGCAGGCCTCCCCCTTCCTCATCTGGGTGACGCTGTTTAGGCAGCCTCCCCCATCAGCAGGACTCTGCCGCCCCCAGGCTTGCCCACCCTCTGTGCTCCGATCCCCAGTGTATTCACTGGAAAGGCCACTGTTGTGCGCAGAGCTGGTGGCGGATATGCCTTGCTCTACTGAAGCCCACATCCTAGGACATGTGATGAGCAGGAGGGTATAGACCACCAGAGACCCCTAAGGTGACACCTAAGCAGGGACTTGATGGGAGTGAGCCTTGTGGGGACTCAGGGAGGCACGTCCAAGTGGAGCACAGTGGAGGTGTGTTTGGAGCTGGGGGACCTGAGGGCCTGGGAGGTTGTGAATGTTCAGGTCCAAGTTCTGTTCACTCATTCGCCTAGCAGGTCTGAGTTCATGAGTTTGAAAGTAGCCCTATGCGGAGCTAGGAAAAACTGCAAAATGGACTTGTTTCCCTCTGGGGCCTTGAGGGATCTTTGGTTGATAGGGACAGCCAGACTGGAGCCGATTTGACCTGTGAGTCCCAAATAACCTGGATACACTCTGTCAACTCCTGAGCTCTCCCTCCGGCAGCCCAGTGATGTTTCAAAGCCCAAGGTCCCCACCTCATGTGACAGGCTGGGGATGGGAGACGCTTCCCACAAAGGCGGACCCAGCCCTGAACACAAACAGTCGGGGGACTTGTTAAGTTTGCACTGAGCTTCCCTCCAAATGAGGCAGGGGGCGTTTTTGACGGTGTTGAGTCGCTCAGCCGGCTCTCCCTAGCTTCCTGTGCTCTCTGGGGACAAAGGTAGGGGCCCCTGGAACCCTCTGCGGGCTGGCAGCGTGCTTCCTGCACCCAGCGCCAGCCCGCCCTGGGGAGGGGCTGAGCCCGCCCTGCTCGTGATAAGGCACAGGCAAGGGCTCCCCTGAAGGAAGCTCCAAAGAGAAAGGAGGGCAGGAAGCCCACAGCCCTCAGGGGTGTAGCCTGAGGCCCACCTGCAGCCCCCAGCCCTTGCCAGGAAAGGTAAGCTCGGGCCTCACTGGGACCACGGGCCCTTCTCTTCCTTATCCTCCTGCAGCCTCTGCCCAGCCTGCCTCTCGCCATGCGGCAGCCTGAACTTTCCACCTCCCCCGGGAGGCTTTGGCTGGTTTGTGATGTTGGCATTGAGTTGTGGGCCAGGATCAGAATTATTTCCTGGCCTGGGTACAAAGCCATGGCCAGAGTGGGCAGCTGCCCCTGAGGGTCTGGGGGTGAGCTGTGGGCTGGCATCGAGCAGGGTGGTCCTGAGTGAGCCCCTTCTTACCCGGCCTCAGTCTGCCTGTCTGTAGGATGGGAGCGGGTTGGACTAAATGGTCTCTGAGGGCCCTCGCAGCTCAAGCGCCAGCGCTGGTGAGATGGTCTGAGGGTACCATGGGCATACTGGCCTGGGAGCTCGCTCCTGCCCTCCTTCATGAACGGCTTTCCCCTGGGTGTGTCCAGGGCACCACAGAACTCTTCTGCCCAAACCCAGGAGCCTACCGGGGCCTGCCCACCTTGCCTCCTTCCCCACTCTCTGTAGCAGCAGCCGCAGCCATGGCGGGGATGAAGACAGCCTCCGGGGACTACATCGACTCATCATGGGAGCTGCGGGTGTTTGTGGGAGAGGAGGACCCGGAGGCCGAGTCGGTCACCCTGCGGGTCACTGGGGAGTCGCACATCGGCGGGGTGCTCCTGAAGATTGTGGAGCAGATCAGTGAGTGTCCCGCCACCCGCCTGCTGAACTCAGTACCACGGGTGGCCGCCACGGGTGTCTCCGGGCACTTCCGGGCCATCCCTGCTGCTCAGCTCGCGATAATGGTGTCACGGTGACTCAGGCATTAGCTTAATCATTTGGTTCCAAAAAAGACATTTCCCCAACTTCCTCTCCCTCCTACCCTCTTCCCTCCCTCCCTCCTGCTCCAGCTGGTCTGCTAAAGATCAGACCCAGCCACGATCCCCCATTCAGCCACCAACAGGAGCGGAAGGAGTGGTCTGGCCTGGGCCAAGGCCAAAGTCACATTGCTGAGGTCTGAGGGGGTCTAGGTGACCTAAGGGCCTGCCCCCACACTCCCTACGCTTGGCGGAAGTTCTCAGCAGACTGGTGACAGGCCCAGCCTGGGTGGGAAGGCCCTGCCCCCACAGGAAGTTACAGCAGAGCAGCCTGTGGCATCAGTCATGGAGGGCCACGGGGCCAGTGACACAGGGGCTCCTCATCTTCCTTCCATGCCAGCAGTGGGGGCTACCCCTTCCTGAGAGGGCAGCAGGAATACCCCGATAGGCAGAGCCGGAAGGCAGGCCCACCACAGTCCCGGCCAAGAGCCTGGGCCTGGGCTGCCAGTGGGAGGGGAGTGGGTGATGGCGGGGAGGCTTCCTCAGACCCTGCCAGGCTACCACATGCAGCCCAGGAGGAGGTCAGTCCAGCTATGGAGAGGATAGGGCCCAGAGTAGCCCAGCCACAAGGCTGAGGCTGCAAGGGGAGCTGCCAGGGGCAGGGCCTGGAGCAGCTGTGAGAGTAGAAGTGAGGAACAGAGACAGGGCGGTGAAGATCTGGGTGGCCCCAGGGCATGGCATGAGGGTAACGCAGGAGGCCTTAACCTGGAGTCAGACAGACTCCGCTGCGCTACCTGCTGCTGGGCACCCCAGGGCAAGTCCCTTTAGCTCTTTGTTCCCTGTAGTAGGGATACTGTCACTCCTAAGCACATCAGCTCTATCTACTGAGGCTCAGCCTGGCCACCCCGGGCCAGTCACTGGCCTCCTGGAGCAGCGGGTGAGACGGACCCGTGGAGGCTGCGTGCCGGCTGCCGCACAGAGGGAGCTATTATGGGGGCCTGGGGCTCGAGGAGGGGGCTGCTCTGAGCCTAGGATGGGGATAACCCCAGGAGAAGTCCTGGGAGGTGGCCTCAGCAGGGAGGAGCAAGGTGGTGGCTCTGGGACTCGGAGGGCTGTGAATTAGGGCTCTCGGCCAGCGAGGATGCCGGAGTGTGACCAGAAATGAGGCTGGATGGTGCCTGGCCAGCTCTGCACGGCCCTGAAGGCCTCCAGAAGGGATCTAGACTTTCTTCTGGAGGGGAAGGTGGCCACCGAAGGGTTCTCAGCAGGAGGCTGTCCTGCTAAGGTCAGCAGCAAGGCAAAGGGCTGGAGGCTGTGGGGCCCTGAGGAGGCTGTGGTCCTGGTTAGAGACACTAGGGCCTCCTAAGGCCGGGCAGGGAGGACGGAAAGGAGGGTGGATTTTGGAGGTGGGATTGGCATTGATCACATGTGGTGGCTAGAAGAGAAAGGGAGGATGCCTGGGCCTCTGGCATGAGTCCGCATCCCCCAACCCTGAGAGGTGGCGTGGGGGGCTGGAGAGGAGAGGGTGCCTCTGTGCACAGCGAGTCTGAGCTGAGCACCAAAAGCCAGGACCAGGAGTCGTGGTGCTTACAGTCCCAGTGTCAGTCACTTGGCCAGGGGAACAAAGGGTTCTGGAAGGGAGGAAGGCGGTGGACAGCCCCCTCAGCCAGCAGCACATGGGTTTCTGGCTGGGGGCCCAGGGCGGGTCTGGGCTGAGGGCCACGCATGGGGCTGTGGCAGAAAGTGGCAACTGAAGCCACAGAATAGGGAGACCCAGTAAGGGGACATGGCCAAGGCAGGAGAAGACGGTCCCAGGCCGAACCTGGGGAAAGGACAAGGTAAAGGGCAGGTCAGGAAAGGGGCCAGAGAGGACAGGAGAAGAGCAAGGAGCCAAGAGAAGGGGAGGCAGTGGCACAAAGCCAGGGCCCCGCTGGGGCACCCAGGAGGGAAGGGCCCAGCCTGGGAGGGGAGGCACAGGAGGACGGGCACTTCTCTTGGTTTGGCAGCAGTGGTGATGCCCGGCGTGTGTAGCAGTGGAGTTGGGGGCTGGCTGAGGGGGGTGGGATGCAGTGGGAATCAGAAAACTCACTGGGAGGACTTGGGAGGAACTCAGGAAACGGCTTCACAAACTCTCAAGGGCCGTGCACCCAGAGCAGCTTTCCGGCAGCCTTTTTTCTACGCTTCCTCCTGCCTGTTCATGCTCCTGGAGGGAGGCCGCGGGGAGACCTGTGCCTTCCGTTACTGTGTCTCCAGTTCCCAGCTGGCTGGCAAGGGACAGACGCACATCTCTACTTCAATGCCCACTCATGGATCGTCATGTGCGTGTACGAGTTTGCCACAAACTCTGCACCTACCACATGGGAGGCATTGTTCCATGTCCCAGTTTGTAAGGTGGTTATTATATCTTACAGACAGGGAAACTGAGGCCCCGTGAGGTTAAGTGGCTTGTCCAAGGTCACACAGCTAATACCTATAAATATTGAGTGCCCACTGCTCCAGGCCAGGCACAGGTCCAGGCCCTGAGGATATATAGCAGTGAGACGGATGTAGTCTGTGCCTCTGGGAGCTCCCCAGAATGCAAGACAGAGGCCATTAAACCGTAGATTACGGGAGGACAGAGGGGGCGTCATGTGGAGGGAGCCCAGTGGGCTGGAATGCAAGAGATGGGGTGCTAAGATTGGGGCACCCAGATTCTGGGTTGGAGAGCTCCCCTGGGAAGCGAAATACAAGCCAAGCCTAGAAGGCCCATCGGGGGCTGCCTGCAGAGAGCCCTGCTGCTGTTACCATGGGGTAGACCCCAGGCCCGCCCAGGCTGCCCCACTCTTGGCTTAGGCAGGGCAGGGGAATGGTCACCCTAGGCTTCTGAATCCTGGGGTTGTGCTGAGTGTTGGGGGCAGCAGGGAGGAAGGCTGGACCCGGATGTGCCCCCATGCCCCACAGACCGCAAGCAGGACTGGTCAGACCACGCCATTTGGTGGGAACAGAAGAGGCAGTGGCTGCTGCAGACCCACTGGACACTGGACAAGTATGGGATCCTGGCCGACGCACGCCTCTTCTTCGGGCCCCAGCACCGGCCCGTCATCCTTCGGCTGCCCAACCGCCGTGCACTGCGCCTCCGCGCCAGCTTCTCCCAGCCCCTCTTCCAGGCCGTGGCTGCCATCTGCCGCCTCCTCAGTGAGTTGCCCGGCTGATTCCCCCTGGCCCACGAGGGTGATGCAAAGAGGCAGGTACCCCCGTTTCCAGGCCTAGCTCTGGTGATGCTGTCCTTGCTGTCTGGGTTGCCACCCTGCCTGCAGGGCTGTGACCCGCCCCAAGCGCCCATGGGCGAGGTGGGGAAGTTGCAGCAGGACCTTGTCGCTGCTGAGACCCCAGCTCCCCTCAGGCATCCGGCACCCCGAGGAGCTGTCCCTGCTCCGGGCTCCTGAGAAGAAGGAGAAGAAGAAGAAAGAGAAGGAGCCAGAGGAAGAACTCTATGACTTGAGCAAGGTCGTCCTGGCTGGGGGTGAGTGCAGGTAGGGGTGGGCCTGGGGGGATGGGGGAAGGGGCCGGCCTGTGAGTCCCAACCCTGGGGGACAGGCCTGGTTGACCCCCAACCTGCACTCCAGGCGTGGCGCCTGCAGTGTTCCGGGGAATGCCCGCTCACTTCTCGGACAGCGCCCAGACGGAGGCCTGCTACCACATGCTGAGCCGGCCCCAGCCGCCACCTGACCCCCTCCTGCTCCAGCGTCTGCCACGGCCCAGCTCCCTGTCAGACAAGACCCAGCTCCACAGCAGGTGGGCCCAGGAGCCACCCCCCCTGTGTCGGGGTCCCCCACCCAGGATCCACCCCCTGTCCCATGTCTGTGCCCACCCCAAATCCACACTTCGTTTCCAGGCCTTTTCTGTGTATGTGCTTGTCCCCCTAGCCCAGACCCCCTCCCCACCCCAGGGCCGTACCTGGCACAGCCCTGACTGCTGCCTCTGCTGCGGCCCAGGTGGCTGGACTCGTCGCGGTGTCTCATGCAGCAGGGCATCAAGGCCGGGGACGTACTCTGGCTGCGCTTCAAGTACTACAGCTTCTTCGATTTGGATCCCAAGGTGGGCCGGGGCAGGGAGAAAGCAGGCCTCAAGTCCATGAGACATGGAGACCTAGGGCCTGGGGTATGGGCTCTGGGATGTTAGTGACTTGTAGTGGCCTGTCCTTCTGCTCGTTTGTCCATCCACACCTTTGTTTACTGACCCCACAAACACGCACTGAAACTCATCTACGCACCTCAGCATCGGGCCAGATCCTGGGTCCCGGGCAGATGCTGAAGCAGATGGAGACCAATAAGTCTCAGTGCCTGTTTCCCAGGGAGCCGTCAAGGAGGAAGCTAAGACCCACAGATCCTCGTAGACAGTGTGTAGACAGATCCCTGAGAAGTCTGGGGCTCAGGTGGGAGAGGCCCAGGCCTGGGAGCTCTGGGAAGGCTTCCTGGAGGAGGCAGCATTTGGGACTGCAGGACCTGGGGGTGGGTGAGGAAGGAAGCTTTGCAGGGTGGCCCCTCTGTGCCCTGTCCACTCTTCCTCCTTTCCTCCATTGGCAACCAACATGCTCCAGGCAAAATGCTCCATGCAAAGGGCTCCATGGAATGTGCTTCATGCGCATCTCAAAAACCTCCCAGAAGCCCACAGGTTGCTCTTTCTACCCATAGGCCCCGCCTCTCTGCCCCACTTCTCTGCAAAACATCGTAGTTGTTTGAACACTTGTGCCGCAGAATCCCACTTCTTGCTTCCGAGCTTCCTCTGGGTGCTGTTCGACTCCCTCTCACTCCTTTGCCACAGCTATTCGGTATCTTTTGTCACCATCCACACGTGAGAAGCGCATCTGCTGAGGTGGCCACGCCTCCAGGCTGTCTGTCCCCTGGCCATGTCCTACTTGCTTCTTACTTGACCACTTACTTGTGACATAGACACCACCCTGACCACTCCTCCGGAATAGCTTCCTCCTGAAGCCTCCTGTCCACTTGCTTGGGGGGTGGCCTCTCCCCAAGCCACTCTGCCAGGCTCTGTGACTCTCCCTCCTCCTCTCCACGGCCCCTCGGTGTTGGCGAGCCCCAGGCTCTGCCCAGGCTCCGCCCTGGGCCTCTGCTCTCTCCCCTCACTCTCTCAGTCATCTCCAGTCTTGTAGATTTCAATACCATCTCCACACTCTCCCAGTTGATATATCCAGCTCAGATGGCTCTCCCCTAAGCTTTATTTATTTATATATTTTTTGAGACAGAGTCTTGCTCTGTCGCCTGCCCAGACTGGAGGGCAGTAGTGTGATCCCAGCTAACTGCAGCCTGGACCTCCCAGGCTCATGTGATCCTTCAGCCTCGGCTCCTTGAGTAGCTTGGGACTACAGGCATGTACTATACCTGGCTATTTTTTTTTTTTTTTTTTTTTTTTTTGAGATGGAGTCTTGCTCTGCTGCCCAGGCTAGAGTGCAGTGGTGCGATCTCGGCTCACTGCAACCTCCTCCTCCTGGGTTCAAGCAATTCTCCTGTCTCAGCCTCCTGAGTAGCTGGGATTACAGGTGGGCGCCCACCACCACGCCTGGCTAATGTTTGTATTTTTTTAGTAGAGATGGAGTTTCACCATATTGGTCAGGCTGGTCTCGAACTCCTGACCTCAGGTGATCCACCCGCCTCGGCCTCCCAAAGTTCTGGGGTTATAGGAGTGAGCCACTGCGCCCGGCCTAATTTTATTTTTTTTGAGACAGAGTTTTGCTCTTGTTGCCCAGGCTGGAGTGCAATCACGCGATCTCAGATCACCACAACCTCCACCTCCTGGGTTCAAGCGATTCTCCTGCCTCAGCCTCCCGAGTAGCTGGGGTTACAGGCGTGAGCCACTGCGTCCGGCAGGCTGTGCCTTTTTCTCTAGTGTTTTCCTCTCTATGACATATTTCCACCTCTTTGTTTTGCCATTTCACACATTATCTATTGACTTTGCGAGAAAGTTTCACCGTCTTACATTCTCTTCCCTGCCCACACAATACACACATTTCCTTGCATCTTTCTAAGTGAGTAGTATCTATAGTCTTTGGTTAAAACAATGTGATATGGCTGTAAATAGTAACATATATAAATAGTGTTCCTAGTTAAGCCACAGAGTAACTATGATTATTTTTTCCTTTTTTGCTCAAATGTTTTTGAAGTTCATAATTGCCTTTTTCTTTTCTTTTCTTTTCTTTTGAGACAAGTTTTACTCTTGTTGCCCAGGCTGGAGTACAATGGCGCGATCTCAGCTCAGTGCAACCTCCGCCTCCTGGGTTCAGGCGATCTCCTGCTTCAGCCTCCCAAGTAGCTGGGATTGCAGGCACACGCCACCACGCCCCCTTAATTTTATTTATTTATTTATTTTTGTTGTTGAGGTGGAGTCTTGCTCTTGTTGCCCAGGATAGAATGCAATGGTGTGATCTTGGCTCACTGCAACCTCCGCCTCCCAGATTCAAGCAATTCTCCTGCCTCAGCCTCCCTAGTAGCTGGGATTACAGGAGCCCACCACCATGCCTGGCTAATTTTGTGTATTTTTAATAGAGACGGGATTTCACCATGTTAGCCAGGCTGATCTTGAGCTCCTGACCTCAGGTGATCCACCCACCTCAACCTCCCAAAGTGCTGGGATTACAGGCGTGAGCCACCACACACGGCCGAAACTTTTCTTTTCTTTCTTATTTTTCGGTTCTTTTTCTTTCTGTGTTCTACTCTTTGGAGACCTCCTCAACTTACACTCTAAAACACCTATTGAATTTTTAATTTCTCTAACTATGTTTTTAAGTTCCAAGAGGTCTTGTTTTTTGAGTGTTCCTTTATAGGGCTTTTTGTTGTTGTTGTTGTTGTTGTTTGAGAGGGAGTTTCATTCTTGTTGCCCAGGCTGGAGTGCAATGGCGTGATCTCGGCTTACCGCAACCTCCACCTCCTGGGTTTAAGTGATTCTCCTGCCTCAGCCTCCCACATAGCTGGGATTACAGATGCCTGCCGCCACCATGCCCAGCTAATTTATTTTTGCATTTTGAGTAGAGATGGGGTTTCACCGTGTTGGCCAAGCTGGTCTCGAACTCCTGACCTCAGGTGATCCCCCTGCTTTGGCCTCCCATAGTGCTGGGATTACCGGCATAAGCCATCACGCCTGGCCATAGCGTTTTCTTTCTTTTTTTTTTTTTTGAGACAGAGTCTTGCTCTGTCGCCCAGGCTGGAGTGCAGTGGCACGATCTCGGCTCACTGCAAGCTCCTCCTCCCCTCCCGAGTTCACACCATTCTCCTGCCTCAGCCTCCAGAGCAGCTGGGACTACAGGCGCCCGCCACCACACCTGGCTAATTTTTTTGTCTTTTTAGTAGAGATGGGGTTTCACCATGTTCACCAGGATGGTCTCAATCTCCTGACCTCGTGATCTGCCCGCCTCAGCCTCCCAAAGTGCTGGGATTACAGGCATGAGCCACCGCGCCCGGCCGCGCTTTCTTTTTAAATGTAACATACATTTAGAAAAATGCACAAATCGGTGGCTCATGCCTGTAATCCCAGCACTTTGGGAGGCTGAGGCGGGAGGATCACGAGGTCAGGAGATCGAGACCATCCTGGCTAACACGGTGAAACCCCATCTCTACTAAAAATACAAAAAGTTAGCCGGGTATGGGGGTGGGCACCTGTAGTCCCAGCTACTTGGGAGGCTGAGGCAGGAGAATGGTGTGAACCTGGGAGGCGGAGCTTGCAGTGAGCCGAGATCGCGCCACTACACTCCAGCCTGGGTGATGGAGCGAGACTCTGTCTCAAAAAAAAAAAAAAAAAAGAAAAAAAAAGAAAAATGCACAAATATAATTTACGTATCAAGCAACAGAATTTTACTAGGCCCAGAAGCCCCCTTACACTCCTTCTAGGCAATAGTTCCCACAGGAAGTAACCACTAACTTTGCTTCTAACATCTTAGATTGGTTCTGTCTGTAAAATTTACATCATGGAGTCACACAGTCTGTACTCTTTTTGCACCTGGCTTCTTTCAGCATTATGTTTGTATGATTCATCCATATTGTATATATCGTCATCTTAAATTCTCATCGTTGTATAACATTTCATTATGTCAAATACCACAATTAATTTATCCATTTTACTGTCGATGGACATTGTACAATTTCCAGATTAGGGCTGTTATGAATAGAGATGCTATGAACATTTCAAGCTATGTATCTTGGTGAACATGTTTATACCCTGTGGTATAGGACATGCATGAGTTGAACTGTGGTAGATACCATTAAACAGCTTTTTGAAGTGCACCAGGCCAGGTGCGGCGCTCACACCTGTAATCCCATAACTTTGGGAGTCTGAGGTGGGCAGATCACTTGAGGCCAGGAGTTTGAGACCAGCCTGGCCAACACAGTGAAACCCCGTCTCTACTAAAAATAGAAAAAATTAGCTGGGCATGGTGGCACGTGCCTGTAATCCCGGCTACTCAGGAGGCTGAGGCATGAGAATCGCTTCTTCCTGGGAGCTGGAGACTGCAGTGAGCTGAGATCCCAAGATTAAGCCACTGTACTACAGCCTGGTGACAAAGTGAGACTCTGTCTCAAAACAAACAACCAACTAAGTGATTGTACCAATTTACACTCCCACCAAGAGTGGATGAGCGTTTCAGTTGCTCCACAACTCACCAGTGCTTGGTATTTTCTATTTTTCCATTGTAGCCATTCAGATAGGTATGTAATGGTATTTCATATAATTTTGTTTAAACAGTTTCATTGAGGTAGAACATACATACCATAAAAATCACCCACTGAAGGCTGGGCGTGGTGGCTCACACCTGTAATCCCAGCACTTTGGGAG
Source organism: Papio anubis (assembly GCF_008728515.1). Lineage (NCBI taxonomy): Eukaryota > Metazoa > Chordata > Mammalia > Primates > Cercopithecidae > Papio > Papio anubis. Next base: position 113,644,474 of record NC_044987.1, read on the forward strand.
GCTGAGGTGGGCGGATCACCTGAGGTCAGGAGTTTGAGACCAGCCTGGCCAACATGGTGAAATCCCGTCTCTACTAAAAATACAAAAATTAGCCAGGCGTGGTGGTAAGTGCCTATAATCCCAGCTACTTGGGAGGCTGAGGCGGGAGAATTGCTGGAACCTAGAGAGTGGTGGTTGCAGTGAGCTGAGATCATGCCACTACACTCCAGCCATTGTAACCATTCAGCTTGATTATTTATTTATTTATTTATTTATTTTTGAGATGGAGTCTCACTCTGTTGCCCAGGCTGGAGTGCAATGGTGCAGTCTTGGCTCCCTACAACCTCCGCCTCCCAAGTTCAAGCAATTATTCTGCCTCAGCCTCCCGAGTAGCTGGGACTACAGGCATGTGCCACCACACCCGGCTAATTTTTGTATTTTTAGTAGAGACCAGGTTTCACCGTTTTGGCCAGGCTGGTCTTGAACTCCTGACCTTGTGATCCACCCACATTGGCCTCCCAAAGTGCTGGGATTACAGGCATGAGCCACCATGCCTGGATCAGCTTATTTGTAACAGACGTGTATGGTTGTGCAACCATCACCACAATCCAGTCTTAAAACATTTCCACTGCCCCAGACAAGCACTGACGGCATAATGCCCATTTGCAGTCATTCCTCCTCCCACACTAACCCCCAACCACCACTGATCTGCTTTCCATGTGGCTTTAATTTACATTTCCCTGATGACTAATAAAGTTGAGTCCCTTTTCATATGGCTATTAGCCATCTGGATATGCTGCTTTGTGAGGTTTCTGTTCGAATATTTTGACAATTGTCATATTGAGTCGTTTGTCTTTTTCTTATTGATTTGTAGGAGTTCTTTATATATTCTGCATATGAGCACTTTGCCAGATAAATACATTGTGAATATATTTTCCCCCTCTGTGCTTTGCCTTTTAATTGTCTGAATGGTTTCTTTTGATAAACAGCAGCTCTTAATTTTAATAGAACCAAATTTATATTTTTATCTTTCTTTTTTTATTTTTAGAGATGGGGTCTCGCTCTGTCACCCAGACTAGAGTGCAGTGGTGCGATCATAGCTCACTGCAACCTTGAACTCCTGGGCTCAAGCGATTTTCCTGCCTTAGCTTTCTGAGTAGCTGGGACTACAGGCATGTGCCACAAGCCTGGTTAATTCTTTAAAAATTTTTTAGAGATGGAGTTTTGCTACGTTGCCGAGATTGGGTCTCAAGTGATCCTCCTGCTTCGGCTTCCTGAGAAGTTGGGATTTTTTTTTTTTTTGAGACAGAGTCTCACTCTGTTGCTCCCAGGCTGGAGTGCAGTGGCACGATCTTGGCTCACTGCAACCTCCGCATCCTGGGTTCAAGAGATTCTCCTGCCTCAGCCTCCCGAGTAGCTGGGATTATAGGCGCCTGCCACCACACCCAGCTAATTTTTTGTATTTTTAGTAGAGACGGTGTGAAACCTCACCATGTTGGTCAGGCTGATCTCACACTCCTGACCTCAAATGATCTGCCCGCCTCAGCCTCCCAAAGTGCTAGGATTACAGGCGTGAATCACTGCACCCAGTTAACATTCCTTTAAAAAAAGAATATTCTGGTCTTGTTTTATGAGTGCAGTGCTTTAGCTCTGTAAAGATTTTTTTTTGAGATAGAGTCTTCTTCTGTCACCCAGGCTGGAGTGCAATGGCACGATCTCGGCTCACTGCAACCTTTGCCCGCTGGGTTCAAGCCATTCTCCTGCCTCAGCCTTCCGAGCAGCTGTGATTACAGGCATGCACCATGATACCTGGCCTAATTATTTTTGTATTTTTAGTAGAGACAGGGTTTCACCATGTTGGCCAGGCTGGTCTCAAACTCCTGACCTCGTGATCTGCCCGCCTCAGCCTCCCAAAGTGCTGGGATTACAAGCATGAGCCACCAGGCTCAGACTCTATAAGGATTTTTTATTTTTTTATTTTTTGAGATGAAGTCTTACTCTGTTGCCAGGCTGGAGTGCAGTGGCACGATCTTGGCTCACTACAACCTCCACCTCCCAGGTTCAAGCGATTCTCTTGCCTCAGCCTCCTAAGTAGCTGGGCCTACAGGTGCGTGCCACCATGCCCAGCTAATTTTTGTACTCTATAAGGATTTTGAGTTGCGTTTGAAGTTCTCTTGTGCGCCCTGCCTGGCCTTCATTTCCTCCAAGCTGTTTTATTCTTGTTTTCTTGGTCTCTATGGTTCATTCTTGAAGCTTCCCTTAAATGTGGGTAGTCCATGCCTGTCTATTCATATTTAAAAGTGAAGCTCTAAGAAACTAATTGGAGGCCAGGCGCGGTGGCTCAAGCCTGTAATCCCAGCACTTTGGGAGGCCGAGACGGGCGGATCACGAGGTCAGGAGATCGAGACTATCCTGGCTAACAGGGTGAAACCCCGTCTCTACTAAAAAATACAAAAAACTAGTTGGGCGAGGTGGCGGGTGCCTGTAGTCCCAGCTACTTGGGAGGCTGAGGCAGGAGAATGGCGTGAACCCGGGAGACGGAGCTTGCAGTGAGCTGAGATCCGGCCACTGCACTCCAGCCCGGGCGACAGAGCGAGACTCCGTCTCAAAAAAACAAAAAAACAAAAAACAAAAGAAAAAGAAAGAAAGAAACTAATTGGAGACCTGAGTGTGTGAGTAGGGCTTGGCATCTTGGTGGCCCCCTGGAGGCGATGGGACTGGGCTGCCATTCTTTGTCGGGCATTTCTCTGGTGGCTCAGCCTCTCAGTGGCAACCCCACTGATCTTTCAAGTGGAGATAGAAGGCTCCCTGCCAATGTCTTGGGTGACAAGTGGGAAAAGGTGTGGGTGTCTCACTCATCTGAATGCCAGCTTTCTTTAAATTTGTGTTTTTGCCAGGCACGGTGGCTCACACCTGTAATCCCAGCACTTTGGGAGGCCAAGGCAGGTGGATTACCTGAGGTTGGGAATTCGAGACTAGTCTGACCAACATGGAGAAACCCTGTCTCTACTAAAAATACAAAATTAGCTGGGTATGGAGGCGCATGCCTGTAATCCCAGCTACTCGGGAGGCTGAGGCAGGAGAATCGCCTGAACCCGAGAGGCAGAAGTTCTGGTGAGCCAAGATCATGCCATTGTACTCCAGCCTGGGCAACAAGAGCAAAACTCCCATCTAAAAAAAAAAAAAAAAAAAAAAAGGTCTGTTTTCAGCCTAGTGCAACCCCCACCCCATCCAGCTGTGTCTGGGGTACCAAATGCAAGGATGCATCTGGTTCAGCATCTCCAGAGAGGTGGCCCCAGCTTCTGCCAGGTGCCTGCTTGCCATCACTTGGCTGCACGGAGCTGGGGAGGGGCCTGCTTTTTTTCATGGACTTTGTCCAGTCCTCTCTTCAGCTCGCCCTTGCATCTCACTCACAGGATCCGCATCAGAGTCTGCCAGGGGTCCGCCATGCAAACTGGATGCCTCTGTTCAGATCTCTGTTCTTTTTGTTGCTTGCTTTCTGCCTATTTTCAAGTCTCATTAGTGGATTTACCAGACAGGAGAGCGAAAAGGCATGAGGCTCCAGCTCTCTCTGCATAACCCAGTTCCCATCTACAGTTTGCTCTCCATCTTTCAAATTGTTTTCTTTTTCTTTCTTTTGGAGACAAGGTCTCACTCTATCCCCCAAACTGGAGTGCAATGGTGCAATCACAGCTCACTGCAGCCTCAACCTCCTGGGCTCAGGTGATTCTCCCACCTCAACCTCCTGAGTACCTAGGACTACAGGCGCGCACCACCTCACGTGGCTAATTTTTTGTATTTTTAGTAGAGAAAGGGTTTCACTATGTTGCCCAAGCTGGTCTGAAACTCCTGGGCTCAAGCTATCCGCCTGCCTTGGCTTCCCAAAGTGCTGGGATTACCGGCGAGAGCCACCGCCCTGGCCTCTCCTTTGTCCTTTTGGGTTTGCCTTCCTAAACCTTTGCTATCAATTCTGGGTGGGATTTAGCGAGAACGTTGGTCTTCTGTGGGTAACTGGGATCCCCTCTTGGAGTCTCTGCCCTCCCTGTCCCTTTTCTCTGGAATCCTCTTCCTTCACTCTTCCCTTGAGTGGCCCATTGTCATCCTTCCTGTCTCTACTCAGCTTGTTACCTCCTCAGGGAAGCCTTCCCTGACTGCTTCCGCATGTTCCATTCGCTCATCTCCACTGAACTTGAGCTTCCCTGTGGAAACTGTTTCCTTGATAGTGTTTATTGCAGCCTTGAATTACTTGACTTATTGACTGGTTTACTCGGTCTCCCCTGCACCCAGGGCAGCATGCCAGCACACAGTAAACATCTGCACAACCGAGCCCAGATTTAGATGTGCAGGCCTGGGGGGCTGGCAGCAGGGGGCTGGCAGGCTGTAAGGGTGGGGTTGAGGTCTGCGGCCCATGTCCAGCCACTGAATGAATCTGCCTCAGCAAGGAGGGCAGGGCAGAAGGCCAAGGCTGGCAGGGGCTGAGTGCAGGGCGTCCAGGGCAGCTGGCACCTGACCAGCCCAGCCTCCCCTCCCACCACTCCAGACAGACCCTGTGCGGCTGACGCAGCTGTATGAGCAGGCCCGGTGGGACCTGCTACTGGAGGAGATTGACTGCACTGAGGAGGAGATGATGGTGTTTGCTGCCCTGCAGGTACCAGGCGGGCCTGGGGGCCCCAGGGCAGCTGGGAGGTGGGCCAGTCCCAGGGCAGGAAGGGCCTTCCTGAGTGGGGGCTACCTCCAGGGAAGCCCGACCTGGGGGGGACTGCTAGGGGACCAGGTTGCTGGACTCAGCCCTCCCTGGCTTCATGACCACCTAGTACCACATCAACAAGCTATCCCAGAGCGGGGAGGTGGGGGAGCCGGCTGGCACAGACCCAGGGCTGGACGACCTGGATGCGGCCCTGAGCAATCTGGAGGTGAAGCTGGAGGGGTCGGCACCCACGGATGTGCTGGTGAGGAGGGGCTCGGGGAAGGGCTGGGCAGGGACAAGTGTGAGGCACCGGGTGCCCCTCTGACTCTGGTCCTCCCACAGGACAGCCTCACCACTATCCCAGAGCTCAAGGACTATCTCCGAATCTTCCGGTGAGCTGGGGGCCAGAGTAGGCAGCCCTGCTGGAGGGGTTGGTCTGTGTATGGAGGGAGGGGGCGAGGCAGCCTTTCACAAACTCCCACACCCCATGAAGGCCCCGGAAGCTGACCCTGAAGGGCTACCGCCAGCACTGGGTGGTGTTCAAGGAGACTACACTGTCCTACTACAAGAGCCAGGATGAGGCCCCTGGGGACCCCATTCAGCAGCTCAACCTCAAGGGTGAGTGCACAGGGCCAGGGGCTGGTGGGGTTCACCTGTCGCTCTCACTGGCCGTTTCCTCCTGGAGATGGGGGAAGATGCTCTCTGTTCTGAGGTGACGGTGTGGGGCTAGCATGCACTTGAGGACCTCAGGCGGCTCTTCCCCTTCCAACCTCCTAGACCACCGCTTCTCTCCCTCCAGGCTGTGAGGTGGTCCCCGATGTTAACGTCTCCGGCCAGAAGTTCTGCATTAAACTCCTAGTGCCCTCCCCTGAGGGCATGAGTGAGATCTACCTGCGGTGCCAGGATGTGAGTGAGGGCCGGGCAGGGGCCAGAGCTGGGCAGGAGCTGGGGCAGGGGCAGGGGCTAAGGAGCATCAAGCTTGGCTAGCACTGTCCCCCTCACCCCTCTTGCCCAGGAGCAGCAGTATGCCCGCTGGATGGCTGGCTGCCGCTTGGCCTCCAAAGGCCGCACCATGGCTGACAGCAGCTACGCCAGTGAGGTGCAGGCCATCCTGGCCTTCCTCAGCCTGCAGCGCACAGGTGGCGGGGGCCCTGGCAACCACCCCCAGGGCCCTGATGCCTCTGCTGAAGGCCTCAACCCCTATGGCCTGGTTGCCCCCCGTTTCCAGCGAAAGTTCAAGGCCAAGCAGGTACCAGGAGGAGTCAGGGTGGGAATGAGCATAGTGTTTACCCGGAGACCCCTGACCCCTGGGTCTCCACAGAGCCTTCCTCAGGAAAGCTACGTGCTCACTGGGCTTCTCCCACCGAGTCCCTGAGATTGCGCGGCTGGTACCCACCCTCTGGGAGGAGTCACGGTCCAGGTGCCCATGTTCACCTTGCAGCCTGGCACACTGCAAATGTGTACCTTGGTGGCCCATGGGCACTGCCCCTTCCCAGGCTCACATGCTGTCACCCTGATGGGGAGGTGGGGGTTCGGTGACTTTGGAAGAGGGGAATAGTGCCTGGCAGCCCATCACCAGTATGCTCCCGCAGCTCACTCCGCGGATCCTGGAAGCCCACCAGAATGTGGCCCAGTTGTCGCTGGCAGAGGCCCAGCTGCGCTTCATCCAGGCCTGGCAGTCCCTGCCTGACTTCGGCATCTCTTATGTCATGGTCAGGTATGGCCCCCAGCCCATCCCCCTGCCCAGCACCGTCTCTGCCCTTACCTGCCACCCGGCTGCTGTGTGCCCACATCCCAAGAGTGGGTTCTGGACAGGCACCCCGAAGACTCCCTTCCCTTGTAAGCAGGCCTTACTGAGGGCCCCACGTGTGCCCCTCATGCTGTCCCTCCACAACAAACATAAGAGACAAAGCTCATGCCAGGTGCTGGGGCTCATGTCTGTAATCTCAGCACTTTGGGAGGCCGAGATAGGAGGATCACTTGAGCCCAGGAGTTTGACACCAGCCTGGGCAACACAGAAAGTCCCCTGTCTCTACAAAAAATTGTAAAAAATTAGCTGGGCACGGTGGTGGTCACCTGTAGTCCCCGCTACTCGGGAGGCTGAGGTGGGAGGATCTCTTGAGCCTGGGAGGTCAAGACTGCAGTGAGCTGTGATCACACCACTGCACTCCAGCCTGGGTGACAAAGCGAGACTCTGTCTCAAAAATAAATACGCCATGCCAGGCGCGGTGGCTCACACCTGTAATCTCAGCACTTTGGGAGGCCGAGGCGGGCGGATCATGAGGTCAGGAGCTTGAGACCAGCCTGGCCAACATAGTGAAACCCCATCTCTACTAAAAATACAAAAATTAGCCGGGTGTGGTGGCATGAACCTGTAGTCCCAGCTACTCAGGAGGCTGAGGCAGGAGAATCCCTTGAACCCAGGAGGCACAGGTTGCAGTGAACTGAGACTACACCACTGCACTCCACCTGGAGTGACAGAGCGAGACTCTGCCTCAAACAAACAAACAAAACAAAACAAACAAATAAATAGGCGGGGCGCGGTGGCTCACGTCTGTAATACCTGCACTTTGGGAGGCCGAGGTGGTCAGATCATTTGAGGTCAGGAGTGTGAGACCAGCCTGACCAACATGGTGAAACCCTGTCTCTACTAAAAATACAAAAATTAGCCAGGTGTGGTGGCAGGCGCCTATAATCCCAGCTACTCGGGAGGCTGAGGCAGGAGAATCTCTTGAACCCAGGATGCGGAGGTTGCAGTGAGCCAAGATCGTGCCACTGCACTCCAGCCTGGGAGCGACAGAGTGAGACTCCATCTCAAGTAAGTAAGTAAGTAGATAAATAAATAAATAAAAGAGCCAGTGCGGTGGCTCACCCCTGTAATCCCAGCACTTTGGGAGGCCAAGGCAGGCAGATCATGAGGTCAGGAGATCGAGACCAGCCTGACCAACATGGTGAAACTCCGTCTTAAACACAAAAATTAGCCAGGCGTGGTGGCGCGTACCTGTAATCCCATCTTCTAGGGAGGCTGAGACAGGAGAATCACTTGAACTAGGGAGGCGGAGGGTGCAGCGAGCCGAGATTGCGCCACTGTACTCCAGCCTGGTGACAGAGCAAGACTCTGTCTCAAAAAAAAAAAAAAAAAAAAAAAAAAAACAAGAGACAAAGTTCAGGTCAGGAGAGCAGAAGAACCAGTTCTTGCCCCAGCTCTGTTGTGGACAGTTCACTGTCTGGGCCTGGGTTGGCCATAGCAGTGGATGCCATTATGGAGAGTGGACCCCTCTGATTAGTTGTTTCCCAAGACTGCAAAGAAGGGAGCGAGACAGCAGCTGATGAGGATGATACCAAAAACCAAAACCAGTTACCATTTAAAGGCATGGCCTGTTTGCCCGATGCTGCTAAATGCTGTTGTGGGGATTCTATCAATTAACCCCCATTTTCCAGATGAGAAACTTGAGGCCGAGGGAACCCACATGGCTTGCTCAGCGTCACAGAGCTGCGAGCTGCAGTTGGGAAGGGCTGGCTCTCCAGCGCGGCGCCACATTGTCTGGGCGGGCTTGGGCCATGCGGGGTGGAGCCCTGGCTGACTCTCTCCCACTGGGGGTCAGGTTCAAGGGCAGTAGGAAAGACGAGATCCTGGGCATCGCCAACAACCGACTGATCCGCATCGACTTGGCTGTGGGCGACGTGGTCAAGACCTGGCGTTTCAGCAACATGCGCCAGTGGAATGTCAACTGGGACATCCGGCAGGTGGGCCCAGACCCAGGGTATGGATGGGGGACAGGTGCCAGGCCGGAGCTGTATCCAGCCAGGGTGGGGCAGGGGCTGCTCCCATATCCCACCCCCATTTGCCTCTCTGACTCTCTGCCCTTCAGGTGGCCATCGAGTTTGATGAGCACATCAATGTGGCCTTCAGCTGCGTGTCTGCCAGCTGCCGAATTGTACACGAGTACATTGGGGGTTACATTTTCCTGTCGACGCGGGAGCGGGCCCGTGGGGAGGAGCTGGATGAAGACCTCTTCCTGCAGCTCACCGGGGGCCACGAGGCCTTCTGAGGGCTGTCTGACTGCCCCTGCCCTGCTCACCACCTGTCACGGCAACTCCCAATCCCACACCCACAGGGGCTCACTGCCCCACACCCGCTCCAGGCAGGCACCCAGCTGGGCATTTCACCTGCGGTCACTGACTTTGTGCAGGCCAAGGACCTGGCAGGGCCAGACGCTGTCATCACCCAGGCCAGGGATGGGGGTGGGGGTCCCTGAGCTCCTGCGGTACCCCCTTCCCTTGTCCGGGTGGCTAAGGCTGATACCCCTGAGCTATCTGCAGTCCCCTAGCACACAAGGAAGACCGGATGTAGCTACAGGATGATGAAACATGGTCTCAAATTGCAGTTTCTTTCTTGTTACTTTTTAAAATTTCTTTTTTATAAATTAATATTTTATTGTTGGATCCTTCTCCTTTCTCTGGAGCAGTGCTTGGGGCCACTCCGACACTCTGTCTCTTCATCACCAGCCAAGGAAAGGGGCTTTCCTGATAGAGACAAGAGTTCGTTAAAGGGAGATCTAAGTCAGTCTGGGGTTGGAAGCTAGGAGAGAGGTGAGGGCAGAAGGACACAGACTTCAGGCACAAGGGATAGGGGCTGGGGTGGTGGCTCTCACGGGTAGGGCGTAGCTGCAGGGCCTCCTTGAAGTACTTGGGAAGCAGGAAGCCATCAGTATTCCCTGGAGTCAGAACCACCCCATTGGCAGAGCGGAAGAAGGATATTCCATCTGCTGACAGAGCCAGAGATGTGACTCATGCCCTCCCTGAAGGCAAGGCCAGCCCCTGCTTTGTCCAGACTCACCTGCCAGAGCCAGGGGTCCATCAATGAACACAGCTATTTCACAATGGGGCCGCATGCCTGCAGAGACAGCTGAAGCTGGGGACTGGGCACCTAGAGGGCAGTCAGCAACCTGGGTAGACTGGGGTCCTGGGCTGGGATTGCAGGGTTGCTGCTCCATGCCAGGCATGGGGTGGCCTCAGACAAGTGTTGCAACCTTTGGAGGGGACCTGGGAGGACAGAGTGGGTGGGAGTAGCTAGGTGAGAGGGAAGAGCACTGACCACTGATGACACTGGGGTCTCCAGGCAGTCCTGGGGCCAGGTGGATGTGTGTCCTTCCCCCGCAGGACAGGCCCTTGAGTAGGATGGATGGCCAGTGCTTCCAGAATGTACCATGGACTAGCATCGGGGGCAGGGCCTGTGGCGTCTCCAGGGGCATCAACTCCAACTCAGGTACCTGGTTGAACAGGCAGCAGTGAGACCCCCTTCGCAGGCAGGGGTCCCTCCCATCTGGCTCTCGTGCTTGTCCCCTCACCCCGACCTGCAGGGAATGGCCCTGGTTGGCTCGGATGAGAAGGCCAGTGCTGGGATCCCCCTGCTGCAGGGCGAACCGCTGCTTCCTATTGGTGTCCACCACACGCTGCACATCTTCAGCAGAGAAGCTGTGGAACTGGGGCAACTGCAGGAGGGCGCCCAGGGGCACGAAGCCATCTGTGGGCAGGCAGGGTGCTCAGGAGCCAATCTTGCACTGGACTGGGCCAGGGTTAACAGGGAGCTACAGGCAACTGAAACAAAGTCTGGGCTTGGAGATCGCTTGGGCATCCTCTGTAGGACCTTTTGAGTCTCCCCTTTCTGGGTCCCAGTTTTTTCAACTTACATAAAAAGAGGATCTGCCTCACAGAGGGGCAGGGAGGTGAGTGCTCAGCATAGAGCTGGCCTGGAGTGCACTCACAACACCAGCTGCCCCATACCCTCCGGGGTACACCCTCGGGGTAAGTGCTGATCTGGCTGCTTGGCTGGAGGGGGCAGTCACCAGGCCTGGCCCAGACAAGAACTCTCCTCAGTCTGCTGTGGACATGACAGGGCCTCTAGGCCTTGCTCTCCTCTGCGCATGGGGAAGAAGTGCGCTCTGTGCCTTCCTCAGGGAGCAGTGGAGGCAGCCATGGGGGAGGAGTCGCAGACAGTCTCACGTTTCTCTCTGGGCTCAAGTCCCAGCCTCTAAGGCCCCTACTTACCAGCTCCCATGGGAAGCCCCAGCTTCAAGGCCCCATGGCGCAGGGCATAGGACAGAGCCTTGGACAGCTGCACGTCTCGGTCCTGAAAGAACCCAGCAATGGCCCCTGGTCTCCATGGTGACCCTGCCCTGCTGCCCATCCTGAACCCTCAATGACCCACTGCAGAGAGAGCCCAGAGAGAAAGGAGTGCCAGTGGTCTCCAGGAATAGTAGGACCCTTCAACTCCTCCCCCCAGCAACTCCCAGGGAGCCTGGACTGGTGGGAGGGGGTGGGGAGGAGGCGCGCACCTGTTCCCGGGGTCTGGGGGCCCTTCTACCCCTGGACCCTGCTGCTTCCTGCCTTCCTCCTCCAGAGGAGTTCATGGCCAAGATCTGTGGGGAGCAGTGACGAGGGGGGACTGCTTTAAGGCCCCTCCCACGTCCCCACCCCTCCCAGAAAGTCACAAAGCCTCAGGAAGTGAGCGCTGGGTGGGAGTATAAGGCTCATTAAGTTCACCACCTCCATGCTCTGCTGCAGAGAGGGAAACTAAGGCCCAGCAGGCCAGACTTGCCCAAGGTCACACCGTCAGCCACGAGCGCAGGGAGGCCGAGTCCCACACTCCAGATCACTGGTGCCCCCCGCAAGGTGGTCTGGGAGGCGGGGCCGACGTGCAGACTGATGGGGCGGAGGCGTCCGGGCTGCGGTACAAACCTCCACGCTCCTTGACCCCGGCGGGGCGGGCGGCGGGCCCGCCAATGAAAAGCCGCGGGGGAAGGGGGCGGGCACTTCCGCTTCGGGGAAGGGGCGGAGCCTGCGTGAACTGGAGGCCGGGGAGCGCCGGCTGGAGGCTGGAGCTTCCGGGCCCTGGAAAGGGGTCCCCACGCGTCCCGAGTCGGAGGCAGACCCCTGGGTTTGAGGGGAATGGGCATTTGGGGGCGCCTGAACCCAAGACCTCTGGATGGTAGGGGTGCCCGGGCGTCCTGGACACCCTGCGGGACTCGGGGCTCCTGCGGGGAAGAAGGGGCGCTTTACTGCCCAGGGAGTGGTCAGGGGGGTGGAGAAGGGCTGCGGGTACCCTCAGGAGGTCTGCAACAGACGGGGCCAGCTGCGCAGCCCAGGAGTGGTAGTGGTCCCCCTGGGTGACAGGCCTGGCTCTATCCTCCCCCAGAGCTGCCCCGTCCAGATCATGGATCCTGAGGTGACCCTGCTGCTGCAGTGCCCTGGCGGGGGCCTGCCCCGGGAGCAAGTACAGGCCGAGCTGAGCCCCGCCCACGACCGACGCCCACTGCCAGGTGGGGACGAGGCCATCACTGCCATCTGGGAGACCCGGCTAAAGGCCCAACCCTGGCTCTTCAACGCCCCCAAGTTCCGCCTGCACTCAGCCACCCTGGCGCCCATTGGCTCTCGGGGGCCACAGCTGCTTCTGCGCCTGGGCCTTACTTCCTACCGAGACTTCCTGGGCACCAACTGGTCCAGCTCAGCTGCCTGGCTGCGACAGCAGGGGGCCACCAACTGGGGTGACACGCAGGCCTATCTGGCGGACCCACTGGGGGTGGGCGCTGCACTAGCCACGGCCGATGACTTCCTTGTCTTCCTGCGCCGCTCCCGGCAGGTGGCTGAGGCCCCTGGGCTGGTGGATGTGCCTGGTGGGCACCCTGAGCCTCAGGTGAGATGCCAGGCTGGGCACAAAGACCCAGACGGCTCAAGGGACCTGCAGCTCTCCACCCTCCCAATCCTCCCAGCTTTGGTTTCCTCATTCCTTAAAGGGAAAATTGGCCTGGTGTTTCTCTGAAAGTTTGCTCAGGGCAGTCCAGCTGCCTCCCCACTGACCCCTGCCCCAGTCCTGTGAGAAACTAGAAAACACAGGGGGGAAAGACTGGGCACAGGAAGAAGATGCCCTACCCCACCCCTGCCCCCTGTGTATCCCTTTTGAAGCTGGACCGCTGGTTGTCTGCCAGGAAAAGGACACCAGACGCAGGATCACTAAGTCTCTTACACTGTGCCACATCAGGCCCTTAGGGCCAGCAGGTATAGGCTTGCTGGTCCTGAGATGGGGCAGGGGGAAGAGGTGGGGAGCAGGAGCTGAGCCTGACCTCTCACAGGCCCTGTGCCCTGGTGACAGCCCCCAGCACCAGGACCTCACTGGGGAGCTGGTGGTACGTGAGCTCTTTTCCAGTGTCCTTCAGGAGATCTGTGATGAGGTGAGTGAGGGTGACCTGGACAGGGTGGTAGACATAAAGGGAGGGGTTAGGACTTGCCAGAATTCTACAGATCTGGGCTGGCGGGAGGCCTGCAGGCATCTGGCCAGCAATGATAGAAGAAATTGGCTTTGCAGCTAGGCATACTAGGAGTGGAATTCTAGCCCGCAGTACTCTCTGCCTTGGATTCTTCTTCTTTTCTTTTCTATTTTTTAGACAGAGTCTCGCTCTGTCGCCCAGGCTGGAGTGCAGTGGCGCGATCTCAGCTCACTGCAAGTTCCACCTCCCAGGTTCACACCATTCTCTTGCCTCAACCTCCTGAGTAGCTGGGACTACAGGTGCCCGCCACCATGCCTGGCTAATTTTTTTGTATTTTTAGTAGAGACGGGGTTTCACCATGTTAGCCAGGATGGTCTCGATCTCCTGACCTCGTGATCTGCCTGCCTCAACCTCCAAAAGTGCTGGGATTACAGATGTGAGCCACTGTGCCCAGCGGATTCCTCTTCTTTTGTTTTCTTTTTTCTTTTTGAGACAGAGTCTTGCTCTGTTGCCCAGGCTGAGTGCAGTGGTGCCATATCGGCTCACTGCAAACTTTGCCTCCTGGGTTCAAGTGATTATCATGCCTTGCCCAGCCAAGGATTCTTCTTTTCAATGGAAACAATGATAAATATCTTACCTACTCCCCAAGTTTGTTGAAAAAGGAGTAAGTGTGGCAGGGCGTGGTGGCTCACACCTGTAATCCCAGCGCTTTGGGAGGCCGAGGCCAGTGGATCATCTGAGGTCAGGAGTTCGAGACCAGCCTGGCCAACATGGCAAAACCCCGTCTCTACTAAAAATACAAAAATTAGCTGGGCATGGTGGCGTGCACCTGTAATCCCAGCTACTCAGGAGGCTGAGGCAGGAGAATCACTTTTAACCTGGGAGGCAGAGGTTGCAGTGAGCTGAGACGGCGCCACTGTACTCCAGCCTGGACGACAGAGCGAGACTCCATCTCAAAAAAAAAAAAAAAAAAAAACGGAAAAAGGAGTAAGTGGGAGTCCCAGTCACTAAATTGACTTCACTTGGGTGACCTTGGGCAACGTGTTCAATCTCTCTGGTTTTGGTGTACCTGTAAAACAAACATGCCCATCATCTGATATTCTGTGATGCCAGGCCCTTGATCTACAGGCTGTAAAGTGCTGTACACAGGCAACAGGCTGTTTTTCATTGAGAGGGGCAGGGATGTGGGCAGTGGCATTGATAGGGGGGACCTCCCCCTACCCCACCCTCCACCGCAGGTGAACCTGCCGCTACTCACCCTGAGCCAGCCCCTGCTGTTGGGCATTGCCCGAAACGAGACCAGTGCTGGCCGAGCCAGTGCCGAGTTCTATGTTCAGTGAGTGGGCTCGGGTACATGATCCTGGGTCTTGGGGAGGTGGGTGGTGAGGAGTGGGCTGAGGCAGCTGTGGCTCCACAGGGACCCCGCAGGGGCTGGTCACCCACTAAGCCACCCTGTGTTCTTGTCCAGGTGCAGCCTGACTTCTGAGCAGGTGAGAAAGCACTACCTGAGTGGGGGACCCGAGGCCCACGAGTCTACAGGAATCATCTTTGTGGAGACACAGGTGCAGAGTGACAAACCATCTTGCTTGGAGGCCAGGGCTGGGGCCTGCAGAGGCCTGGCAATGCATTATCTCGTAGGGGAGGTGTTGGCTGGGTCACAATTCCCTCCAGAGGCACAAGATTTGCCCTTAGTGCAAGGGAAAGGTCCAGGGACCTGTTCAGCCCCTTAACATGCTTCCCTAAGGACAGTGCAGAGGTCTCTTGAGGCTCAGGAATTCTGGGCACAGCCCTGGCAGGAGATGTGGCAAGCTTGAATGCCTGGGTCTTGTTGTCTCCCCACAGAACGTGCGGAGATTGCAGGAGACGGAGATGTGGGCTGAACTCTGCCCCTCGGCCAAAGGCGCCATCATCCTCTACAACCGGGTTCAGGGAAGTCCTACCGGAGCAGCCCTAGGGTCCCCAGCCCTACTCCCACCGCTCTGAAGATAATAAAGGACTTTATTCTTGGATTCCGTTGGCATCTGCTATTTCTGTGACAGAGAGGAACAGTGGGCCCTGAGTGCGTAAGGCAGGACAAGTGACCTGAGGAAAAAAAAAAAAAAAACCCGCCCAGCCTCAGTGTCCTTCTCTACAAGCAGAGGATAAGAGCTATGGCTCCCTTGACTGCCTCCTGAGAGGCTCCGGGGCCGAAGCAGCTCCGTAAGATATGCCTCGCTGCAGAGGGGAGCAACAGAGGAACGGAGAGACGGTGGCCGGGCCGAAAGCGTCACAAAGCCTCAGAGAGCGGGCTCTGTCCCGCCCGGTCCCCGGGTGGGCGCCCGCGCCTGTCCGGAGAGTCCACAGGCTGGGGGACCGTAGGCACCAAAGGCCAATAGACATGTAGGGGCGGGGGCTCCACCGATTTTTTTTTTCCCGCCTGGTGGACGTGGTCTTCGCATCCACGCCAATGAGAGGGCGAGGGCGGGGCCTGAATAGACGCAGGAAATGGCGACGGCCGCGGGTCATTGAGCAGCGGGGGCGGGGCCTGGTTGTGGCCCCTCCTTCGCCCGTCCACAAGCTCCCTGGGTGGGAACGGGGTCTCGGGGTACCTGGCTGGTTGGCCAGACCCCGAAGCCAGCGCTGGGAAGGGCTGCGGATGCCCGGGTGAAAGAAAGGGGCAGGTCCAAGAATACGCAGGTCTGGTCCTGGGCAAGAACTGCCCCCTCCCGGGGCCTGCTTCAGTCTTCCTTCGCAGAACACCGGGCTGGGCCCCTTCTCTCTGCCCCCGGGTACTTGAAGTCTAGCCCCCATCCTGGTACCAGTGCGCTCTTGGTAGCCTCCTTTCCCAGCTGTCCGCCCGCCGCTATGCCGCCCTTACTACCCCTGCGCCTGTGCCGGCTGTGGCCCCGCAGCCCTCCCTCCCGGCTCCTCGGAGCGGCCGCCGGGCAGCGGTGAGTTGGGCGCCGGGGGCCGGCCCGGTTGTTCAATGGGTTTCTGTTTGCCCTATGTGCTGAGATAGTTGTGGTCTCTACTCCGTGTCAGGAGGCTCCCAGGTTTGTCTCAGGTAACCCTCGCCTTCCCTGCTGAGGATCAGAGATAGAGAAGACCCCCAAGGTCATACACCGATTTAAGCAGCAGAGGAGGAGTTTGAGTCCAGGTTAAACCCAACGCTCTTACCACAGCTCTAGTGGTTTTCAAGCATCACTGTGCATAACCCTCTGTGGGAGGTGGGAGATGGGGAGGTGTTGGGTACAAAAATCCAGATTCCTCGGCTCTGCTCTAGAGATTCTGAACTGGAGGAATCAATTAGGTGGGGCTCAGGAATCAGTTTTTTCTTTCTTTTTCTTTTATCTTTTTTTTTGGAGACGGAGTTTCGCTCTTGTTGCCCAGGCTGGAGTGCAAATGGCACAATCTCTGCTGGGCACAACCTCGGCTCACTGCAACCTCTGCCTCCCGGGTTCAAGTGATTCTCCTGCCTCAGCCTCCCCAGTAGCTGGGATTACGGGCATACGCCACCACAGCCAGCTAATTTTGTATTTTTAGGAGAGACAGGGTTTCTCTATGTTAGTCAGGCTGGTCTTGAACTCCTGACCTCAGGTGATCCGCCCTCCTCAGCCTCCCAAAGTGCTGGAATTACAGGCGTGAGCCACCGCACCTGGCCAGGAATCAGTATTTTCCAACAAGTTTTTGGACTCCACTTTGAGAAATCCTGACCTGCACTATGCCTGAAACACTCCAAAGGGAGACAGATTTGTCCTGGGACCTGTTTCAGCCCTCTCAGCTCCTGGTGGCTGAGTTGAAGGGTGTAGCCCAGGGAGGGGCTGGGAAGGGCAGGGCAGAGCTAGCTTCTGGGTTCCCTCAGCCCCTGCAGGTTTTCGACTCTGTCCACAGGTCCAGCCCCAGTAATTATTATGAACTGTTGGGGGTGCATCCTGGTGCCAGCACTGAGGAAGTTAAACGAGCTTTCTTCTCCAAGTCCAAAGAGGTACCGGTACCCCTAAGGTGGGGAGGGGGAGCAGGAACTCTGAGCCAGTGGGGGTGTGCTTCAAATTCCCAGGAGTAGACCTGCATCTCTGGCTGGTGCCACATTTTTTTCAGCCCTCATAGGGAGTGGCGGGTGCTCAAGGGTGGGGGAAAGGCTGTGGGCAGGAGCCAGGGGTCCTGTCTGATGGGCTGGGCTTCGTTTTCTTGACCTGCCTGCCTGCTCTTAAGAAACCTGGACCGGGGCATATGGTGAATGCAGGGGGCTGGCAGGTGGGGAGGGCTTGAACGCAGGAGGAGGCAGGAGTCCATGCTCTCTGGCCTTCTGAGGAGTGGGCAGGCCTGAGTGAGGGTCACTGACCAGGCAGGGCTCCTGGGTATGACTGGAGCCCTGGTGTGGGTGGATGTCATCAGCATGGGTCCTGGGGAGGGACAGGCAAAGGGAGATAAGGGGAGTCCTGCCCCACCCCAGCTGCACCCGGACCGGGACCCTGGGAACCCAAGCCTGCACAGCCGCTTTGTGGAGCTGAGTGAGGCATACCGTGTGCTCAGCCGTGAGCAGAGCCGCCGAAGGTATGACGCTCAGCTCCGCTCAGGTGGTCCCCCAAAGTCTCCACAAACCACAGCCCATGACAAGTCTGCCGGCCAAACACACAGGTACAGTAATCCCGCCCTCAACTTGCCCCACCCCCAGGTCTCTTGGGGAGGCTCATTTCCACAATGTCCCTTCCTCTGCCTCCCAGCAGCTCCTGGGCATCCCCCAACGCACAGTACTGGTCCCAGTTTCATAGAGTGAGGCCACAGGGGCCCCAGGCGAGGCAGCAGCAACACAAACAAAACAAGCAAGTGCTGGGGTACTGCCTCCTCCTCATGCTGGCGGGCATGGGCCTGCACTACATTGCCTTCAGGTGATGCCTGTTCTCCCTGGGGTGATGGGCAGAGGGCAGGAGGGTGGGCGAATTCCAGTGTGGTCAGCCAGTCCTCCACAGCACCTCGTGTCCCGTACTATTGTGTCTCTCAAGCGAAGAGTTGCTTGAAATCGGTCTCTGGAGCCTCTCCTTGCTTAGTAAAGACAGCGCTGCACTAAGAGCTAACACTGTCATTTACACTTTTTCATATTTCAAATATAAATCTTTCGTGCTGGCTGCCAGGAAGGGATTGAGCCAAACAAAATCAAGCACAAGCAGCAAATGCAGCACAGCTCATTCATTTGGCAGCAGGCATCTCCCCGCCACTCTCGCGTGCCACGAAGCTGATTCTCTTTTTTGTTTTCTTTTTTCTTTTTTTTTTTTTTTTGAGGTGGAGTCTCACTCTGTCGCCCAGGCTGGAGTACAGTGGCGCGATCTTGGCTCATTGCAACCTCACCTTTGCCTCCCGGGTTCAAGCAATTCTTCTGTTTCTGTCTCAGCCTCCCAAGTAGCTGGGACTACAGGCGTCCACCACCACACCTGGCTAATTGTTTTGTATTTTTAGTAGAGATGGTGCTTCACCATACTGGCCAGGCTGGTCTCAAACTCCTGACCTCGTATGATCCATGCGCCTCGACCTCCCAAAGTAGAGGGATTACTGGCGTGAGCCACCGCGCCTAGCCACGAAGCCGATTTTCTACAGCAAATACCTAAAGGCCAGTGCCCACTGCTAGCAGCCTGCCTAGTTCAGTGATGGAGTTAGATGCATACCCTTTCTAGTCTTCTGGGAGGAGCACCCCCATGTCCACAGCTGCTGTAACACCTCGAAGTGGCCAGGGACTTCGGATGCCATTGGACCCTAGACAAGCCAGGGCCACTCTGAGCCCTCCCTACCTATCACAGGCAGGGTTAGGCTGAGGTCCCTAACCCTGTGTGGGTTAAAAAGCTGTGAGGCCCCTAGAGTGGGGTGGAAGGGGGCAGGACTTCAGGGACAACAGGAATTCGAGTCCCAGGGTTAATTGTGACACATTGCAGGAAGGTGAAGCAGATGCACCTTAACTTCATGGATGAAAAGGATCGGATCATCACAGCCATGTACAATGAAGCGCGGGAGCGGGCGCGGGCCAGGTCTGTCCCTGCTCTATTCTGCCCCCTGCTCCCTGTCCGGGCACCACACTTCGGGATCCCCATCCCAACCACCCAGGTGCCCTCTCCTCCAGGGCCAACAGAGCCAGCCTTCAGCAGGAGCGACAACAGCAAAGGCAGCAGCAGCCGCCACCTGGAGCCAGCCCAGTCCCGAGATGCAGTGCCCGGCACGGCCCTGAGGGGCTCACCTGGATAGGGCCTGCAGTGCGTTCCCGCCTTGCTTCCTTCCCTGGACTGCCCGCTTCCCAAAACGCGTGCAATAAAGTGAGTCGCAGAGCTAGTGTGCGCCTCCCTCCTTCAGGCCCGGCGCCCCTGCCCCGGCTTCGCCGAGGGGCAGCGCCCAGCCCTCTGGGTAGTGACTGCGGCGACCCGGGAGCCCGGCCTGGGCGTGTCCCTGCCTCACGGCGGGAGGCGGTGCGATTGCGGCCCGGTGGGAGGCGTGTCTGGGTCACATGAGCCGCCCGCCCGCCAGCCCGGGCCCGGCCCCCGCCCCGCCGTCCCCGCCGCCGCGCCGCCGCCCGCCGCCGCGGCCGCCGCCCTCCCGGCTCACTCCGGCCGCCTCCGCTGCTCTGCGCTGCGCTGCCTGCAGGGCTCGGGAGGGCCGGAGAACCCACCACGCCCGGCCCCGCCCCGCGCGCCCGGGCCCCGCCATGGGGCTCTGGCTGCCGCCGCCCCCCGCCCCGCCGGGCTAGGGCGATGCGGGCGCCCCCGGCGGGCGGCCCCCGCGGGCACCATGAGCCCCCTGCTCCGCCGCCTGCTGCTCGCCGCGCTCCTGCAGCTGGCCCCCGCCCAGGTACGTGCGGCCCGACAGCGCGCCCGCCAGCCCGCCCGCCAGCCCGCCGTGCCCTCTCTCAAGGTTGGCGGAAGTGAGAAGGCGACCCGCGGCCTCGGCCGGGGGGATCTGCGGGGTCCGGCCTTGGACGCGGGCGTCTCGGGGGCCCGGCGCGTGCATCCCCTGGGAGGTGCCCCTCCCCGCTGGCCCGCCAGCCCCAGTCTGGGGCCACTCCTCCGCCCCACCCCGTCCCCTGGGCACCGCCGGGGGCGGGGCTCCCTCAGTGCTCGCAGGACCTGCTTCGGTGCCCACTGTGCGCGCTCCTGATCTGCATGCAGCCCCCAGACATGCTAGGTTCTGCGGCCTGGAGATTTGACGAGGCTGCCGGAGCACCTGTTGTGTTTTGGGCCAGGGCAGGTCCGGGGTGGCCAGGAAAGGACAGGTAAAGCTAGAGCAGTGGCCACAGGAACAGAGCAATCTGGAAAGATGTCAGAGAGGTGGTGAAGCCTCCTGATGCAAGGGCAAAGCCCCAGGGATGGCGACAGGGAAAGACCCTCCTAAAGTGTACCTTGGGTACAGGTCTTTTCTCTCCCACAGGCCCCTGTCTCCCAGCCTGATGCTCCTGGCCACCAGAAGAAAGGTAATACTCATAAAAACTCGGCACTAGCCAGCACTGAGAGGGTTTGTCATCGGCCCTGATTCCAGGTGCCTGGTGTCCATCATCTTGTATAACTTCCCTAGAATATGCAAACTGTTATTCTACCCATTTCACAGAGGAGGAAATTGAGGCAGCGGGGTTACTGGGATCTGGATAAACAGGGCAGGGGAAGACAGGTTGTGAGGGCAGAGTGGGGAGGGCTACTGGAGGGTGGCTGTGACTTGGGGACTGGGGGGGACAGCTGCTGGGAGCAGCTGCAGGAAAAACAGTGAGGACTTAACCCCTACCGGTCTGCTCCCAGTGGTGTCATGGATAGATGTGTATACTCGCGCTACCTGCCAGCCCCGGGAGGTGGTGGTGCCCCTGACTGTGGAGCTCATGGGCACCGTGGCCAAACAGCTGGTGCCCAGCTGCGTGACCGTGCAGCGTTGTGGTGGCTGCTGCCCTGATGATGGCCTGGAGTGTGTGCCCACTGGGCAGCACCAAGTCCGGATGCAGGTACTGGGCATATGGGGCAGTGGGCAGGGGATGCAGGTACTGGGCATGTGGGGCAGTGGGCAGGGGATGCAGGCACTGGGCAGGTGGGGCAGCGGGCAGGGGATGCAGGTACTGGGCAGGTGGGGCAGTGGGCAGGGTGGATGCTGGCTGGCTCTGGGGCTGGGGCAGCCTGGA
Organism: Papio anubis; assembly: GCF_008728515.1. NCBI lineage: Eukaryota > Metazoa > Chordata > Mammalia > Primates > Cercopithecidae > Papio > Papio anubis. Next base: position 113,665,523 of record NC_044987.1, read on the forward strand.
GACTGAGGCACAGGAGGTAGGGTTGGGGGGAGGGCTGGTGGCCAGCCTCCTGGCTGTTGGGTGAGCTTTTCTCCCTCCAGCCTTAGAGCATCCCCTTTCTCTCTCTCCCTCACTGTCCCCCCGTTCTTCTCCTGAGCACAGATCCTCATGATCCGGTACCCGAGCAGTCAGCTGGGGGAGATGTCCCTGGAAGAACACAGCCAGTGTGAATGCAGGTGCCAGCCAGGCCCAAATTCTGAGCTTACAGAGGCCAGGCTGGGGGGGTGCTGGGTATGGTGGTCCACAGAACTGGGGACCAGGTTCCTAAGAATAGAGCCAAGGGTAGGCCTTGGATCTGGGGCAACAAAGTAGGATGCTTGGGTCAGTGGCTCACACCTATAATCCCAGCACTTTGGGAGGCCCAGGTGGGCAGATCATCTAAGGTAAGGAGTTCAAGACCAGCCTGGCCAAGATGGTGAAACCCCATATCTACTAAAAAAAAAAAAAAAAAAAATTAGCTGGGTGTGGTGGCGGATGCCTGTAATCCGAGCTACTTGGGAGGCTGAGACAGAAGAATAGCTTGAACCCAGGAGGCGGAGGTTGCAGTGAGCTGAGACCATGCCACTGCACTCCAGCCTGGGCAAGAATAGGGAAACTCAGTCTCAAAAAGAGAGAGAGAGAGTAGGATGCTGGGATTTCCTGATCTTCCTCCTCTTTGTGTCTATCTCTCTTAATTTTTCAGACCTAAAAAAAAGGACAGTGCTGTGAAGCTGGACAGGTGAGTCTTTTGGACTCCAGCTGAGTGGGGGCAGGGGGAGTACAAGTGAGTCCGGAAGCTGTTGCCCCTCTTTCTCCTCCCACCTGTCCCCCGCTTTCCCTTTTCCTCTGCTCCCCAAGCCTGTGTTCTCTGTCCCGACCCCAGCTCCAGGGAAGACTCTTCCTTCCCACCCCAGACATGTCGCTTCTCCTCCCTAGGGCTGCCACTCCCCACCACCGTCCCCAGCCCCGCTCTGTTCCGGGCTGGGACTCTGCCCCCGGAGCACCCTCCCCAGCTGACATCACCCATCCCACTCCAGCCCCAGGACCCTCTGCCCACGCTGCACCCAGCGCCACCAGCGCCCTGACCCCCGGACCTGCCGCTGCCGCTGTCGACGCCGCAGCTTCCTCCGTTGCCAAGGGCGGGGCTTAGAGCTCAACCCAGACACCTGCAGGTGAGGTGTCTGTAGGGTGGTGTTTGTTTGGGAAGGCACCAAGGTCCTGTCCTGGAGCAGGTCCAGGGTGAGCCTGCCAGTAGGAGGAGGGCCAGGGAAGGGGAAACTGTTGAATGTGTTGAACAAATATTTACCAAGCAGCTGCTGGCACCTGGAGCTATGTAAGCAAGTCCAACATTCTAACTCAGGAGTCAGATACAGGAGGGACGATGCCAGCAGAGGATGTCAAGGGCTGTGGTGAGGGGCACCTGGCCTCATCTTTCAGAGGTCAGAGATCTCTTGGAGGAGGTGACATCTGCCTGGGGTAGAAATGTGGGACATAGCTTTTCCAGCTTGCAGTTCGGGCCTTCCCAGAAGCCCCTGTGGTAGACATCTCCCTACCTGTGGGCTTCGAGAGGACATAGTGGAACCCTCGTACACCCTTATCTGATGTATTTCTCACCACCTCTCTCCTGCAGTGAGGCCATGGGGTGACATCATATGGGCCAGGCCAGTGGGGGCTCCCGAGGAGTGTCAGGAGGGGATGGCCTTCACAGAAGGTTCATCCTTCCCCCTGCAGCCTCCAGTGCCCAGGGCCGAGTGGTGCAGCAGGACGCTCAGGTTGTGATCTTAGTGGGCCCGAGGCACATGTGAGTCCAGGGCTGGGGCTGCGCTCCAGCCAGCATGAACAGATCACTTCCTCCCTCCTCAGGTGCCGGAAGCTGCGAAGGTGACACATGGCTTTTCAGACTCAGCGGGGTGACTTGCCTCATAGGCTATATCCCAGTGGGGGGACAAAGAGGAGCCTGGTAAAAAACAGCCAAGCCCCCAAGACCTCAGCCCAGGCAGAAGCTGCTCCAGGACCTGGGCCTCTCAGAGGGTTCTTCTGCCATCCCTTGTCTCCCTGAGGCCATCATCAAACAGGACAGAGTTGGAAGAGGAGACTGGGAAGCAGCAAGAGGGGTCATATACCAGCTCAGGGGAGAATGGGGTACTGTCTCAGTTTCTAACCACTCTGTGCAAGTAAGCATCTTACAACTGGCTCTTCCTCCCCTCACTAAGAAGACCCAAATCTCTGCATAATAGGATTTGGGCTTTGGTACAAGAACTGTGATCCCCCAACCCTGATAAAAGAGATGGAAGGAGCTGTCCCTGCCTGTGTCGCTGTTTGTCACTGTCCAGGCTGGCTGGTTTGGGCATGAATGTTTGCATCACTAAATCTAAAGCTTGTCTTGCTCCCTCGTCGTGCAGATGGAAGAAATGAGGACTAAGGCTCCACAGCAGATCCCAGGCAGGGCCAGAATTATGTATTCATCACTTTCATGTTATTGCCAGGCATGGGAGTCAGGGAGAGCCCAGTCCACAGCCTGCCCTCCTCCTCTTCACGGGGGTTCTTTTCTGGAAGGAGACGACCTTCTGTGGCCAAAGAGCCTGGGGTAGGACCCAGATCTGCTGAGTGACCTTGCTTGTCACTACCCCTGCCTCTCTGAGCAGCAGTTTCCACATGTGCACATAGAGGGAACAGAAGATTGCTATGGTTGGCGTCCTCGGGTCTCAGAGAAGTTTGAGACTATCTTTACATAACAGAAAAAAAACACTTGTTCTTCCTGCCAGGCAGCACTTTCAGCATCTGCTGCTTTTTGTTCCCTGCAGCTTGAATCTAAAGCCCCGGTACCTGCCCTGTCTTAACTTCACTCCCATTTCCCTGAAAGGGAAGCACCAAAGGTCTGGGGCTGGTGGGCCTGGTTTGGGCGGCAGGCTCCCCTCAAACCAACCCACACAGTTTTTTTCTTTCCTTTTTTTTTTTTTTGACAGAGTCTCACTCTGTCGCCCAGGCTGGAGTGCAATGGTGCGATCTCCGCTCACTGCAACCTCCACCTCCTGGGTTCAAGCGAGTCTCTTGCCTCAGTCTCCCAAGTAGTTGGGATTACAGGCGCCCACCACCACGCCCAGCTAATTTTTGTATTTTTAGTAGAGATGGGTTTCACCATGTGGGCCAGGCTGGTCTGGAACTCCTGACCTCAGGTGATCCACCTGCCTCAGCCTCCCAAAGTGCTGAGATTAAAGGTGTGAGCCACCACGCCCGCCCAACCCACACAGTCTTCTCCACCCTCACCTCCCTTGCACCCTGCAGCTCCCTTCACTAGTTGCTGCCTGAGATTCTCCTGACTTGTCTATCCCAGCCCAAGCCCAGCCCCCACCCTTCTCCCTGCAGCCTCCAGTGCCCAGGGCTGAGTGGTTTGGGGTGGATGAAAGGCCAACCTTGGGCACCAGTGCTTTGCCTGCTGAGGCAGGACATTCGGGGCAGAGTTAACTCAATTGGGCAGCCACCGGGAGGGAGGGGCAGCCACCCTAATGGAGGCTTTCTCTGAGGTGTTGGGTCAGAGCATGTGGGTATGATTTTAGTGGGCCTAAAGCAGGAGTGGGTTGAACCAGCAGACAATTCCTGACAGCGATTACTACTTTCAAATCATTTTCTCAGTCATGATGTCACTGGACATGCCATAGGTCAATTAGCATGAGGCAGAGGAGGGTTAGGGCTCCAAAGAGCTACCACCTCCAGAGCCCAGTCAGCCCCACCAGACAGGCACAATGCTTCACATGCACCTCCTCACTTCCTCCTTAATTCTGAGGTCAGCATCATGATTGTCTTCCTTTTACAATTGAGGAAATAGGCTCAGAAAGGCTAATTGGCCGGGGGATTTGACCTCAAATCGGCTGTCTCCCTAACCTTCAACCTAGGTTTAGCTGCCTCTCAACCGCAGGTTCATTACTTCAGTTGACAGATGTTTGGTGGCTGCTGGGGCGCCTGAAAATAAGTCTGGTGGGGGAACAGGCCCAGCCAGATCATTCCAGTCATGAGTCACAGCCCAGGTGCACAGGTAGAGGTAAGCCTGGCTCCTGGGAGAGAGACGTGGGTGGGAGCATTGGCTGGAAGCCAGGGCTTGGCACTGAACATCATCTCGGTCCTGCAGGGATCCCGTGGGCTGGGTGTCATCAAGCCCGTGTTACACGCCTGTGTTGGATGACAAATTCCACCAAGAACACAGCCGACCCGTAATTCAAACCTGAGGGTCACTGTGAAGCCCAGGCGCTTTCCACAGCGACTGAGGGCTGTGGGCTATGATGAGGCCTGGGAAAACAGAAGTGCTGTGGGAGAGGCTGGAGGCGACTTGAAATGGCGCCTCAAGACCCCCTCCGGGAACCCACGCCGGCCTGACCTTACTATCACCTCGGCCGGAAGTGCCTCCGGCCTTTTCGGAAGTCACTTTCACCTAACCTTACAGACTACCGCTCCGCCGGAAGTGACGCAGCAGCGCCGTCGTGGGGGCGGGGCTAGGGAAAGACCCGCGCCAGCGGGCGTGTGGCCGCGGGTTTCGCACGGCCCAATGAGGGAGGGCGGCGTGGCCCGGCCTGGTAGCGACAAGGACGCGCCTGCGCAGAGGCGGCACCACCACCGGGGTTGACTCCGGGGGCGCGGCGAGGAGGTGAGCGGGGGCCACAGCCCGGGCTGGGGGGAGCCGGGGTGCAAGAGGGCAGGCTGGATCAGGCCGGGCAGGAGCGGACCGGGCTCCGAGTGTCAACGAGAGCTAGGTGACTAGGAAATTGGGGGTGGGGGCCGGAGCTGTCCGGAGATGCCGCAGGGGGAGGGTTCTCACGCCGCACGGGGCGGAGCCCTGGGACTCGGGGCGGGACGTGGAACCGGGACGGGTGGGACCTCCGAGCTGGTGCCAGTGGAAGGCGGAGCCCGGCGGCAGGGGGCGGAGCTAGGAAGGTCGGGGGACGGAGCCTGGCTCTTGAAGGAGGAGGAGCTGGAGGAGGTGAAAGGCGGAGCCTCGGGGTCGGAAGCAGAGGGGGACGGAGCGCAGGCGCTGGGGGCGGGGCTTCAGCCGGTGAGTGGCGTGGCTACGGCTCCGGAAAAAGGGTCTAGTTCTGTCGAAGGCGGGGCTGCAGGCCCAGGGGCGGCACCGCGTCCTTCGAAGGGCGGTGCCAAGGAGTCAAGGGAGGAGCCCGGCCCGACTAATGGCCCCGGGCGTCCTCGCGGGGGTGGTCTCCGTGGTGGCCGGGCTTGGGGACGCGGTAGGCCGAGAACTCCACCGGGAGAGGTGGTGTGGGTGGAGCGGGCTCGGCGGCCAGAAGACACAGGGCCAGTCTGGGTGCCCCGGAGACCCCCAAGGGCTCAGAGTTGGGGCGGCGCCTCGGGCGGAGGCACAGGACCAGGCTGGGGGGTATCTCCCGAGGACCCGGGCTCCTCGGAGCCACCCAGCGGGGATGTGTGGGTGCCTCGGGGCCGGCCCCCGGCAGCGGCCGCAGAGGTGTGGGTGTGCTGGGCCGGGGGCAGCTGGGTGTGGCGTGAGTGGGACCGCCCAGTCGGGGCAACTGCAGTGCAGCCAGATAGGGTCTGGACTTTACGCAAAGGGACAGGCGGGAACTGAAGAGCGGAGGTGGGGACCGGGAGGGAGGGAAGGTATGGGGGTGAGCAAAGGGGCGGGGCCCTGGCTGCTGTGGCCTCCCCTGACCCCCTCCCCCCGCTGCTGGGGTCCTCGGCCAAGCCCCCTTCTCACTGGACTGGTAAGTGTGGCCCCGGAGCCCGGGGGAGAGGGCGGTGACCCGGGACAAAGGGGATTCCCCGGGGCAAGCAAGATGCAGTGGTGGTGGAACCCTCCTGTTACCTACCCGTGCTCCATATTCTCCCTGCCCTCCCCCACGTTCAGTCGGTCGGTCGGGGTCTGTGCCCACAGAAACATGAGGCTGAGCTGGGTCCGGGTCCTGACAGTACTGTCCATCTGCCTGAGCGCCGTGGCCACGGCCACGGGGGCCGAGGGCAAAAGGAAGCTGCAGATCGGGGTCAAGAAGCGGGTGGACCACTGTCCCATCAAATCGCGTAAAGGGGATGTCCTGCACATGCACTACACGGTGAGTGGGATGGGCGGGCCTTTTGGAAGTGGATGGGGCTTCCAAGGACCAGAACGTGCTTGGGAGTCTGGTTCTCCATCAGCCAGGTAGATGACCTTGGACAAGTCCCCTCTCCCCTCTAAGCCAGTTTCCATGGTTCTGCCTTGTCCTTGCCTACTGCCCAGGTGGGCACCAGCAGGCAGTGACAGTATACTGTGAGCTGCCCAAGGCTCTGTCCTCTTAAAAAACTATGACCAGCCGGGCACAGTGGCTCACCCCAGTAATCCCAGCACTTTGGGAGGCCAAGGCACGTGATCACCTGAGGTCAGGAATTTGAGACCAGCTTGGCCTCATGATGAAATTTTCTCTACTGAAAATACAAAATTAGCCGGGGGTGGTGGCAGGCGCCTATAATCCCAGCTACTTCGGAGGCTGAGGTGGGAGAATTGGTTGAACCCGGGAGGCAGAGGCTGCAGTGAGGCAAGATCATGCCACTGTACTCCAGCCATGGCAACAGAGACTCCATCTCAAAAAACAAAAAGGACTGACCACCAGTGCTGTGGGGGCCAGCTTGATGGGGAAAGCAGCTGAGGGAGGGGGACGTCTGGGGTGGTCCCCTCTTCCTCACTGGCCTTCTCCTGGTCCCACAGGGGAAGCTGGAAGATGGGACAGAGTTTGACAGCAGCCTGCCCCAGAACCAGCCCTTTGTCTTCTCCCTTGGCACAGGCCAGGTCATCAAGGGCTGGGACCAGGGGCTGTTGGGGTGAGTCATGGGGGAATGGGCTTGGGAGCGGGGGCGTGCATGGCCACCGCCCAGGAGGTAAGCTGTGGGAGGCAAGCCCCAAGAATACAAGACAGAGGCCCTGGGTGCTGCCATGGGCTGAGCATGTGTCTTCCTGCAGGATGTGTGAGGGGGAGAAGCGCAAGCTGGTGATCCCGTCTGAGCTGGGTAAGAGGCCCCTCCTGAGGGTGCAGAGCAGGTTGCGGTGTGTGACTGGGAAGGGTGAAAGCTGCTTCAGCCTTTCATTGGTCTTCACCATATCCATTCATTACAATACACGCCTTCTCCAAGTTTGGCTGTCTAGCAGTGAGTACAGGGCAGGATCCTTGAAGCACTCAGCTGTAGTGGCCCAACTCTGCCCTTGCCAGGCCTTTGGCACCCCCTTCCCATCTCCATTACCCTTCTCCATTTCTGGCCTTCTTGCTGAGAGGGGCAGAACACCTTCCCTTTGCCGAAGCTGGAAGGGAGCTTGGCCGTCACTGACTGTTTCTTTGTGCATCTTCAACAGGGTATGGAGAGCGGGGAGCTCCCCCAAAGATTCCAGGTAGTAAACCTTTTGACGCCCCCCATCACCTGCAGCCAGCCCATCTCCCTGTGGCCCTGGTTGGCCTTTTGACTCCCCTTCTCCCCTACAGGTGGTGCAACCCTGGTGTTCGAGGTGGAGCTGCTCAAAATCGAGCGACGATCTGAGCTGTAACCAGACTGGGGAGGGGTAGGGGGAGAGGCCCCCATCAGGGACCAGACTGTTCCAAAAACAAAACAAAACAAAAAAAACAAAAAAACTTAAAAGCCCAAGGAGTAAGCCTGTGTGTGTTTGTGGGCCCTTAGAGACTCAGAGACCTCAGCTCTGGCATACCCCACCACCTTCTCTTTTCCTGACTGTGGAGCCTTGGGGATCTAGGCTCAATGGACATGGTGGCCCTTGCCCAGAGAAAAAGGAGTGTTCCTGCCTGCCAGCAGCAATAGCACTGCTCCCCACAGCTCCCCAGCCACTTCCAGCCCCTGGTCTGGGAGCCAGCACTGGGCTATCATCATGGCTACATGGCCCTCAGGAAGGCCTGTGGTCACCTGGGGAGAAGCTGAGCTGGCAGAAGTCACAGAGCAGGGTGCCCCCTAAGAGACCAGCCGAGCCTGTTAGCTGCACCAAAGGCATCTCCTAGCTTTATTAACGGGCCCGCGCTGCAGAGTCAATATAAAAACACAAAAAGTCCCATCAGTTTAATAACAATAAAAAACCCCAAAAGTGGAAAACTGAGGGGGCAGGGGAAGAGACCCCTGGGCCAGGGGCACGAGGAGCCCTGCTCATGGCACCAGGCCTGGCCGCAGGGTCCCCCGGTATTGCTGTTGCTACGAGGTCAGGGGGCAGCGATTGTCCTGTGGGAGCCACCGTTCGCCTGGGTCGGGGACCCTCACTTCTTCTGGGGTGTGCTCAGCTTCTGCATGCCCCGGATCTTGTCCAGCAGGCCAGAGATGAAGGCCTGGGTGGGAGGATAAACATTAAGGAGACCAAACCCCTAGACGACAGGAGCCAGGCTCCCCTCCCCCCCGCCCCCCCCCCCCCCCGGGGAAATCTCTTACCTCTGTGGGTTTGTAACAGTCAACCAGCAGCTCCTAGCAGGGGATAGGGGAGGAAGGATAAGTGAGTCCTCTGGAGTGGGGGCCTGGAGCTCACCTTTACCGACTTCCAAGGGACTGGGGCCACCCTGAGGCACAGGAGATGCCACAACCACCTCACAGCTAGGCATTGGCCCCATTCCGCTGAGGCAGGAGCTGAGGCTTGAGGGCCTGGCTCCACAGCCTCGCTTTCCCAGGGCAGTGCCTCAGGCAACCCGCTGCCCCTCAGCCCCCTCACCTTGACCCTGGCAGCCCGGGCATCATCACTCTCCATGTCCAGGAGCTCATCCACATCAATCTCCAGTTCTGGGATCTCCTCTTCCTGGGGTGGGGGTGGGGGAGGAGGGAGAGACATGAGCCTGAGTTGGAGAGAGGGGTTGAGGCCCCTGCCTACCTCTGAGGAACCCGGCCCTCTGCCCAGCAGACACAACGGCAGCTGCTCTGAGGAGGAAAACAGATCAGGCCCGTGCCAAGGCAAACTGCCCAAAGCAGGGTGGGGGGGGGAGCTTCCTGTCCCTGCCAGTGGGCACCAGGGGTGCCAGACAAGGCCAGACAGCCAGGGCTGGGGACCTTGGGCTGGGAATCCAGCAGATGTGTCTCCCCAACATCCGGGCCCCCCATCTCACCAGAGCACCGGTGGGTGCAGCTGTCCCAGCTTATCATGCCCCCTTCCCCTCCCCCAAACACCTGTCACAGCTCCCCGGGAGCGAGGAGGAAGTGAAGGCTGAGGGGTCACTGGGAAGGACCCAGGCCTGGCAAAGAGGAAACAAAGAGCCCATGCTTTGGTGAGGGAGGGGTGCCCACCACCCTGCCCCACCCTCCGCAGGAAGCCCCTATCCTGTTTGTGGTCAGCTGCATTCCAGGGCTGGGCTAGGGTAGGCAGGCAGCACCAGGCAAGCCCACTCCTCCACCCTGCCCCCCGGGGCCTGAGTCACCGTCTGAACAACCAGGGAGTCATGGGGGTGGAGAAGCAGAGCCCAGAAAGCGGGCTAGCCTGCACGCACGCCAAGATGGAGCTCCAGGCTAGCCCACAGAACAGCCCAGCCCCAGTCGCCTACCAGACCAGCCCCGTGTAACCACAGTCTAAGCCAGTGGGCACCAGGCGGTGAGACCTCCTGCCGCTGCCAGCCCAGACTAGCCCCCTTGCCTCTTGCCCAAGGCCCAGGCCACCCCTTGAGGCTTCTGGAGGACACTAAGCTGGACGCGGGGAGTGGCATAATGGGGGCCAGGGTCCGAGGCAGCGGAGAAGATAGAAGTGACTTAGGTCAGGGAAGAAAGAGTATATATTGGGGGCAGGGAGTGCAGAGGGGAGGGGAGCGCGCAGGGAAGCAGAGCGCCCTTTGACTCCGGTGACAGGCAAGCTCATAGTGGGGCTCCCAGGCGGACCGGCTCGAGACCGATTTTGGGGTGTCGGCGCGGGGTGGGAACACACCTGGCAGTCGTAGAGGCGCGTAAGCTGCTCCAGGATCCACTCCTCTAGGTTGAGGCGCTTCCGTAGTTCCTTGCGGTCATACTTGACGGTGACCTTCCCTTGGCGCCTCACTGGGCCCTCATCGTCCGCGCCACCCGGGCCCTCTCCTGCGGCCCCGGGGGGGCTCTGAAAGTAGACGCGTGGTCCTGGGCCGCCACTGCCCGGCCCGGGGGCCGGGGCCGCCAACGCCGCGCCCCCCGCCGTGCCGCTGTCCGCCATGGCGGCCGCCGGGGCCACGTGCGCGCGTTGGGCCCCTCCCTGCGCCGCCGCCTCCGGGACGCCCGCCGGCTGGCTCGGGTTAGCTCGCCGGCTCAGCTCCGCGCGGCTCCGCGGCGAGGGCGGCGGCGGGGGCGCCCGGGGGCAGCTGCAGCATGCGGAGCCCCCGGGCCTGGCCTGGCCGCGCCCCGCCCCCTCCCCGCCGATCCGCCCGCCCTTTGTCCCCCGCGGCCGCCGCCCGAGCTGCCGCCGCCGAAGCGCTTTCTCTGTCTAGCTCTTCCTCCGCCCCCCGACCACACCCCCTTAAAGGGCCAGCCCCTCTACGGGCCCCTCTCCCCTACTCCGCCCCCGGGCAGGGGTAGGGGAGGGTCTATTCGGCAAGGGGAGGCCTAGCTGTCCGTTTCGCCCCCAAATGCAACCTTCCAGTCCCGAACCCAGGCGTTCTAAGCGCTCAGGACGACGATTTGCGCTCACGCCAGGACCCTAGTCCTCATTGGACCCTTCCTCATTCTATCCTCATTGAGGCCATCTGAGAATAGGAGCCATCTGAGAATGCAGGGGAGTGGACATCATGTGCAGACAGGGAGTCTGGTGAGGAGACGCTGCGGTCCCCGATGTTCAGGTCCTCCAGCCCTCGGCCGGCGAGGGGCAAACGGGCTGCTCCGCACGGACCCACACGTGGACTGGGCTCCCGGGAAAGTAGGAGTGGAGAAGGCGGGCAGGAGCTGTTCGGGTCCCTAGACTCTGACTAGCAGGTCCCACGCCCCCAGCGGAGGAAGCCGGGGCTGGGGGGTGAGCGGTGGCACCCGGCCGGCCCGAACGGCCGACCCCGGGCAGCCACCGCCCACCGGCAAGATGGCGCGGGGCTCGGGCTTGTGGGAAACGGAGTCCGCGCCCGGCACCGCCCCTCCCCCGCTGTGCGGCCAGGCCGGGAAGCGCAAAGTTGTTTGGGGCCTCCTCTGCGCCCCGCGACCCGTGTGTGCACAGAGGGGGAAACTAAGGCGCAAAGAGCTGGGCAGTGCGGGGGCCGGGACTCATAATAATAAAGGCGATAATCGCGGCTGCCCCTACAAGCGTGCGTCCGGACCGCCGCCCAGTCGGCTCCGCCGAGAGGGGGCCTTGCCGGGGCTTCTGCACGCCAGCCCTGCGGCCCCTCGGTCCTTCACATAGCCCTGGCTCACCTCCTATAAGTGGACGGCGCATCCCGTTCCCTCCTCTACTTGATTTTCTGCATCTTTAAATGGCCTCATTCATTCGTTTATTGTCTGTCTCCCACTTTTAGATTGTGAGTTCCGTGGGGCTGAGCCCTGCTTGGACATGGCCTGCTGGTGCCACCAGGCTTGAATGGTCTTCAAATCCACTGCTATTAGGCAAATTATCTGGTTCCCGCTGAACCCCAGCACCTAGAACTATGTCACACTCAGTAGGTCGCCGCATTGGTTGAACAAATGATTTTGAAAGAATGAATGGCTTCCTCTGTGCCTGCATTTCCTCAGAAGGTTGTAACAAAGATTAAATAGGAAAATTCGTAGAAAGTTCAATTACTACACCACAGAGGTTAATTAAGTCGCACTTCTAGATAAAACGGGAGATGAGACTTTGAACCCAGGCTGTGTAGCTCAAACCCCCGACACGAAGTCTCTACTCAACCTTCTCGCCTCCCTGTAGACACCACCCAGTAAGGCTGCGCAGCTCCCGGGGGAAATTTCTGTGGAAGGCAGGCTCACCTTGTGCCATCCCAAACAGAGTCTTGGATCTGAGAGGCAATGTTTCTGCTCCAGCCCCTCACAGACACTCTTTGGATGTTGTGGGGGGAAGCCCTCTGCAGTGGGTGGGGTTCAGAGATGGATTGGGATTGGCCCCGGGGTCACACAGCTGGGGCTGCATCCAAACTCCAACCCAGGACGTTGGGCTCCTCCTTTGCCCTACAGTCAGAGAGAGGAGACAAAGAGAAGACTGAGGCTGGGCATTGTAAGGGCGATGGGCTCACAGGGCTCAGTTCAGGGAAGGGTAGAGTGAGCTGACCCCTCCCCTTCCTGTGCCCCTCCTCTGGCCTCAGCCTCCCTTCAGCCAGTCTGGGCCCCGAGGAAGGGCTGACCCTCACTCTTGCGGATTAGACAGGATCCACCCTCTATACCGGGAGCCCCGTCTGTGGCCTGGCCTCCTGCCCTAAGCCTGGCCTGACAGGAGGATCACTTGACCCCAGTCCAAATTTCCCACCACACCCCACCAGGCCAGGCCAGCTTCCTCTGAACCCAAGCATTGTTTGCACCTTGCAGGTGCACACGGATTAAAGGGGAAGACCCTCAAACAGCCCCTAATGCCCAACAGCTTCCGTGGAAGTGGGGCCTGCAGGCCATGAGGACCTCCAGCCCTAGCTCTGCCCCCAAGATGCTATGACCCTGAGCACTGACCTTTCTGTCTGTCCTCCCTCAGGGTTGGTGTGAAGGTCTCCGGCCATGTCCACAGGTCAGGCATTCTTCCTGACTCTCCCTCTTTCCCCCTCCTGTGCCATGCCCAGGCACACCCAGATTCCTGTCCAGTTCCCATGGCTATCCACCCAAGATGACTTGGTGCAGGTGGGCATGCTGGCCTGCCACCTGCTTGGAAGCTGGGCCACAGAACCTTAGTCTTGGAGTAGAAGAACTGGGTTCAAATCCTGGCTCTGCCCCATGGGCTGGGAGGCTGTTTGCAAGTCATTTACCTGCCCAGAGCCTCTTCACGGGGCTTGCGGTCCTGACCTCTTGTGGTTGGGACCCGTGCCCAGCCCTGGCCCTCCTGCCTGAGCCCTACTGGGACTGGAGTGTACCACTGCTCCTCCTCCTTCTAGCCTCAGGCTGTGGCCTCCTCGGCCCTACCCCTCCCAGGGCCCCAGCCCCCCTCCATTAGAGTACATCATTGAAGCAGAGGCTCTGGGGAGGGTCCTGTGGGTCAAGACCGCTCCTTAATCAAGGGGAGAGTCCGGAAAGGCTTCCTGCCTTCACCATTACTGCCTGCTGAGAAACCCTATTACCGTTACCAAGGATGGAAGTGTCTGGGAAGGAAGGAGCCCTGTAATGGGGGCTGCCCTGGCCTCCGGAGACACAGGGTTGGGGGAGGAGAGAGGCTTAAGCCCAGGAAACAGGTGCCTATCCTGTTTTTTTCCCCAAGGAGCTGCCGCCCAATGCTTCTCTAAAGTACCCTTGCCCAAGGCCTAGGGCCCACAGCTGAGACCCCCTAAGCTAAAGCCTTGGCTCCAGGCTTTGCTAGCCCTGGCACAGGCTGGAGGTTCCCCTGCCCCAGAGCCGACCTATGCCCTTTGCTCCCTCCCTGGTGTCCCCACAGCTTCCAGCCACTCATGTCCCACCCATTTGCTTATGTATCTAACAACCTTTAGGTTCTGGACAAGGTGACTGAGGCACCTAGAGAGACTAGGTTCTGCCACTAGCAAGAGGCTGCTAGCAAGAGCCGGACTTGAACTCCAGCCTGTGAGGGCAGAGGCCAAGCTCCACCTTGCATGGCTCTGTTTTCCCAATGAGGTCTAGAGGCTCCTGGGCCTCAGGAAGTGGGAGGGTTGAAATCCTCCTAAGAAGCCGTGTGACCTTGGGCAAGTCCCTTCCCCTCTCTGGGCCTCAAGTGGAGATCGTAATCACACCCCACAAGGCCAGGGCTGAGAGCTAGGAGATCTGCTAGGTTAGACTTGATGGAGAACTTGGTGGGGTGTGGAGGAAGGCCAGGGCCAGGCAGGGGTCCTTGTGGGGGTCTCAGAGCCTGGGGCAAAGGGGCCTGCAGGGGAGCGCCTCCTCCGCTGACCCCTCCTCCCCCAGAGCCAGCTGCATCTCTTTCTGGGTTTCTAGGTGACTTGGCTGGCCCCTCTGGATGAGTTCTACTTTAAACCTGCTGCTGTTACTGCCTCTGTATTGGGGGGGCTCCCACAGGGGCCCCCAGGCAGGAACCCCCCCCCACCAGCCAAGCCCTGCGGGAGGGGCTGCAGCCCCCACCCATCCCATTGCCCATGCGCCTTCCCCGCTCCCATCCCTGGAACGCAGATTTCAGGGCACCTGCTGTGGGCCAGGCACTGCAGAGCCCCTCCTCAACCCTCCTGTCTGGGGACACCCGCAAAGCTTCTGACCCCTCTAGGCAGACAACAGCGTCCCCCCCGCGGTTCCCAGCCAAGAGGCTCACAGTCAGGCTCCAGTCATGGGAGTCTGCGGCAACAAGAAGGGGGCTGTTCTAGGGCCCACTCTCGAAGACCAGGATGCTTGGGTCCTCAGAGGAGGTGGCAGGCGCCCGGCCTCCCTGGGCCAGGGACGGGGGAGGGGCGCCTGCCGGCGGGAGGCCCATTAGCCGGCTAAGTGCTCCCAGGGAGGGGGGACCGCGCAGCAGAAGAGTGGGTGAGGCGAAGCCAGGGCAGAGGGGGGCGGGAGAAGCTTTTCCTGCATTCAGCTAAGTGCGGCAGAAGAGGGTGGGCGACAGGGCTCTGCGGCGACCCCCGGCCCAAGTCCAGCTCTCCAGTGGTATTGCAGCCCCCGTCGCTCAGAAACCTCAGTGGGCTGATCCCGGACCGCCTTAAGCAGCGCCCTCTACACCCAGTCCCTCCAGCTGCTCCCCAACAGCCACTTCGGCCCCCAGCACCCTCCTTCCTCCATAGGCCTGAAGAATCAGGTCCTGCTGAGCCCCGCAGCAAAGCCCCCAACCGGTTCGCGTGCCCCTGCCCCAATCCTTGCTCCGGCTGCAGTCGCCGCCCCGGCCGCCAGGGGGAGCCGACGCGGGGCGGGCGGGTCCGACGCGGCGGGAGGGGGCGGGGCCCGGGAGGCCCCGCCCCGCCCCCGCCCCGCCCGGGCCCCGCCGAGGCTCTGGTCGGTCCGGGACAGACTGGCGGGCGGGCGGGCTGGTACTGACGCCGCGGGGCCGAAGCGGGCCGGGCGGTGGGAGCAGCGGCGCCGTCAGTCCCCGTCAGGGCTCCGTGGGTCCCCGACCCGCCCCTGGCCCGGCCATGGCGGGCGCCCAGCCCGGCGTCCACGCGCTGCAGCTGGAGCCGCCCACCGTGGTGGAGACCCTGCGGCGCGGGAGTAAGTTCATCAAATGGGACGAGGTAAGCGTGCGGGCCCCTGCTCCGCCCCGATCCCAGGACTCTTTCTGTCAAGCTCGACCAGTCGCTGGGGACCCCTACCCCAGCCTCGCCTGCCCGTGGCGCCACCCTCATCCCAGTCTGGCGGCGTCCCGGAAACTTAAGTCCCCGATCGTCTCCGTAATGAAGACTTTGTCCCCCCAACTCCCAGTCTCTCAGCTCTGGAAAACTGGGCTCCACTCCTTGGCGCAGAGACTTTGAACCCCAATAAACCCCGTTCCCCCGTTTTCATTCGCCCTTCCCACCACTCCCTGCCAGACTAATTCTGGTTCCCCGATCCTGGCCTGGTCCCCAGACCCCTGCCCAGCACTAGACTCCCCGGCTGCAGGACCCTGACCTCCAGGCTGGCTTGGGGCATCCTCATTCTGGGTGTGTGCCAGGGCGTCCCTCCTCTCCCCGGTGCCCTGCCTGAACAGTCCTCGTCCATTCATCATTTTTCCCCCTATTCTGGTTGGCACCCCTTCGCCCTGCTTCTAGATCCCAGCTCAGCTCCCTGCTCAGGTGGGAGCACCCAGTCACCCCCTAGGGAAGACTTTGCCCCCCAAGTTCCTCCACCCCTGGGAACTTTGCTCCCCACTCCTTAGGCTTGGGATCTTGAACCCCAATACATCCTGGCCCCCCTTTCCCTGTCCTGCCCCTGGTGCTTCCCAAATGCCCGTGTCCCCACCTTTGGCTGCCCATCCCCATCCTGGGTCCCCTCTTCTGCCCCCTGGGCCTCTCCTTCCCCAGGGCCTCCACCCGGCCGGCCTGAGCTTCCTCGCGGCTCCTTCCCAGTCAGGCCACGGGCCTGGAAGACTCTGGGCTCTTTTCCGGCTGGGTGGGGCCCCGGGGTAGGCGTGGGAGCTGGGGGGAGGAGATGGGGGCGTGGCCCGAAGCGGCAGGTGTGTGAGGAGGGGTGCCTGGGTGCCCCAGAGGCCGGGGGAGACCCCTCCCCCCAGGCTGGCCTGAAGGGAAAAGTTTCTTCTTTTCCTTCCACTGTGATAAACCCAAATAAGGAAGTGGGAACAGGGAGAGGGCCCTGGGGGTGGGGTGGGGGGTGCAGACAGAGGCTTGGGGCAGGAGAGCAGGGGGCCTGGGCTGTCTTTGAGAGCCAGACCTCTGGGGAGAGGTTGGGGGGAAACCCGAGGGGCAGTACCCATAGACTCCCCTCCCCCCTCGGCACACCACTGGGGGGCCTCAGACTCAAGGTAGGGTTGGGAATCCCGAGAGGGGCTGGGGGCTGGGTGTCAGCACACTGAAGTGGGGAGGCCTATGCATCCCCAAAGTTTTGAGGCCTTCTGTCCCTTCTGTTCCCAGATGAACACCCATACTTTGTAAGCAAAGCCTGCCATGGGTGGGGCTGCTGCAATCCCCATTCTCCAGAAAAGGAAACTGAGGTCTGGAAAGCAGAGACTTATCCCAGGCCCCACAATGGGGTGTGGCTGAGGCCAGGAGCTGGGAGTCTCCGCTCCCTGCTTCCCAGGTCACAGGACGCTGCGACCACACTGCCTGCAAGCAAGTCCTGGCTCCAATGACCTCGGGCAGGCTACGAAGTGTGCCTGTAACTAAGTGTCCTCATCTGTGAAATGGGAGTGACAACAGCACATCTCTTAGGCTGGTTAGAGGGCCTTTGTGTGCTCGAAGATGCTAGGTGCATAGAACTGTACCCGGTGTGCAGTAGGGGCGACGTGTGTATATGAGATGTATTGATAATGACAGTATTGTCCACCAGACACTGAGCAGCTGTTTAGGGGTGGTGCCCAACATGAGGTGGGGTCCTTTTCTGGCTGGAAGAGCCTGGAATAGGAGGGTTCTACCTGTAGCCACTTGGTCAGTCTGGCCCTGGCTGAGTCTAAGCCCTGGAGAACAGTCCCTCTGGCTGCTGGTCCTGAGTCACACGGGGTGGCCCTGGGAGTTTGCCAGGGACCGGGCCCTTCTCAGAAAATGGTGCTGGCATGCACTTCCCTGCCCCCTGCCAGCTGCAGGGCTGTTTGAGGGAGGAAGAGCTCACTGCCCTGTCCTGAGAGTAGGGCGAGTCCCCTTCTAGGGGGACTGTTCTTCTGTAAGATGGGATGAGCTTTGAAGCTGTGAGGGCCCCGGCAGATGTGGTAAGGTGAATAGTGGACTTTGAGGCAGACCAAGGGGTCATTGTGGTATCCCAAGGGATGCAGAAGGGCAGTGGGAGTCAGACTTCTCACTTTCATGCCTTAAACATTCTGTAGTGGGGTGAATTAGGGGGGCTGTCACCGTCACAGAGCTCTCAGCACTTCTGGGGAAATGGAGCCCAGGATGGGGGCTGGGGAGCCCTTCCAGGTGTGACACTGAATGTCACACCTAGGACCTTGGCTTTGTTCTGAGGGCCACAGGCAGCCACACAGGACCTGTGGACTGGATGAGGTTTTGTCTTAGCTCACGGGCAGGAACTCTGGGGTGCATGATGGGAGAGCCCCAGGTGCCAGGCCTGCACCACAGCCCTCACTCCCTGACCCCTGCTGCCCTGTGCCGTCCCCAGGAGACCTCCAGTCGGAACCTGGTGACCCTGCGTGTGGACCCCAGTGGCTTCTTCTTGTACTGGACAGGCCCCAACATGGTGAGGGGGGGCGCTGGTGCAGCTCGCTCAGGCCAAAGGCCCCTGTCCCAGAACCCTGCCCTGCCCATGGGGGTGGGGCCCCGCTGCAGGCTGACCTCTCCCACTGCTGCCCAGACAGGAAGTGCTCAGGGCAGGAGCTGAGGCTGGGGCTATTGCCAGGGGCTGGCCACTCCCTGGCCTGGGTAGGGAGCTTGGAGGCTCCTGGCTGTCACCCTACAGCCTCTCATACCCAGCCCGGCATCTGGTTCCCCCCAGGAGGTGGACACACTGGACATCAGTTCCATCAGGGACACACGGACAGGCCGGTACGCCCGTCTGCCCAAGGTGAGTGATGGAACCTGGGAGTGAAGACCACAGCGAGGCTGTGAGGCCTGGGAGCTCCTCCTCACCCTTCGCTGTCACCTACTCAGGACCCCAAGATCCGGGAAGTTCTGGGCTTTGGGGGTCCCGATGCCCGGCTGGAGGAGAAGCTGATGACGGTGGTGTCTGGGCCGGACCCAGTGAACACAGTGTTCTTGAACTTCATGGCCGTGCAGGATGACACAGCCAAGGTGGGCTGGCACCAAGGGGACAAGCGGGGAGTCACTGTCTTTTTCTGTGAGTTGGCCGTCACTTACCGAACACCTGCTGTGTTCTAGGCTGCTCTGTGACCTACTGTGTACCAGAGATAGTTGTGGACCTGGGTTGTGGCTGGGCAGCCCCTCTGTCCCCCATTCACCGCCTCCCCATGTATACTGGCCCCCCAGGTCTGGTCCGAGGAGCTGTTCAAGCTGGCTATGAACATCCTGGCTCAGAACGCCTCCCGGAACACCTTCCTGCGCAAAGCGTGAGCCCCAGGCCACCTGAGGGGGAGCCGGGGGGTTCACGTGGCCGTTTTCAGGGTGTGACCTCTTCACCTGCCTCCCCAGATACACGAAGCTGAAGCTGCAGGTGAACCAGGATGGTCGGATCCCCGTCAAGAAGTGAGCACCCCTTCCCCCAGCACCTTCCTCCTGCCCTGACCTTGGTAGCCTTTGTCCTCCACTGACCCTCAACCCCTCCTGCCCGCATCAGCATCCTGAAGATGTTCTCAGCAGACAAGAAGCGGGTGGAGACTGCACTGGAATCCTGTGGCCTCAATTTCAACCGGGTGTGTGGGGTGGGGGCAGGGGCGGGGTGGGGTGTCATGGTGGGCACCCACCCTTCCGGGGCTGACTGCCCCTGGCCTCTCACCCCACACTCCTTGACCTCCAGAGTGAGTCCATCCGGCCTGATGAGTTTTCCTTGGAAATCTTTGAGCGGTTCCTGAACAAGCTGTGTCTGCGGCCGGACATTGACAAGATCCTGCTGGAGATGTGAGCAGGGCCTAGCCTGCCTCCCAGCCCCTGTGCTCTGTGTTTGGCTTTTGCTTAGTGCGCCTCTAGCTCAATGGGGAGAGGGGAAACTGGTGGGCCGGGTCCTGGAGCGCCGGGGGCAGGTGGGAGTGCCCGGGGAGAACCTATCAATGATATGCCTGTGCTCAGAGCGGCTATTTCTGCCCCTCAGTTACAGGTAGCTCTGGGCTAACCCTGTACCAGGGTTGGTTTAATCAGCCCACTCTGCAATGGGGTCCAAGGCTCAGGTGTGTTGTGAGGTCTGGAAGCAAGGGGTGGTGGGCTGATCACTTGGCAGCTCCTCAGCCCTGGCCATTGCCAGTGCCCACTAGTCTGTTGCCTTGACAATCCTGAGTGGTCAGGAGAGTGAACGGGGAAACTGAGGCCCAGAGGTTGGCCGTGACTCACCTAGAGTCCCACTCACTGGGTGCCAGACCCAGGAGTAGGCTTTCTGACTCCTTTGCCCAGGGCAAGGGCTTGGTGAGGGGATGGGAGCCCTGCAAGGCTCCATCCTCACCCGGCTTCCTGCCCCCTCCAGAGGTGCCAAGGGCAAGCCATACCTGACACTGGAGCAGCTCATGGACTTCATCAACCAGAAGCAACGCGACCCGAGACTCAACGAAGTGCTGTACCCGCCGCTGCGGCCCTCCCAGGCCCGACTGCTCATCGAAAAGTATGAGCCCAACCAGCAGTTTCTGGAGCGAGGTGAGCTGGCCAGGGTGCAGGTGGGCGGGGGCAGGTGGGGCCCCAGCTGACCCTGCTGATCCCCTCCCACCCCAGACCAGATGTCCATGGAGGGCTTTAGCCGCTACCTGGGAGGCGAGGAGAACGGTATCCTGCCCCTGGAAGCCCTGGATCTGAGCGCCGACATGACCCAGCCGCTGAGTGCCTACTTCATCAACTCCTCGCATAACACCTATCTCACTGGTGAGCGGGGAGCAAGGGTGGGGCCCATGACCTCTGCCCTGTAACCCTTGCATTGCCCCACTCCTCCTGGGTCACAGTCCTTTTGGCCCATTTGCTCATTCATCGGCCAGTGCTGGGGATGCAGGCAGGGAACAGGCAGTGGCCCTGAGCAGGGGGCCTCTCTACGGGAGCGTGCCCCATGGTGGCTTTACCAGGCAAGGACTGAATGGTTTATGGGGTTAGGGGCCTGCAGCAGGAGAGACTGTGCATTTTTTTTTGACGGGAGTCTTATGCTGTGTCACCCAGGCTGAGTGCGCAGTGGCTGATCTCCTGCTCACTGCAAGCCTCGGGCCCCAGGTTCACTTATTCCTCCTGCCTCAGCTCCCAGCTGGGACTACAGGCTCGGGCCACCACTTCCGGGCTAGTTTTTGTATTTTTAGTAGAGACGGGTTTCACCCATGCTAGCCAGGATGGTCTCATCTCCTGACCTCGTGATCCACCCGGCCGGGCTCCCCAAAGTGCTGGGATTATGGCTTGAGCCACTGCTACCGGCCGATTTCTTTTTTTTTTTTTTTTTTGAGATGGAGTTTCCTTGTTGCCCAGGCTAGAGTGCAATGGGAGATGGGATCTCGGCTCACCTAGTCCTGCCTGCCAAGCTCAAGTGATTCTCCTGCCTCAGCCTCCCAAGCAGTTGGGATTACAGGCATGCTACTCACATGCCCAAAGTCACCAGGCCAGGACAAGCCCACACAATCAGGCTGCTCTCAAACTGACCTCAGGTGACCTGCCTGCCCCGCCTCCCAAAGTGCTGGGATTATAGGCATGAGCCATCACACCACCTGCAGGGTGCTTTTTTTTTTTTTTTTTTTTTTGAGACGGAGTTCACTTTGTCGCCCAGGCTGGAGTGCAGTGGCGCCGATCTCGCCACTGCAAGCTCCACCTCCCGGGTTCACGCCCATTCTCCGCCAGTCTGGTAGTTGGGGACTACAGGCGCCACCACTCGCTAGTTTTTTGTATTTCTAGTAGAGACGGGTTTCACCATGTTAGCTAGGATGGTCTCATCTCCTGACCTCGTGATCCACTCCGCCGCCTCCCAAAGTGCTGGGATTACAGGCTTGAGCCACCGCTACCGCCGCGAGGGGTGCTTTTAAGAGGCTGGAAGGGAGTTGGGTGTGGGTGACTCATGCCTGTAATCCCAGAACTTTGGGAGGCTAAGGCAGGCAGATCACTTGAGCCCAGGTTTCAAGAGACCAGCCTTGGCACATAGCATGACCCCATCTCTACAAATAATTTTAAAAATTAGCTGGGTATTGTGGCGCATGCCTGTGGTCCCAGCTGCTTCTGGGAGGCTGAGGTGGGAGTATCCCTTTGGTTCTGGGAAGGTTGAGGGCAGGAGCAGCTGTGATTGCACCACTGCACTCCAGCCTGGGTGACAGAGTGAGACTCCCTTTCTCAAAAAAAAAATTAAATAACATTAATTAAAAAAAGCAGAGCCAGGCTTAGTGGCTCAAGCCTGTAATCCCAGCACTTTGGGAGGCCGAGACGCATGATCACGAGGTCAGGAGATCGAGACCACCCTGGCTAACCCGTGAAACCCCGCCTCTACTAAAAAAAAAAAATACAAAAACTAGCCGGCGAGGAGCGGGAGCCTGTAGTCCCAACTACCGGGAGGCTAAGGCAGGAGAATGGCTGGAACCCGCAGGCTGGAGCTTGCAGTGAGCTGAGATCCAGCCACTGCACTCCAGCCTGGGTGCATAGATGACCGCCCGCAAAAAAATAATAATTAAAAAAAAGCAGAAAGGGAAGCTGGAGGGGGCAGGGTGCAGAGTGCTGGGGATAGGTGCCTGTTAAGAGAGGGAGAGCAAGGCAAGCTAGGCCCAGGGACCCAGAGGCACTTGGATTCATCCTGAGTGGGAGGGAGAGGCCTTTTGGAGGGTGAAGCAGAAGAGGTGATGTGACCTGATATGATATGTTCTTAGAAGGATGATGCCAGGTGCTCTGTAGAGACTGGATTCAGGCCAGGAGCAGTGACTCACGCCTGTAATCCCAGCACTTTGAGAGGCTGAGGTGTGTGGATCACCTGAGGTCAGGAGTTTGAGACCAGCCTGGCCAACATGGTGAAACCCTGTCTCTACTAAAAATACCAAAATTAGCCAGGCATAGTGGTGGGCGCCTGTAATCCCAGCTACTAGGGAGGCTGAGGCAGGAGAATCGCTTGAACCAAGGAGGCGGAGGTTGCAGTGAGCCAAGGTCCTGCCACCGCACTCCAGCCTGGGCGACCGAGTGAGATTCGGTCTCAGAAAAAAAAAAAAAGACAGAGAGATTGGATTGGAGGCAGGGAGGCCTGAGTCTTCCACACAGGAAGTGGTGTGAGCTGTGCCAGGGCCGAGATGGGTGGAGGGAGGGAGGAGAGGGGGCGATTGTTGAGTCAGTGGGGAGCTATAGTGAGCCTCGGGGATGACTCCCCCAGCTCACGCTGGTGGGATGGTCAGGTGGTGGGTATCCATCTGAGAGATGGAGAGCCCTCTGCAAATCCAGCATGGCCTGGTTCCGGGTGGGGCCGGGATGGTGAGGAGCTGGGCTGGTGGGCGGCCTTGGTGACAGAGCCTTGCCCCCAGCTGGGCAGCTGGCTGGGACCTCGTCGGTGGAGATGTACCGCCAGGTGCTGCTGTGGGGCTGCCGCTGTGTGGAGCTGGATGTGTGGAAAGGACGGCCGCCCGAGGAGGAACCCTTCATCACCCATGGCTTCACCATGACCACGGAGGTGCCTCTGCGCGACGTGCTGGAGGCCATTGCCGAGACTGCCTTCAAGACCTCGCCCTACCCCGTCATCCTCTCCTTCGAGAACCACGTGGACTCGTGAGTGAGCCCCTGGCATGAAACCCCATGGACCCAGGGACAGCCCTCCCGCCTCAGCACTGTTGGACTGCTCAGGGACCTCCAACCCTGTGAACCGCCACTGACCTGTCCTGTAGACCCCAGCTTCCCCTAGGGACCTCTGACCTCTGACCTCGGCTCCGCAGGGCAAAGCAGCAGGCAAAGATGGCTGAGTACTGCCGCTCCATCTTTGGAGATGCGCTACTCATCGAGCCTCTGGACAAGTACCCGGTACGGGGGCTCAGAGCGAGGGTGGGGGTATGCGGGCCACGGTGCTGTGGACCTGGTCCAGGGCCCTGACTCGTCCATGCCTGCCCAGCTGGCCCCAGGTGTTCCCCTGCCCAGCCCCCAGGACCTGATGGGCCGTATCCTGGTGAAGAACAAGAAGCGGCACAGACCCAGCACAGGTGGCCCAGACAGCGCCGGGCGCAAGCGGCCGCTGGAGCAGAGCAATTCGGCCCTGAGCGAGAGCTCCGCTGCCACTGAGCCCTCCTCCCCGCAGCTTGGTAGGCCCCAGCCTGGCCCGCCACCCTGACCTGACCCCAGCCTCTGGCCTCATGCTGTCGGCGCTGTGACACTTCATCCCAGACCCCCAGCCCACCCTCCCGCCTCGCTGTGCACCTGTTCCCACAACTGGCCTCTCTCCTCACCACCTGTTGGCTGGTGTGGGGCCTCTGACCCCTGACCTCAGGTGCATGCCTCACCGAGCTGCATTGAGTCCACCTGCCCAGTTAGTTATCATTTCAGCTCACCTCTGACCTCTTACCCCTGACGATTCACTTCACTATGCCCCCTCCTTAGACATGGCTCTGACTTACCCGTGACCTGTAACCCCTCTGTGTCATCTCTTACCCCGCTATTAAGGCTGTGGTACCCTACTTCCTGACTTCTCACCCTACTGAACCACCCTATCTGCCTCCCTGCTGAATATCACCCCAGACCTTTACCTTTGACCTATGACCCCTCTCAACCACTACTGGATTTAATACTGTCTGACCCCTGACCTCTTGGCCTCTCCCCAAGCCACACTTCTCTGAGAGTACCCCTTGAATTCCCCACTGAGTCACCTGCACACACTGGGAAAAACCCCTTCACGCTTCCTAAGCAGCTGTGTGGTCCTGACCCCTGACCTTGTGGCCCTGTCCTCTGCAGGGTCGCCCAGCTCTGACAGCTGCCCAGGCCTGAGCAACGGGGAGGAGGGGGCCCTTGAGAAGCCCAGCCTGGAGCCTCGGAAGTCTTTGGGTGAGGAGGGCCTGAACCGGGGCCCCTATGCTCTTGGACCTGCTGACCGTGAGGATGAGGAGGAAGATGAGGAAGAGGAGGAGCAGACAGACCCCAAAAAGCCGACCACAGATGAGGTCAGGCCCAGAGGGTGGGCAGGTCGGGGAGGTAGCATCTATTTACCTCCCAAGTAGTTTATTACCTCCACTGGGGGCTGAGGGTCTGACCACCAACAAGACCGACATCACCCTGCGCCCTGGGGCTCAGTGTGGGTGTGAGTGAAGGTGGGAGGAGGGGTCTTCAGTCATCAGGAATGGAAACAAGCATACAGTTCTCCTGGTGATGTGGCCTGGGAGGTGCGAGTTAGGGCACAGAACTGGCAGAGGGCAGCCCTGGGCAGGGAGGTGGGGCTGGCAGAGCTCAGGAAGGGGGACAGCATGTGCAAAGGTCCTAGGGCAGAGCCAGGGGGTGCAGGAGCGGGGAGCGTTGTCATGGGGAGCGTTGAGTAGCTGTGAGGAGTGGTATAGAAAAAACCAGTCTGGGCCGGGCGCGGTGGCTCAAGCCTGTAATCCCAGCACTTTGGGAGGCCGAGACGGGCGGATCACGAGGTCAGGAGATCGAGACCATCCTGGCTAACATGGTGAAACCCCGTCTCTACTAAAAAATACAAAAAACTAGCCTCCCAAGTGAGCTGGGACTACAGACGCCACTGCCACCTCCAGCCTGGGCGACGGAGCGAGACTCCGTCTCCAAAAAAAAAAAAAAAAAAAGAAAAAACCAGTCTGAGCCGGGCATGGTGGCTCACACCTGTAATCCCAGCTACTCAGCAGGCGGAGGTACGAGAATCCCTTGAACCTGGGAGGTGGAGCTTGCAGTGAGCTGAGATCGTGCCGTTGCTACGATTTTGTAGCCTGGGCTACAAAAGGAGACTCTGTCTCAAAAAAAAAAAAAAGACATTGCTATAAAGACAATTACTGGGGCAATTAGTGAAATTTAAAGATGAACTACATATTAGATAATATGTCAATGTTTTGTTTCCTGAATTTAATTATTGTATTGGAGTTATATAAGAGAATGTCCATATATGCTGAAGTATTTATGGGTAAAGGGTCATGATGTCTGTAATTTACTCCCAAATGATTCAGTAAAAGTAATGATAATTTTAACACCTATATGTGCTGGGCGAGGTGGCTCACACCTGTAATCCCAACACTTTGGGAGGCCGAGGTGGGCGAGTCACCTGAGGTCGGGAGGTTCAAGACCAGCCTGGCCAACATGGTGAAAGCCCCTCTCTACTAAAATTACATAAATTAGCCGGGCAAGGTGGTGGGCGCCTGTAATCCCAGCTACTTGGGAGGCTGAGGCAGGAAAATTGCTTGAGCCAGGTGGTGTCCAGGGCGCATCAGTGAGACCCTGGGAAGAAGATTGTTGGCACCACCAGCAGTGCATGGATAGTGGTGGGAAGAGGGTCAGCACCTCCTTCATGGGGGGCAGGTGAGGGAATGGCCAGCTGTGGTGGGAGTGGCACTGCTGACCCTGGGTTGGGGCCCACAGGGCACGGCCAGCAGCGAGGTGAATGCCACTGAGGAGATGTCCACGCTTGTCAACTACATCGAGCCTGTCAAGTTCAAGTCCTTTGAGGCTGCTCGAAGTGAGTAGGGGTGGGTGGCAGCCATGGGAGCTTGCCCAGCTCAGCCCTGCCAGGTCTGATGCCGTCTCTTGGCTCACCCCAAGAGAGGAACAAATGCTTCGAGATGTCGTCCTTCGTGGAGACCAAGGCCATGGAGCAACTGACCAAGAGCCCCATGGAGTTTGTGGAGTATCCTTTGAAGGTGCTGTGGGCGGGCAGGCCAGAGTGGGGCGCTTGGAGGCTGGCTGTGGTGTTCTGTCCCCACGTGTGCCACCTGCACAGGGTGCTGGCCCTCCGGCGGCCCTCCTGCACCCTGGCCTGTGGCTTGGGCAGGTCCAGGCAGTCTCAGGGGGCATGGCTAGGCTGAGAAATGGAGGCTGGGTGTGGGAGTCACAGGAGCACGTGGCTGAGGCCGGAGGTGAAGGCTGATGGGGTGGGCCTTGGCACCTGTGTGGCCCCTGACCACCAACCTCAGATACAACAAGCAGCAGCTCAGCCGCATCTACCCCAAGGGCACCCGCGTGGACTCCTCCAACTACATGCCCCAGCTCTTCTGGAACGTAGGGTGCCAGCTTGTTGCGCTCAACTTCCAGACCCTCGGTGAGCCCTGGCCCCCTCCATCTTGATCCCGACCCTCAGTCTTACTGACTTCTGACCCATGATCCTGCTGGTCTTGCCTGAACAGACCTCTGACCCTGTCTAATCCCAGATCCCAGGGGAACCCAGCCCCCGACTCACCCGCCTCCTGCCCTTGGCTGATGCCAGACCCCTCCCCTGTCTGATCTGTCCTGGATCCGGACCCTGATGCCATTTGAGCCCACCCCTGGCCCTGGACCTTGGATGCCATCTGACCTGATGGTCTCCCGTTCCCCACATGGCACCGTCCTGCGTGATCCCTGGCCCTGCTCGACTGGCCCATGGCACCCCAGATGTGGCGATGCAGCTCAATGCGGGCGTTTTTGAGTACAACGGGCGCAGCGGGTACCTGCTCAAGCCGGAGTTCATGCGGCGGCCTGACAAATCCTTCGACCCCTTCACTGAGGTCATCGTGGATGGCATCGTGGCCAATGCCTTGCGGGTCAAGGTGGGGCCTGGGGGTGCTCAGGCCAGGGATGTCCTGGGGGCAGGACTCTCAGCATCTGCCTCACCTTCCTTGGCCCACCCCCCAGGTGATCTCGGGGCAGTTCCTATCCGACAGGAAGGTGGGCATCTACGTGGAGGTGGACATGTTTGGCCTCCCTGTTGACACGCGGCGCAAGTACCGCACCCGGACCTCTCAGGGGAACTCATTCAACCCCGTGTGGGATGAGGAGCCCTTCGACTTCCCCAAGGTGAGCCTGGCCCCCGCACCTGCTCAGGCACAGGGCAGATCCAGCACAGACCGCCCCGGTTCTTGGGTGGGAGAACAAAAACCAAGCACACTGTTGGCGACTGGGGATCAGAAAGCGGGGGGCACCATGGGTCCCCCAGGACCTGCCTGTCCGAGCGTCAGGCTCCCTGCCCTCCTCAGGGTAAGACACCAGGGTGAGAAGGTGAGATGGGGTTGGGGGGTGTCAGCTAGAGATCTTGTATCCTCTGCGAGGAGTGAACGCAGCCTGCCCCATCTCCGAGGCAGGAGCTGAGGTCACAACCCCAAGCTCATATCCGCTCTTCCGCACCCTGCACGGCCCTGCATGGACGCGGCCTCTGCTCCCAACCTAGGCGCATGCGTTCTTGGTTTCCTGCTCATGGCTCACTCGCGTTTCTAAACTGGCGATGACCAGAACTGTCTGTGGGGGCCCTGAAGGGGCCTGGCTGCCTGTCATCTTGCCTCAGGGTCCTGATGGCTATAGTCATCCATTAGGCCAGGCCATGGAGTTGGGGTCAGCCATCAGCTTAGTGGCAGTGGTGACTGATGGTCAGTAGGCCAGCTTGTCTAAAGGTCTGCTCTGTTAGGCTTTGATGGCTGTGGTTGGCTGTGGCCTGGTGGCCACGTGGCTCAGGGTCAGCCCCGTGGCTCAGCTCCAGTCTGGCCCACAGGTGGTGCTGCCTACGTTGGCTTCACTTCGCATCGCAGCCTTTGAGGAGGGGGGTAAATTTGTAGGGCACCGGATCCTGCCTGTCTCTGCCATCCGCTCTGGTGAGGCCTTGGTGGGCTCTGGGAAGCACAGCGGGCAGTGGGTAGGGCCCCCGCCTGGCCTAGCAACCCAACCTTGCCTTCCTGCCCACCCAGGGTACCACTACGTCTGCCTGCGGAACGAGGCCAACCAGCCGCTGTGCCTTCCGGCCCTGCTCATCTACACTGAAGCCTCGGACTACATTCCTGATGACCACCAGGGTGAGCTGGGGGTGGGCAGGGCCGGCCTGGCCAGGGAGTGTGAGGGACAAGGGCCATCCCCAGGGTCTGGGAGTTGCCGAGCTGGATGGCCCCGACTGAGTGGGGAACAGATCCACAGATCCAAGGACAAGCTCTGGAATTCCTCATTGTGACCAGAGCTGGCGGGTGGGGGTGGCCTGGGGGCTCTGTCTCTGAGACCCTGGCCTTCTGCCTCCCCGCAGACTACGCGGAGGCCCTGATCAACCCCATTAAGCACGTCAGCCTGATGGACCAGAGGGCCCGGCAGCTGGCCGCCCTCATTGGGGAGAGTGAGGTGAGCCGGGGCAGGGCAGGGCTCAGGCTCACTGTGACCCAGGGGGCCTCTGGACACGACTGCTGTGGCCACGTGAGGAGGAGGCTTCTGGTCTCTCTAGTGCAACAGGCTTGGCAGCCCTGGGATTTTGCGGAGATGAAAACCACCCATTTGCATTCAGGGTGCCTTCAGGTCAGACCTGGGCTGGAATTCCTCCAGCCTATACAGGCTCCGAGTGGGGGTACAGGGGTCCCACTCACTTTGTCAGGGCAGTGCGAAGCCACAGAAGCTGTTCATATGTGGTGTCCTGGGAGCCATGAGGAGGGCAGTGGCTCAGAGGGGTCAGGCTCAGAGGTTCACCTGTGCTTCCAGACCCAGTCCCCCCGGGGCCCGTGGCAGGCAGGCAGGGAGAGAGGACTGCAATTAGGGCTGCCCGGAGCTGTTAGTGGAGAGGCTGGTGCCCACTCTGCGGCTGGTGGAGTCCTCTGTTGATTTAATCAGGAGCTGAGCAGCAAGGAAAATGAGCGACTGTAGGCAAGGCTGGGGGACATAGGCAGGGGAGGAGAGGAGGCTTGGGGCTGGGCCAGGCCTTTCCAGAACAATCTGGGTGTTCCTGAGCGCATGCAGTGGGCTGGCATTATGTTATCTTCCCCACAGCCCATGTGGAAAAGGGGTTTAGAAAGGCTTGATTTATAGCTCTTTTCATGCAGACAGCCTCCTGTTACAGAGCAGCTCAGCAGTGGCTTGGACTAAGGGAAGCTGACAGGGGTGCTAGGGGCCCCGGGAAGTGGTAGAGGACAGAAGGGTCTGGAGGGAACAGCATTTCTGGAAAGAGCATTCTCCTTTCTCCCTATAGGCTCAGGCTGGCCAAGAGATGTGCCAGGACACCCAGTCTCAGCAGCTGGGGTCTCAGCTGTCCCCAAACCCCACCCCTAGCCCACTGGATGCCTCCCCCCGCCGGCCCCCCGGCCCCACCGCCTCCCCTACCAGCACCTCCCTCAGCAGCCCAGGTAAGGAGCAGCTCGGGTCAGGGGTGGGCTGCAGGGAGGTGCCCCACCACCCTGTCCTTCAGCTCCTCACAGGGCCTCTGTTCCCTAGGGCAGCGCGACGATCTCATCGCCAGCATCCTCTCAGGTAGGGGGCGGGGTACCTGGAGGCCGGGGGGCTGCCTTGCAGTTTCCCCCACCCCCCGCCTACCTTTCCTCTGCCACTCCCAGAGGTGGCCCCCACCCCGCTGGATGAGCTCCGAGGTCACAAGGCTCTGGTCAAGCTCCAGAGCCGGCAAGAGCGAGACCTGCGGGAGCTGCGCAAGAAGCATCAGCGGAAGGCAGTCACCCTCACCCGCCGCCTGCTGGATGGCCTGGCTCAGGCACAGGCTGAGGGCAGGTGCCGGCTGCGGCCAGGTGCCCTGTGAGTGTCTGGGCCGCCTGTGTGCTATGTGTGCTGGGTGCACTGAAGTGAACATGGGGGTCGGTGGGCATGGAGAGATGGCAAGAGCCGCTCCTTGACCCCCAGGGAGGAGGGTTCGGGTGCAAGGATGGAGGAGGCTTTCCACACCAGGCACCTCCGTGTCCCCCAGGGAGTGACATCTCTTTTGAAGTCCATGAGGATCGTGTTGCCCAAACAGGCTCCCATCACTTGTGCGGAGCTAACAGGCCTCCTGGTTTGCATAACAGACCTGGCCCCATGGGGTGGTGTCTGCCATCGCTTGCCGGGGTGTGCCCCCCCACACACCCTCCCCATCCCAGTTCATGTGACGGACCCAAGCATCACCCAGAGGGGTTCTCCTCGCAGAGGCGGGGCCGCTGATGTGGAGGACACGAAGGAGGGGGAGGACGAGGCAAAGCGGTATCAGGAGTTCCAGAACAGACAGGTGCAGAGCCTGCTGGAGCTGCGGGAGGCCCAGGTGGACGCAGAGGCCCAGCGGAGGCTGGAGCATCTGAGACAGGTAGGGGGCCTGCAGTGGCCAGGGAAAGCCTCCTGGATAGACTGGTCATCAACCCGGCATCACCTGTCGGCTCCCTGTGTCCATAGGCTCTGCAGCGGCTCAGGGAGGTCGTCCTTGATGCAAACACAACTCAGTTCAAGAGGCTGAAAGAGATGAACGAGAGGTGAAGGCCTAGGATGGTCTATGGGAAGGGCTGAGGACTTCTAATACAGAAGGAAGGCAGAGTCTGTGCTTCTGCCGCTGACCCCTCCTTTTTCCCTGCTGGCTTCTCAAGGGAGAAGAAGGAACTGCAGAAGATCCTGGACAGAAAGCGCCATAACAGCATCTCGGAGGCCAAGACGAGGGACAAGCATAAGAAGGAAGCGTAAGGGCACCGGGGCCGGGGGCCACCTGGGTACTGGGGAGGCAGGGCGGGTGTCTGGGCCCCGAGCCATCCTGCATTGCTCCTGTGCAGGGAACTGACGGAGATTAACCGTCGGCACATCACTGAGTCAGTCAACTCCATCCGTCGGGTGAGTTGGGCTCCTGGGCCACCCTACCCCACGTCCCTTCCTTCACTCATCAGACACCCTTCTCCGTGCCTGGCCTGGTGCCACGTTGCCCTCAAAGTTCTTCTAGAGCCTTTCTCGAGTGCCCAACAGCTCCAGGGTACCCGCATCATACCCAAAGCCAACTGTCTGCACCAGTGCCCCTGGCTTTGGTGTCCTTGGGCCCGGTCCTTTCACAAACCTGATACATCACCCTGGGAGCCTTCACCCACCTGACTTCCTTTATTTTTCTTTGAGACAGAGTCTCACTTTGTCACCCAGGCTGGAGTGCAGTGGTGCAATCTTGGCTCACTGCAACCTCTGCCTCTTGGGTTCAAGCAATTCTCTTGCCTCAGCCTCCCAAGTAGCTGGGATTACAGGCGTCCGCCACTACACCTGGCTAATTTTTGTATTTTTAGTAGAGATGGGGTTTCACCATGTTGGCCAGGCTGGTCTGGAACTCCTGACCTCAGGTGATCTGCCCACCTCGGCCTCCCAAAGTGCTGGGATTACAGGTGTGAGCCACTGCGCCTGGCCTCGCCCACCTGACTTCTATACCCAGCCAGAGCCTCGAGGCCCTAGCCCCTCAGGGCCCCTCAGCTGAGCCCTTGCCCACCCCTGTAGCTGGAGGAGGCCCAGAAGCAGCGGCATGACCGTCTTGTGGCTGGGCAGCAGCAGGTCCTGCAACAGCTGGCAGAAGAGGAGCCCAAGGTGAGGCCATGGGCGAACAGGCGGGCAGATGGGGTGCAAGGCAGCCAGGCCTCGCCTGTGATGCCCGTCCTCCTCCCACAGCTGCTGGCCCAGCTGGCCCAGGAGTGTCAGGAGCAGCGGGCGAGGCTCCCCCAGGAGATCCGCAGGAGCCTGCTGGGCGAGATGCCGGAGGGGCTGGGGGATGGGCTTCTGGTGGCCTGTGCCAGCAACGGTCACGCACCTGGGAGCAGCGGGCACCTGTCGGGCGCTGACTCGGAGAGCCAGGAGGAGAACACGCAGCTCTGAACTGGCTGAGCAAGAGGTGGCCACAGGGCCAGGGTGGGCGCTGGGTGGAGGGCAGGAGACAACGACACTAATGCTTTTTTTTTTTTAACTTTTTATCTAGAAATTTTATTTTTTTAAACCTGGGGCAAGTACCTGAGCTAACTCCCTTCATCCTCCTGGGGCCCCTCCTTCCTGCCCTCAGTCTTAGGTTAGGGCCCTGGTCAGGGCTTTGCTCCCCGTGACACCCACACCCTCGAGGTAGCAGTGTCTCCTCCCTTCCCTGGGAGAGCTGCTGGAGCTTCAGGAAGTAGGTGTCACATTTTTTCTCTATTCTTTGGGGATTTTTTTTACATGAATAAAAGTGGATTTCAGGGACCCTGTGTGCAGTGTGATTTGGGGTGAGAGGACTCTGTACGTTTCCTCATCTGTAAAATGGGCTTTGGGCGTTTGGTGGGGTTGAGGGCACGCCTCCAGCCAAGGACTGCTGGGTTGAACCTGAGCCTGCCCTGCCGAGTCTGCTGAGCTTCCCTGTTCCTGTTCCTCCATCCCCACGACTTTCATCTCTCCGAGGCTCTCCCTATTCTCTCTTCGCTGAGGCTCAGGCCTCTGCTTCAGGAAGCCTTCCCTGCCCCGCTTCCTGTGGCCTGATATGACCCAAACGCCTAGCATCTTCCGCCCGGGCTGCTCTGGGCCCCCGACAGGCAGTTGACTCTATCGGGTGATGGATCAGCCAGGGTGGAGCAGGGCAGCTCAGAACCTGCCCAACACCAGGGGACGGGGGTCTTCAGAGAGAGGTGGGCAGTAGGCCTGCCTGTGACCCTGAGGGAAGGGAAGTGGACAGTCACAGACATGCAGGGGCTGGGCCACCCAGCATACCCTCATCCCTGTGAGGGAGATATTATGCCTGTTTTACAGATGAGGAGACTGAGGCCTGGAGCCATCTCTCATGTGCCAGGCCACAGCTAAATCAAGATGTCCTGACCTGGAGGCAGGGCGGGCCTGGACCGTGGTGGACTGTCTTCAGCCAGCCTGGACCTGTCCTATGCCTCAAGACCAGCGAAAAGTGGCGGAGAGCCCACAGTGCGGGCTCGAGGGCGGGGCTGGGCTCGCAGCAGGGTCGGCTTGGCACCTCTTCAAGGCCTCTCCCAGCTTCCTGGCTCTTCCTAGGCTGCCCGCCTGCATCCCTCCTCCAGGGGAAGGAGGCCTCTTATCTGGGCTTATCTCCTGCCAATTGAGTATCTTCTTTGCTTTGTTTTTGCTGCAGCCTCAGGCAAACAGATGGGGTGGGGAGGCCAGGGAAATAGGCTCCGGAGTAGGGCCCTCCTCCCTCAGGGTCAGTGCAGTGGCCCCAGACTTCCTCACTTCTGCTGTGGGGCCCTGCCCTATCCCCTAGTTCTGCTCACTCCAGTGTATTCCATATCCAGGCTCCTCAGCAGCCAACTCCCATCTTCCTGACTCTAGCTGGTGTCCACTGAGGGACACCAGCTAAATTGCTAACTCCTGGGTGTGACATTCCAGCCCCTCGGAAGCCTGGCCTCTACTGCTCCCCTGTCCTTCCACGGGTCCACTCCTCCCTGCGCCGGGAGGGATGACCCTCCCCCTCACCTTCAGGTAGCGGCTCTAGCCGCCTCCTCCCTGAAGCCCTCTGACTGCCCTGCCGACTTCGGGCCCTCGGGAGCTTCCGAGAGCAGGGCCGTCGCGCAACGGATCTCTGTGCCCAGCACGAAGCACCGGGCCGGGTTACAGGGGGCGCCAATAAATCTTTCTGGAACGGAGCCCCCGCTCTGTTCGGGTCCCTGCGTGAAGCCTCGGTTTCCAGCGACCGGGCTGCTGCCAGCCTGGCTCCGCCGCTCCCTCCCGCCCCGCGCGGTCTGCCAGGCCCCCGGGCCGGCCATACAGCAGCTGACCCAGCTAGGTCAGTCCTATAAGGGCTGACCCAAATAGAAGCGAGTGACCCTCCCTGGGGGGCCGCGGCGCGGTTTACAAAGCGCGAGATTCGGCGGCCGGCAGCGCTGCGGTCCCAATGCGCGTGCTGGGGACTTGGACCTGGGCCTCACAGCCCTGGCCCGCGAGCCGCCGCGACCCCTTCCGTCTCTGTCGCGGATGTCAGGCAAAGCCTATATCCCTCGTAAGACAGCGGCCTCTTTTGAAAGTATCCGTGAGAGCACTACCCGGCCTGCGGAGCCCCAGTCGACGCACAGAAAAGGCTCGGCGGCACAGACGCGGGCTTTATTAACATTTAGTAGTGAGCGCGGCCCGCGGGACATCGCGGGGACTCGGGTCCGGGTGACGCAACGGTTAAGCCTGGTTCACGACTTGGCGCAGGCACTTGGAGGGTAGCCCGGAGCCGGAGGGCGGGGCCACGAGCCACTTCTGGCGGCTATGGGCGGAAAACCCAAAACTTCCGATGGGACCAAGCCTTCTGCGGCTTCACATGCACCGGAAGGGAATCTGGGTCAGCCCTCCCACCGAAAGAGGGAGCACGGATCCTCTTTTGCATAAGGCCTGAGGGAAGCACTTCCGCCCATATCCAAGATGGCCGACCAGGACAGTGAGAGCGGGTGGAGTTTCGGGGCGTGGAGCGAAGGTCACTGGGAGGGGGCGGAGCTTCCCCTGCCCAAGTTCCGATCCCACCAGGACTGGAAGACTCGCGTCCAGCTGGAGCTTTGCCGCATCTGCGTCGCTGTGCCCGCGCTCTTCGGGCGAGGAAGTCCCTTCCGGGTTGTGGGAGAAAAGGGTTACATGAGTTAGATTACCATGGCAGCTGGTGCCAGGCTCTCCACTTCCGTGAGCCTTCCTCTAAGTGAGATCGGGGGGAGATAATGAAGGCCACAACTCCCAGGAGGCTCCACGCCGGGTGGTCAGGGACGCTCGGGAGGACGCATGGGCCCCCAGGAATGGGAACTGGTTAGATCCCAGGAATTCCGTGCCGGGGACGGGAAGAGAGGATGCCTAGGGCCCTAAATGGAAAGGCCAGAGCTGGAGACCTAGCACCCAGAAGATGGGACCGCAATTCAAGAATCAAGGCTGGGAGTGGTGGTGAGCGCCTGTAATCCCAGCACTTTGGGAGGTTGAGGCGGGAGGATCCTTTGAGGCCAGGAGTTCCAGGATGCGATGAGGCGTCATCGCACCACTGCACTCCAGCCTGGGCGACAGAGCGCACAGGTGCCAGCAAGGAGCACAAATACCAGCATGCCTAGTCTTCCAAGAATTCGGGGAATCCAAGAGCTTTGGCCTGGAGTGGGAGCTAGACTACACGTCCCAGCATGCCCTGTGACACACACACCCCCACATCCAACCACCAGGAGGGGGAAATTCTGGGACTTGGAAGGGAAGAGCTGGCGGGGCGGGGGGGTTAGGGGGAGGTCTTGTGACTACAAATCCCATAATGCTATGGAGCTAGGAAGGGGCAGGACGGCGTTGGGGAGGGATCGTGGGACATCAGATCCGGACGTGCCTTGGGACTAGGAAGGGACAAACCGGCGCGGGGCGGCCTGGGACTGCAGGTCCTGGCACGCGGGGGACCGGCGCTCACCTTAAAGGAGTCCACAAACTCGTCACTCATCCTCCGGAGCTCGCGGCCATAACGCTGTGCTGCCCAGAGGTTGGGGGGCGCGGAGCGCGAGCGGCCCCGAAAGGGGCTGGGCTCCTCCTCCATCCCTTCGTCCTCCTCCGTCCCCGCGGGGTAGGAGCTGTGGCGACTCCGCGTCTCCACAGCCCCAGCGCCTGGAGAGGGTCAGTGGGTAGGGGGCGACGTTAATCTCAGCTCCTCTAAGTCCCTGGCCCTGCCTGAACCCTCCCCATCAGCTCTGCAGGCCCACTCGTAGGTCTTCCAGGGGCGCATCACAGTCCACCTCTCGGAGCCCCAGTCCCTTCCAGGGAAGCTCTAGGGCCTTTGTTGAAGATTCAGGTTAACTTTTCATTAATCCCACGAATCCTTACTGAGTGCCAATAATGGGTGAGGCCCTGTGCCCGGCACAAAATAAGGGCATAAGAAATACTAGTTACATCACGAGGTCCGGGGATCGAGACCATCCGGCCAACATGGTGAAACCCCATCTCTACTCAAAACACAAAAATTAGCTGGGCATAGTGGCGCACGCCTGTAGTCTCAGCTACTTGGGAGGCTGAGGCAGGAGAATCGCTTGAGCCCGGGAGGCAGAGGTTGCAGTGAGCTGAGATCGTGCCACTGCACTCCAGCCTGGGTGACAGAGTAAGAATCCGTCTCAGAAGAAAAAAAAAAAAAAGAAAGGCATATTATTAGAGCAAAACCTTCATGGGGCTTCGTGGCAAGCCCTGGGTTGGTAGCTATTTCATAGCGTCTATTCTACATCAGCGGAAGCCAATCCCTTGGACAGGAAAGTGTCCTGCCACAGCTGGCAGGATTGAACGCTGCCTCTGCAAGGGACCTGCAAAGCCCCTGGAGAACAAGAACCTGTCCGCTACATGTCTGCATCCCCCCCAGAGCCTTCTTTGGAGACAGTGTCTGGAACTGTTGACGTTTTTAGGTACCATTGATGGTGCACTTATGTGTAGGCCAAGACATTCCCTCATTATCCTCCTAACCACCCTAGGAGGTGAGTACTAAACATGCTTAGGTGAGAAGACAGAAGCTTAGAGAGTTAAGACTTGCCCAGTTTCTGTGAAGCTGTGGAGGCCTGAGGCTGGAAGGTTCCAAAGGCTTGGTGGAATCCAGAGTCCAGTGATTATCAGTGGAGCTCTGTGTCTCTCCCCTTGTCTATTCAGCCTTTGACTCTCTGAGCCTGTGTCCTCACCTTTATGAGGGGATAATCCTAGCCCTGACTCCCAGTGATTGTGTAAAGGTCACATAAAATAAAAAAATGTGAAAGTGCTTTGTGGCTGGGTGTGATTCCTCACACCTGTAATCCCAGCACTTTGGGAGGCCGAGGCAGGCAGATTACTTGAGTTCAGGAGTTTGAGACCAGCCTAGGCAACATCGCAAAACCCCATCTCTACTAATTTAAAAAAATTATAGGCCGGGTGCGGTGGCTCACGCCTGTAATCCCAGCACTTTGGGAGGTCGAGGCGGGCGGATCACAAGGTCAGATCAAAACCACCCTGGTTAACATGGTGAAACCCCGTTCTCTACTAAAAATAAAAAAACAAAACAAAACAAAAAATTAGCCGAGCATAGTGGTGGGTGCCTGTAGTCCCAGCTATGCGGGAGGCTGAGGCAGGAGAATGGCGTGAACCCTGGAGGTGGAGCTTGCAGTGAGCGGAGATCACGCCACTGCACTCCAGCCTGGGCGACAGAGCGAGACTCTGTCTCAAAATAAATAAATAAATAAATAAATAATAATAATAAAAGAAGGCCAGACGGGCAGTGGCTCATGCCAGTAATCCGAGCACTTTGGGAGGCCAAGGCAGGTGGATCACCTGAGGTCAGGAGTTCGAGACCATCCTGGCCTCAAACTGGTGAAATCTTGTCTCTACTAAAAATACAAAAATTAGGTGTGGTGGTTCACGCCTGTAGTCCCAGCTCCACAGGAGGCTGAAGCAGGAGAATCGCTTGAACCCAGCAGGTGGAGGTTGCAGTGAGCCGAGATTGTGCCATTGCACTCCAGCCTGGGCGGCAAAGCGAGACTCTGTCTCTAATAATAATAATAATAATAATGACAAAAGAAAAAAGAAAGTGCTTTGCAGGCCGCAAATACACTATGGGTTATTATTCAGAGGCCCGCCTACTGTTTGAACTGTGTTTGAACTGTGCTCCATGCCATCTCCCGACTGCTGCCAACTCCACTCTTCTACCCAGACTGATAAAGACTTGGAACCACGCCCTGGAGCAAACACTCAGAGCACAATGATAGAGTGAGAAGCAGGTGGGGGGCTGGGCGCGGCGGCTCACGCCTGTAATCCCAACACTTTGGGAGACCGAGGTGGGGGGATCACGAGGTCAGGAGTTCAAGACCAGCCTGACCAAGATGGTATACCCCATCTCTACTAAAGATACAAAAAAATTAGCCAGGCGGGGTGGCAGGTGCCTGTAATCCCAGCTACTCGGGAGGCTGAGGCAGAAGAATCGCTTGAACCTGGGCAGCAGAGGTTACAGTGAGCCGAGATCACGCCACTGCACCCGTCTCAAAAAAAAAAAAAAAAAATAGAGGCAGGTAGGGAACATACTTGGTGTTTATGGAAAAGTATGTCTGTCAGGGAGCTCTTTGGAGATGGTAAATTACAGGCCAGGAACTGAAAGCGGGGGATAACCATCAGAATGTCTCTTCTCCCCTCAGAGGACCTGAGGCAAGGCCTGTGGGCCAGTGCAGGGCCTCCAGGGGTCCCAGCTAGGACACATAAATGAGACACATGACTAAGAAAGCAGGTAGGCGGCTGGGCGCAGTGGCTCACGTGTTTAATCCCAGCACTTTGGGAGGCCGAGGCGGGTGTATCACAAGGTCAGGAGATCGAGACCATCCTAGCTAACACGGCAAAACCCCATCTCTACTAAAAATACAAAAAAATTGGCCGGGTACGGTGGTTCACGCCTGTAATCCCAGCACTTTGGGAGGCTGAGGTGGGTGGATCACCTGAGGTCGGGAGTTCGAGACCAGCCTAACCAACATGGAGAAACCCTGTCTTTACTAAAAATACAAAATTGGCTGGGCGTGGTGGCACATGACTATAATCCCAGCTACTAGGGAGGCTGAGGCAGGAGAATCGCTTGAACCTGGGAGGCGGAGGTTGCGGTGAGCCGAGATCGTGCCATTGCACTCCAGCCTGGGCAACAAGAGTGCAACTCCGTCTCAAAAACAAAAAACAAAAAACAAACAAACAAAACAATTAGCTGGGCTTGGTGGCGGGCGCCTGTAGTCCCAGCTACTTGGGAGGCCGAGGCAGGAGAATAGTGTGAACTCGGGAGGCGGAGCTTGCAGTGATCCGAGATCGAGCCACTGCACTCCAGCCTGGGCAACAAGAGTGAAACTCCATCGCCAAAAAAGAAAAAGAAAAAGAAAAAGAAAGCAAGCAAGTGGGCGTAGTGGCTCACGCCAGTAATCCCAACAGTTTGGGAGGCTGAGGCAGGTGGATCACTTGAGGCCAGGAGTTCGAGATCAGCCTGACCAACATGGTAAAACCCCATCTCTACTAAAAATACAAAAAAAAAAAAAAAAAAGGCCGGGCGTGGTGGCTCACGCCTGTAATCCCAGCACTTTGGGAGCCTGAGGCAGGTGGATCACGAGGTCAGGAGTTCAAGACCAGCCTGACCAACATGGTGAAACCCCGTCTCTATTAAAAATACAAAAATAAGCCGGGTGTGGTGGCGCGAGCCTGTAATCTCAGCTACTTAGGAGGCTGAGGCAGGAGAATCACTTGAACCTGGGAGGCAGAGGTTGCAGTGAGCTGAGATTGTACCACTGCATTCCAGCCTGGGTGGTAGAGCAAGACTCTGTTTCAAAAAAAAAAAAGAAAAAAAGAAATTAGCCAGGCATGGTGGCGTGGGCCTATATTCCCAGCTACTAGGGAGGTTGAGGCACAAGAATCGCTTGAACCTGGGAGGCAGAGGTTGCAGTGAGCTGAGATCTCGCCATTGCATTCCAGCCTGGGAGTCACAGTGAGACTTTGTTTCAACAACAACAACAAAAAAAGCAAGGAAGGGAACAAGAGGATGGAATCCGGAAAGGCCTAGGGTAAGGTAAGGTGCGATCAGAGTGCCTGGCCATTCTGAGCACCACCAAAGCCCGGAGCTGCCCCCAGGTCAGGTGGGGATTCCTTAAGACCCCAGAGGAGTGAGGTGGCAGTAGGGAGAGGCAGACTAGGTCAGGAGTAAAGATGACAGATGAGAGCTGGATGTGGCGGCTCATGCCTGTAATCTCAGCACTTTGGAAGGCTGAAGGATTTTGGATAGGGGCAGGAGAGCCAGGAACAGAAGGGACACTGACGGAACAGGCCTGTCCGCAGAGTAATTTCCAGTTCTGTGGGGTGGTGGATGTGGAGCAGGGGTCAGCTAGGTGGGCTGGGCCCTGGTCAAATTCCTGCTCTGACCTTGGCCCATTCTCCAACCCTTTGGGGCCCCAGTGTCTTCTGTGAAATGGAGGCAGTTCCCTATCTGCCAGGACCACCGTGACAACAAATGAGAGCAGGAGAGCCCCTACCTGCCCCTCACAGCCTGAGGGCTCTGAGAGTCCCAGCGAGGGGAATACCCAGCTCTCCCCATTGTATAGATGAGGAAACAGAGGCAGAGGTTAGGAACTTGCCTGAGGCCATGTGACTGGGACAGCCTGCTTAGCCACCTAAATACGAAGGAAACAGCAGCTGTTCTCCTCCACTAGCTCTGAGTGGGGCCACAGGACCACTGCGCTTGCCGGACACAAGGCCCCACAGGTGGAAGGTGAGTGACTTGCACCCAGGCACTTGGCCTGGGCACCGCCCTTTGCCCAGGGATCAGAACAAGCAGCAGACACTGGCCAGGTACGGTGGATGGTCGGAAGCCCTCCCTGTGTATTCATTCATTTGATCCTCGCCACACCCTATCAGGGAGCTTCCTCATGGTTGCCACTTTACAGAGGGAGAAACTAAGGCAGAGAGCCTAAGTAACTTGCCCAAGGTCACAGAGCTAGTAGGTAGCAGAGCTGGGATCCCAACCCAACCAATGTGGCTTCAGGGGCTGTGTGCTTGGCTGTCATGCCCCAGGCTCCTCTCAGCTGTACCGTGGGCTGCCTTGGAGGCCTAGGCTGGGGAAGGCTCCCTTGGGCGTTCTGCTGGCACCAGTTCTGCCAGGAGCCTGTCCTATGGGGTGGGAGTTTCTCACCAAATTCGTGGACTTAGCAACGCCAAGCCAGTTGTTATCAAGATGACACTCATTTGTGTAAATTGAATTATATACATGTAAGTACAAATATATATATATTTGTGTGTGTATATATATGTGTGTGTATATATTTGTGTGTGTGTGTGTGTATATATATATGTATGTATTTTCTCTTTAGAGGGAATCTTGCTTTGTCACCCAGGCTAGAGTGCAGTGATGTGATCTTGGCTCACTGCAACCCCTGCTCACCGGGTTCAAATGATTCTCCTGCCTCAGCCTCCTGAGTAGCTGGGATTACAGGCGCCTGCTACCATGCCTGGGTAATTTTTGTATTTTTAGTAGAGACGGGGTTTCACCGTGTTGGTGGGGCTGGTCTTGAACTCCTGACCTCAGGTGATTCATGTGCCTCGGCCCCCCAAAGTGCTGGGATTACAGGCCTGAGCCACCATGCCCAGCCCTAAACTGAATTTTTAAAAAGTGTCCTATTTATGGGAAAAAAACCCTGTGAATTCCCTGGGGGAAGGGGAGGGCTGGGGCAGGGCCTGGGCCAGCCTCTCCCTCCTCTGGGGAAGGAAGGGGGTGTGGCTCCTCCTTGGGTGCAAGCGTGGGTGGGTGCCCAGGCCTGCCTACTCTTGCCATCCGTCTAGAGCCTGGCCCGGGGCTGGGGTGTGGAAGCGGGGGATGGTGGCTGTGGCTAGAAGTGCCCCAGGCCCCAGCATGGCACCTTCAGCTTTACATTCTCTGCGTGTTGGGCTTCTGAGTCAGTGGCTGGGGCAGACATCGGTGCTGATGCTTCCGCGAGCATCCTTGCACTGGGATTTTCAGAGTCCTCAGATTCCCAAGAAGGAGAATACCAAGCTCTCCCTGTTTTACAGATGAGGAAACAGGGGCACACTTAATTACAACACTCTTGCACACTGAATTGCACACTTAATTAAAACAGTGGTGTTCTAGACCATTTGGAGCAGTCAAGCTCTGCCATCAGGCAGGGCTGGGTTTGGATCCTGCCCCAACCACATACCGACCACACACAATCTGCTGCCGGGGGAGGCTGACGTCACGGTGGCCAGTGCTGCCACCCCACCCTGGGAAGACACTTGCAGCCTGTCAGCCTCTGGCACCTGCAGGCTTCGGCCTTGACGTTAGCCTTCCAGGACAGAAGCCCCTTCAGGCCTGCAAAGAACAATCCCCAGTCTTGCTCAGAGCTGGTAAAATCAGAAAGCACTCTAAAGTTGGCAAATGTTTCCTTTTTCTTTTTAAAAAACAGTGACAGGCCGGGCGCGGTGGCTCAAGCCTGTAATCCCAGCACTTTGGGAGGCCGAGATGGGCGGATCACGAGGTCAGGAGATCGAGACCATCCTGGCTAACACGGTGAAACACCGTCTCTACTAAGAAATATAAAAAATAGCCGGGCGAGGTGGCAGCTCCTGTAGTCCCAGCTACTCGGGAGGCTGAGGCCGGAGAATGGCGTGAACCCAGGAGGCGGAGCTTGCAGTGAGCTGAGATCCGGCCACTGCACTCCAGCCTGGGCGACAGCGCGAGACTCCATCTCAAAAAAAAAAAAACAGTGACAGGGTCTCTGTCACCCAGTCTGGAGTGCAGTGGCACGATCTCAGCTCACTGCAGCCTCAAAATCCTAAGCTCAATTAATCTTCCCACCTCAGCCTCCCGAGTAGCTTGGACTACAGGCACCACCATGCCCAGCTAATTTTTTAATTTAAAAAAATTTTTAGAGACAGGGTCTTGCCATCTTTCCCAGGCTGGTCTTGAACTCCTGAGCTCAAGTGATCCTCCTGCCTCGGCCTCCTGAAGTGCTGGGATTACAGGCATGAGCTACTAAGGCCGGCTGGTAAATGTTTGTTCACTTTCTTTTCCCTTTTCCCGTTAGCTGGAAATGTTTTCTATAAAGGGGGTTCAGTGGGCCACATGGTCTCTGTGACAACCACTCAGCTTTGTGGCCAGAGCTGAAAGGAAACCATAATCAATGTGTAAATGAATACACTGCACCTTGCTGTGTTCCACTAACACTTTCTTTAGGGACCTGGAAATTTGAATTTCATAGAATGTTCACGTTACAAAATATAGTTCTTTGGATTTTTGTCCACAATTTTAAAATGTAGGCCCAATGTGGTGGCTCATGCCTGTAATCCCAACACTTTGGGAGGCCAAGGCAAAAGGACTGCTTGAGGCCAGGAGTTTGAGACCAGCCTGAGCAACATAGAAAGACCCTTGTTTCTATGAAAATTAAAATAAAAAATTAGCCAGGCATTGTGGCATGCACCTGTAGTCCCAGCTACTTAGGAAGCTGAGGTGGGAGGATGGCTGGAGCCCAGAAATTCAAGGCTTTATAAATATATAAAATACTGGGCCAGGCGCGATGGCTCATGCCTGTAATTCCAGCACTTTGGGAGGCCGAGGCGGGTGGATCACGAGGTCAGGAGATCGAGACCATCCTGGCTAACACGGTGAAACCCCGTCTGTACTAAAAAAAATACAAAAAATTAGCCAGGCGTGGTGGCGGGCGCCTGTAATCCCAGCTACTCGGGAGGCTGAGGCAGGAGAATTGCTTGAACCCAGGAGGCGGAGGCTGCAGTGAGCCGAGATTATGTCACTGCACTCTCCAGCCTGGGCAACAGAGCTCAACTCAGTCTCAAAAAAAAAAAAAAAAAAAAAATTACTGACTGGGTGTGGTGGCTAGCACTTTGGGAGGCCAAGGCAGGAGGATCAGTTGAGGTCAAGAGTGAGACACCAGCCTGGCCAAGGTGGCAAAACCTCATCTCTAATAAAATACACAAAAAAATTAGCTGGGTGTGGTGGTGTGCGCCTGTAGTCTCAGCTACTCGGGAGGCTGAGGCAAGAAAATCACCTGAACCGGCCGGACGTGGTGGCTCACGCCTGTAATCCCAGCACTTTGGGAGGCCGAGGTGGGTGGATCACGAGGTCAGGAGATCGAGACCATCCTGGCTAACACGGTGAAACCCCGTCTCTACTAAAAACACAAAAAATTAACCGGGCGTGGTGGCGGGCGTCTGTAGTCCCAGCTACTGGGGAGGCTGAGGCAGGAGAATGGCGTGAACCCGGGAGGTGGAGCTTGCAGTGAGCTGAGATCGTGCCACTGCACTCCAGTCTGGGAGACACAGCGAGACTCTGTCTCAAAAAAAAAAAAAAAAAAAAAAAAAAAAGAAAATCACCTGAACCTGGAAGGTAGAAGTTGCTGCGAGGCGAGATTGCACCACTGCACTCCAGCCTGGGCAACAGAGCGAGACTCCATCTTGGGGAAAAAAAATTATATATATATTTACATATATATAAATACATATATAATAAAAATATATACATAAAGTAATAACAATGTCAGTACTAATAATAAGAGCAGCAAACACTTAGCCCCTCCTCTGTGCCAGGCACTGTTTCCAAGCACTTTTCCTGTATTAACTCATCAGGTCCTTGCTATACCCCTGCGAGGTTGGACTAGTTCTATTCCCGCTTACAGATGAGGAAACTCAGGTAGATGGAGTTCATTAACCTGCTCAAGCTCAACCTGCTAGGAAGGGCAGAGCCACATTTGAACCTGCAGTCTGGCCCAGGGGCTAGCACTGGGCTGCTTCTCTCTGCCTCTCCACTGTACACACCTGTTTCAGACACTGGGCTGTGTGGGCTGTCACAGCACAAGGTGGCTGCGGTCCCTGCCCTGGGGCACCTTAGCCTCCAGCAGGGGCCTGGTGGCAGGGGCTGTGAAGAGTGACCGAACCAAGTGTGAGCTGCTCTGCGCAGGTAGAGGGGCAGACGCCCCGTGGCTCTGGAAGGGCACTGGCACTTGCTGATCTCTTTTGGGAAATCACTTGCTTTGGAGACACTGAAAACTACATCAAAAGGTTCAGAAATCCAGCTCTGTCCTCACCTAGCAGCTGTCTTCTCCCGCAGCCCTCTTTCCTTCGGGTCTGCAGCTGGGGGTGGGGGGAGGTGTCGCCCGCTTTGCTCCTTATTACCTCGCAGGCCCCTCCCATGCCCTGCTCCTGGGTCAAGTCCATGGCCAGTGCAGAATGTTACTCCTGTCCTCTGCCACTCCACCAGCACCCCATCTCCTTTCTGTACCTTGCTACTCCTTCTATCATGATCTTGTCCCACTCTCCCCTCAGACTCATTCCCAGGGACATAACCTAGGCCTTGTCACCATCAAATAACTCCATCCCAAGCTTCCCACCAGCTGACCCGACCTGTGTGGATCATACCCCTGGGACCCC
The DNA here is from genome assembly GCF_008728515.1 of Papio anubis. Classification (NCBI taxonomy): domain Eukaryota; kingdom Metazoa; phylum Chordata; class Mammalia; order Primates; family Cercopithecidae; genus Papio; species Papio anubis. The sequence goes on from NC_044987.1 coordinate 113,710,405, forward strand.
AACTCCAACCATGCTGCGGCTTCCCAGGGCTTGCTACTTTCCCTGAAGCTCAGCCAGCTTGGACCCCACACCTACCCTTCCTTCCTTTGCACACACTTGAAGCCCCTACCCCTAACTGGGCTGAGACAAGCACGACTCTGATTGACTCCAACTCCCAGCCAGCTCCCACTAGCACCCTGCTAAAAATCCCACCAGATGCTTAAAATCCACCTCTAGTGGCCGGGCGTGGTGGCTCATGCCTGTAATCCCAGCACTTTGGGAGGCCGAGGCAGGTGGATCACGAGGTCAGGAGTTCGAGACCAGCCTGGTCAACATGGTGAAACCCTGTCTCTACTAAAAATACAAAAATTAGCTGGGCATGGTGGCACATGCCTGTAATCCCAGCAAGACTCCATTCCAAAAAAAAAAAAAAAAGCCACCTCTAGCCCACCCTCTAGGGTGGCTTCCAGATCCTTCCCCACCCTTCAGTGTTTCTTCTCTATTAAACGCAACTTCATCTTACTGGATGCTCAAGCCAGATTCCTTGGTGTTGGCTGGGCTCTGTGGCTCATGCCTGTAATCCCAGCACTTTGGGAGGCCAAGATCACTTGGGGCCAGGAGTTCAAGACCAGCCTGGCCAACATAGCAAGACCTTATCTCTAAAATTAATAATAATTTATTTTATTTTTATTTATTTTTTGTTTTTTGAGATGGAATCTTGCTCTGTCACCCAGGCTGGAGTGCAGTGGCACAATTTCAGCTCACTGCAACCTCCACCTCCTGGGTTCATCCAGTCCATCAGCAGATCCTGCCAGTTCTGCTTTAAAAATAAATCCAGAGGCCAGCTACTTCTCACCACCTCCCTGGTGACTTTCTGAATGTCTAAATCTGACCATGCTGCCTCTGTTCAAAGCCTTTCCAGGTTTTCACCCAAAGGCAAAGTCAGAGTCCTTACAATGACCTCCAACTTTAGGTCTCCAAAGACCCTTTCCTAACCCCCTCCCCTAGGCCCACCCTAGCTGGGAGCAGGTGTTGCCCTCAGGGCCTTAGCACCTGCCCTTCCCTCTGCCTGGAACTCTCTTCCCATCCTCCCTGTGGCCTTGGTTCCAGTGGTGCTTCTCACCAAGTGAGTGCTGACCACCTCTGCTACCATCACTCCCCCAGCCCCGTGACTCTGGAGTCTCTTTTTTTTTTTTTTTTTTTTTTTTTTTTTTTGAACCCAGAGTCACCAAGCTCTCTCTGCTGCCCAGGCTGGAGTGCAGTGGCGGATCTCAGCTCACTGCAAGCTCCGCCTCCGGGTTCCATCATTCTCCTGTCTCAGCCTCCCGGTAGTTGGGACTACAGGCCACGCCACAGCCCGGCTAGTTTTTGTATTTTAGTAGAGACGGGGTTTCACCGTGTTAGCCAGGATGGTCTCGATCTCCTGACCTCGTGATCCGCCCGTCTCGGCCTCCCAAAGTGCTGGGATTACAGGCTTGAGCCACCGCGCCCGGCCGACTCTGGATTCTCTTAACTCTTTCTCTCTTTTTTTTTTTTTTTTTTTGAGACGGAGTCTCACTCTGTTGCCAGGCTAGAATGCAGTGGTGCGATCTTGGCTTATTGCAACCTCCGCCTCCCGGGTTCAAGTGATTCTCCTGCCTCAGCCTCCTGAGTAGCTGGGACTATAGGTGCGTGCCACCATGCTTGGCTAATTTTTGTATTTTTAGTAGAGATGGGGTTTCACCATGTTGGCCAGGCTGGTCTCCATGTCTTGACCTTGTGATCCGCTCGCCTCAGCCTCCCAAAGTGTTGAAATTACAGGTGTAAGCCTCCGCGCCCAGCTTCTCTTTTTTTTTTTTTTTTTTTTTTTTTTTTTTTTTTTGAGACGGAGTCTCGCTCTGTCGCCCAGGCTGGAGTGCAGTGGCCGGATCTCAGCTCACTGCAAGCTCCGCCTCCCGGGTTCACGCCATTCTCCGGCCTCAGCCTCCCGAGTAGCTGGGACTACAGGCGCCCGCCACCTCGCCCAGCTAGTTTTTTGTATTTCTTAGTAGAGACGGGGTTTCACCATGTTAGCCAGGATGGTCTCGATCTCCTGACCTCGTGATCCACCCGTCTCGGCCTCCCAAAGTGCTGGGATTACAGGCTTGAGCCACCGCGCCCGGCCTCCAGCTTCTCTTAACTCTTACATGCTGCCCCCATACAAATCTTCTCATCCATGATAGGATGCACTTTTGTGCTTGTCTGCTTATGGACCCACCACGTCACTAGAATGTAAGCTCCACGAGGGCAAGGATTCCTGATGCTTGGGTTCACCGAGGTCCCCCTAGCAACTGGAACAACCTGTGTCACATGGTGAACACTCACTCTGAGACACGAGTCAATGCTGAGTGTGTGTGGCGGGGGGCAGAAAGCAGGGGGAGTTTGTGAGCAGAAAAACAGCCAAGTGCAAGCTCAGGAAGTTAAAGAAAGCTGTGGAGGCCGAGCATGGTGGCTCACGCCAGTAATCCCAACACTCTGGGAGGCCAAGATGAGAGGATCGCTTGGGCCCAGGAATTCGAGACCAGGCTGGGCAACAAAGCAAGACCCCACCTCTACAAAAAATAAAAAATGAGCTGGTGTGGCAGCATGTACCTGTGGTCCCAGCTGTTCTGGAGGCTGAGGCAGGAGGATTGTTTGAGCCCAGGAGTTTGAGACCTGCCTGGGCAACAAAAGGAGACCCGCCCCTGCCCTCGTCTCTAATGAAAACATGAAAAATGTCGGGCGTGGTGGCTCACGCCTGTAATTCCAACACCTTGGGAGGCCGAGGCGGGCGGATCACAAGGTCAGGAGATAGAGACCACCCTGGCTAACATGGTGAAACCCTATGTCTACTAAAAATACAAAAAATTAGCCGGGCATGGTGACACATGCCTGTAGTCCCAGCTACCTGAAAGACTGAGGCAGGAGAATTGCTGGAACCCAGGAGGCGGAAGTTGCAGTGAGCTGAGATTGCACCACTGCACTCCAGCCTGGGTGGCAGAGTGAGACTCTGTCTCAAAAAAAAAAAAAAAAAAAAAAGAAAAAGTTAAAAATAAATTAACTAGGTGTAGTCCACACACCTGTATTCCCAGTTACTTGGGAGGGTAAGGTGGGAGGATCGCTTAAGCCCAGAAGTTCTAGGCTGCAGTGAGCTGAGATCACACCTCTGTACTCCACACCTCTGTACTCCCTCCTAGGTGATAGAGCGAGACCCTGTCTCAAAACAAACAAAACAACAACAACAAAAAAAGAAAGCAAGCTATGGGATCCAATCTGAGAGAATCGAGTGTGTGTGTTTGTGCGTAAGAGAGGGAGGGGAAGGAGGCCTCTTAAGCCTTCTTAATCCTGAAAATGGGAAGGAGGTTGTTTAAGCTTCAGTGCCAGAGTGACATGACCTAGTTTTCTATTTTTAGAGATGGGGTCTGGCTATGTTGCCCAGGTTGGTCTTGAATTCCTGGGCTCAAGCCAGCCTCCTGAGTTGCTGGGACTACAGACATGGGCCACCCCACCTGGCTTGACCTGGTTTTTGTGTTCAGAAGATATATGTTGTTGTTCCAGGTGCCAAGGCCAGTGCTGGGCACAGGGGTGGTGGAGCCTACTGAGAAATGGACACTGAACCCCAGTGTCTATCCTTCCATCTTGGAGCCTGTGCTTCCCACCCCACACAGCCCTGCTGTCTGGGAGGACCGTCTGCCCCTTGAGGTCACCTGCCCCTGGCCTTTGTGCCAGGACAGGCCTGCTGTGGGTGCAAGCCTCGGGGCAAGAAAGAACACATCTGGGAGCTGGAAGGCCCAGTCCCAGGGAAAGCATGGAGCCTGGGGCAGGGCACCAAGGAGTCTTCCAGCCCCCACCTTCTCAGGAAAGAAATGCCAGGCAGGTATGGCCTTAGGTAGGCCCCTTTTCCTTTTCGGATCACTGCCTGCCTGCCTGTCACTAATTTCTGTCCTGGCCCCACACTAATAGCTGCCATATATATATATATATATATATATTTTAAGAGATGGAGTCTCCCTAAGTCACCCAGGCTGGCTTTGAACTTCTGGGCTCAAGCGATCCTCCTGCCTTGGCCTTCCAAAGTGCTGGGATTACAGGTGTGATCCGTCATGCCTGGCAGCTACCATTTTTTAGCTTTAATGTGCACCAGCTCTGTAATCAAGTGCATCCTATATGTTCCTGCTAATTAACTCAATAGTTCTACAATGGTGGTTATTAATTGCTCTGTTTTACAAAAGAGGAAACTGAGGCTCTGAGAGGTTAGGGACCGACCCAAAGCCTTCAGTGCCCGTGGATACAACTGGGATGCAGGGAGCCAGTGGGCTGGGGGTGAGGTGACCCGGCAGGTGGAGGTGGTGGGGTACTCACCTCCATGATGGCTGCTGCTGGTTGGCTGCTCCTGCTGGTGACTGGCGTCCCACAGGAGGCCTGGGGCCTGGCGATGATGCTTGCCGGAGTCTGAGGGCTTGTCCCCCGCGGGGCTGGGGCCCAGGCCCCTCTCTGCAGAGCTGGAGTCTTCCTGCTCACTAGGCTCAAACTCTGGGATCTGGAACATGCTCTGGGCTATGAGGACAAGATGTTAGGTAGTCAAGGCACAGCTGGGGCCAACGGTGGCCCTGGAAGGCAGAGGCAGGTACCCTTGGCTCCCTCTCCCACCCTAGGGCCCCCAGGCCCGCCAGGCCTCCCGGGCCCTCATTTGTCTGCTGGGTCTGGCCTGGCAGGGAGCTGATGCTGTCGGCTCAGGGCCTCAATCTCCCCTCAGAACCCTGGTGGACCCAGGCCCCTACCCAGCCCCCGCCCCGCCCGTGGTGACGGCGCACAGGTCTCACCCCAAGCCCGATCTCGAGGCCCCTGACCCGGGCCTGCCGCCTCCCTCCTGCACCCCGGGCTCCCGGCCCTAGTTGCTTGGGCAACGGGAACTGTCAGCGACCTGGCCCAATCACCTCTCGGAACGTCACTCGGGTAGGTCCAGAGGCGGGGTCAACCCGGCCCGGCCCCGCCCCCCCGCCGGACCTACGGCTACTCGCCCGCAGCCTTTTTTCTCCCTCCTGCGGCCCTGGTGCTCACATCCTCGCTGCCTCACACCTTGGACGTGTGTGGGAGCAGGAGAGGGATTCTCTGGGGTCCCCATTTGGAACCTGGAGACCCACTTCTGCCAACAAGTCCTTCAGCCCCTCTGGACCTTAGTTTCCCCCCCGTGAAGTGGGGATAGTGACAGCTCCCCCAGGAGCCAGTGAAAACTTTGTGAAGGGAGTGATTACTGCGGGCGAAGGCGCTTGGCACAGCCACAACTGAAGCTCAGCCGTCGGATGCGATTATTGTTGCTATTGTTACCGCTCCGCCTGGACTGGGTGCCCGGTCGGAAAGTCCCGCTCCCCGCTCCTCCTCCCAGGCGTGGAAGCTTCGCGCCGCCCGCCTCGGGGGACACCTCCCGCGCCACCTCGGGGGCACTGGAGATAAGGAGAGGAACCTCCTCCCTGGCTGGGATGGCTGCCCGGGCGCGGGAGGAGGGCCGGGGACCCGGTGAGGGTGGACCGTAGGGTCCGTGGGGGCTTCACGCCTGGCAGGCGGCCGGCCAGGTGAGCAGGGCCGCGGGCGCGCCGGGGCGGGGGGCGGGCCCGCGCTGGGGATTCGGGACTCCGCGGGTTCAGGCCCGGGGGCGGGGCCCGGGGGCCATCTTGGCTATGGGCGGAAGTTTTCTTCAGAGGCCGAGAGACGGGAATCCGTTGCCGCCCCCGGCTGGGTGGCACGACCCCGATTTGGGTATAGGAGAGAGGAGCGTGGGAACTGGCGGCCCCCCATACAAGTTAAGGCGGACCGCCCAGGCACAGCCCACCCGGGGACCCCCTGGATGCGGCACGGCCCCCGCAATTCGGCCGCCCTCCAGCCGCCTCCCGTAACCCCGGGCGCCCGCCAGCGGCGCAGCTCGCGCCAATTCTCGTACGGTTTCACGCCGGGTGCGGCGCTGGACTGCGGAGCCGGTCGGGCCCCTGCGGAATTTGCGTAGCGAACAGCGCCCGCGCAGGCGCAGGAGGGGGCGGAGCAGCGGGAGCCGGGGAGCCGGAGCCCCGGGTCCCCACGACCTGAGCCGGCTCTCCCATCAGCGGCCTGAGGACCTGGCATCCGCCTCCTCCCGCCCCTTGAGGCTGGAGAGTGGACGCGGTGGGGGGGGTGGGGCGGGGGGCAGCTTTCGAGAATTACGAGGACAGAAGGCAGAGGCCCTCCCCATCCGCATTATTGGAGGAGAGCCTCCCCCAGCTTGGGGAGGGGGAGAGCGGGGCATTGGGCGCCCCCTGCAGCGGCCGCTGCCCTGACCCGACGGGCATCGGCTGGCTCTCCCCCTCCAGCCAGGACGACACGAGCGACCGAGGCCAGGGACTCCTCTCCTTGGGCCTCTGCATCCCCCCATCCCTGGCTCTGGGGTAGGCCCAGGGAGGAGACACCCCCAACCCCCACCCGGTCTGCCCTGGAGAGAAGAGACTGCCCTTCCATGCCCCTGAGTGAGGGGCCTGGGGCCCAGGCTGCCCGTGTTCCCCAAGGGCAAGGGTCTCTCTGTTGAGGAGGAGGGGCCTGTCAGCCACAACTTCTTTCCTCCTCAGCGCCCCATCTCCCTCTCTGCACCCTGCAATTCCCACCCCTCCGTATTTATTTCCCTGGCCCTGCCGACAGCCCCTCCTTCTCTGTCTCCGGGATTCAGGCCTCCCTCCCTGACATGGAGAGTAACCTGTCTGGCCTGGTGCCTGCTGCCGGGCTGGTGCCTGCACTGCCACCTGCTGTGACCCTGGGGCTGACGGCTGCCTACACCACCCTGTATGCCCTGCTCTTCTTCTCCGTCTATGCCCAGCTCTGGCTGGTGCTTCTGTATGGGCACAAGCGTCTCAGCTATCAGACGGTGTTCCTGGCCCTCTGTCTGCTCTGGGCTGCCTTGCGTACCACTCTCTTCTCCTTCTACTTCCGAGATACTCCCCGCGCCAACCGCCTGGGGCCCTTGCCCTTCTGGCTTCTCTACTGCTGCCCCGTCTGCCTGCAGTTCTTCACCTTGACGCTTATGAACCTCTACTTTGCCCAGGTAACCAACTGTGGTCCCGGGTGGGGGGTGGGAGCTGGCAAGCCTTAAGGACCCACGGGAGTGAAGGGCATCTCTGCTCCTAGGTGGTGTTCAAGGCCAAGGCGAAGCGTCGGCCGGAGATGAGCCGAGGCTTGTAAGTACTCGGGACACTGGTGGGCTCAACCTCCAGGTCAGGGGCAGGGGACAGTCCCATGTAGATCCCTTCCCACCTCTCAGGGCTGAGACAAAGACAACCCAGGGAATGTCTGTGGAAGAGCTTGGAAAAGTTAAAGCACCTGGCGCAGATGGCTCAGCAGAGGCGTTGCAGATCTGCAAGGCACAAGAATAGGAATGGTTGTGGTAGTGTGAGGGAGAGGAACCCAGTGGCATCCACCATGGAGGGTGAGCTGGAGGCTCCAGCCCATGGAAGCACCAAAGCCATATGCACTCCTGGGTGACCTGGGGCCGCAATGCCCTCGTCATTTGTACAGTGTCTTACGGTTTATAAAAAGCTTTCCCAGCCATCTTTCATTTGTACAATTTCCCTGAGAGGCTACTCTCCTCCCTTGAGAGATGAAGAAACTGAGGCCCAGCCAGGTAAGGCATCAGGATCAAGGTCGCAGAGCTGGGGCTCAGACGGAGACTTCTGACTCCAGTTGGTGCCCCTTCCGAGGTACCATGGTTGTCAGTCACCTTCTGACCTCTTTGAGCCTCAGTTTCTCCATCTATAAGAATGGAGGAACAGGGCTCAGACTGGATGCCCTGAGTTCTGTGGACATTGGGGTTTCCTGCAGGAGGTGGGGCAGGTGGTGAGTGCTGAGGGCTGTTGAGGGCCCGGGCTGACTGTGCTGTGGCTGCAGGCTGGCTGTCCGAGGGGCCTTTGTGGGGGCCTCGCTGCTCTTTCTGCTGGTGAACGTGCTGTGTGCTGTGCTCTCCCATCGGCGCCGGGCACAGCCCTGGGCCCTGCTGCTTGTCCGCGTCCTGGTGAGCGACTCCCTGTTCGTCATCTGTGCGCTGTCTCTTGCTGCCTGCCTCTGCCTCGTCGCCAGGCGGGCCCCCTCCACTAGCATCTACCTGGAGGCCAAGGTAGGGCCGCAGCACTGATGCCCAGGTGTCCTTTGGGATCTCTGGGCAGCGGTTCTCAGGGTGTAGAGGAAGCTGGGAGTCTTCTCTCCCTGAGGGTCCTCTGTTGTTACCTGTGCCAGGGGACCAGTGTGTGCCAGGCGGCCGCGATGGGTGGAGCCATGGTCCTGCTGTATGCCAGCCGGGCCTGCTACAACCTGACAGCACTGGCCTTGGCCCCCCAGAGCCGGCTGGACACCTTCGATTACGACTGGTACAATGTGTCTGATCAGGTGGGCATACGCATGTCTGCCACCTCCTTAGTAGCCATGGCACCTTGGCCCCAGCTGGCCTGGGCCCTGTCCCACTGCCCCCTTGGCGTGACTGCAGACTGGCACCAGCCCCTGCCTTCCCACAGGCGGACCTGGTAAATGACCTGGGGAACAAAGGTTACCTGGTATTTGGCCTCATCCTCTTCGTGTGGGAGCTGCTGCCCACCACCCTGCTGGTGGGCTTCTTCCGGGTACACCGGCCCCCACAGGACCTGGTAAGGGTCTGCACCCTCCCCTGTGGGCCCATGGAGAGGGGCAGATGCTGGGAATCCTGGGTTAGCATCTGGGGATGGGCAGGGAGAACAGTGTGGGACAGGAGTAAGTATCGATGATGGCTTCCTCCTCCAGAGCACCAGCCACATCCTCAATGGGCAGGTCTTTGCCTCCCGGTCCTACTTCTTTGACCGGGCTGGGCACTGTGAAGATGAGGGCTGCTCCTGGGAGCACAGCCGGGGTGAGAGCACCAGGTAGGAGCCATGGCACTGCCTCAGTACCCCTGCCCCCCTCCACCCACTGGGCTCCATCGAGCTATGGGGGACTGAGAGAGCCGGGTCTTGCCCTTCCACCCCTGCCATGGCCTTTGCTTCCCCATCTGTACTAGGTGAGGTCCCCTGGGTTCCTATGGCTAAAGCCTCCATCCCTTGCCTAGAGATGTACTTTGCCCTGGGTCCCGAAGGTCTAGGTCACAGGGGTTCTGTTCTAAGCCTCTGTTCCTCCTGCAGCTCTTGTGACTGTGGCCCTGGTCACTGTCCTGAGACTGACCCTGTTTCTCTGCTGCAGTATGTCAGGCAGTCTAGGCTCTGGGAGCTGGTATGGCGCCATCGGGCGTGAGCCGGGCTGGTATGGGGGCAGCCAGACGAAGACCACTCCTCTGCTCTTCTCCCAGGTGCCAGGACCAGGCGGCCACCACCACAGTCTCTACTCCACCCCACAGACGTGATCCCCTTCCCTCCCCCACAGAATACCCAGGCCCCAGTCCCCGTCACCCTAAGCCCCTGTGCCAAGTTTGCCACTTCTTGCCCAGGATCCTGGGGGTCGTGGCTGCCCCCTCCTCTGGCCAGCTCCTTGCTGCTCCTGTCATAGTGAGCTTGTGCCGTCCCCCTAGGATGGGGGCGTGGCCCTGGCTGCCAGATGCCCACAGCACCCTGGCATGACCTGCCACCTCCGCTTCCACACCGGAGCCAGCTACCTCTCCTGTGCCTGCCACTCAATAAACAGTGTCTGCGCCCCACAGTTGTTCACCTGTCTGTCATCTGCCTTGTGTTCCTGTCACTTTTGCCTGTTTGGCCTAAGGCTGAACAGACAGTGGCTCTTGAAGTGGGCTGCTAGGCTGGGCAGGGGCCACTTACCCCATCAAGGCTGGTGGGCTGGGAGAGGAGGGGCCTGCAGTTTGCAAGGGAAGGAGACCACACAGGCCTTTGTTCTCAAAGCTCTGCTGGCCCAGAATTGCCCCACTAACTCCAGATCCCTCTCCACTTGAACAGTTCCTACTCTTTCCTCAAGACCTGCGTCAACTGTTACTATCTTTTTTTTTTTTTTTTTGAGACGGAGTCTCGCTCTGTCGCCAGGGCTGGAGTGCAGTGGCGCTATCTCAGCTCACTGCAAGCTCCGCCTCCCAGGTTTATGCCATTCTCTTGCCTCAGCCTCCCGAGTAGCTGGGACTACAGGCGCCCGCCACCACGCCCAGCTAGTTTTTTTGTATTTTTTTTAGTAGAGACGGGGTTTCACCGTGTTAGCCAGGATGGTCTCGATCTCCTGACCTCGTGATCCGTCCAACTCGGCCTCCCAAAGTGCTGGGATTACAGGCTTGAGCCACCGCGCCCGGCCCTAATTTTTTAATTTTTTATTTTAGAGGTGGGGTTTCACCATATTGCCCAGGCTGGTCTCGAACTCCTGGGCTCAAGCAATCCACCCACCTCAGCCTCCCAAAGTGCTGGGATTACAGGCATGAGGTACCATGCCTGGCAGCTACTGAGTCTTAACCCCAATGGATTAGACTTTCTGGAGGCCCTGTTTCCCTATCACCACCCCAACCTGGTCTTTAGGAGCCAGGAGTTAGTCCAGGGCTTGCCGGGGAGTTGGCGTGGTGACTGAGCAGCCCCCATCTTCCTACCAGGGTGTGGGTTTGCGCAGATGTACAGGTGGTCCCCTAGCTGTGCCCTCTCAGTGGCCCCCTTTTCCACTGTCCTTAGTAGCATAGTCACTGCTCTCTGCTCCCATGGTCCTGGCAGGTCTGTCTGATGGCTAGGAGTCCTTTACTAGAGGGTCTGTCCCCTGCCCACATAGGTGGTTGTCCCAGCTTTTCAGAGTTCCCTTGGCTTATTGCTGGGCCTGCCTCAAAACCCTTTACTTGGGACCATCGTGGGCACCAGGCCCTCAGGGCCTCCAGAGAGGGCATCTGAGATTCAGAGAATCAGCTTGAAGCTGGACAATCACTTTTTGTGGAAAGGAAAACTCCTAACGTTTGTGGGGCACTTTATTGCGTGTGCTAGGCTCTGTTTTGAGGATTTCTAAACACTGGCCTCCTTAATGCCCAGAACAGCACCCCGAAGTGATGATTAATCACCCCTTTTCTGTAAGTGGGAACAGGGACACTCCAGAGTTTGGAAACCTCTCCAGGTTCCCTACCAGTAGGGGGTGGTCAGCCTCAAAGCCCAGCCTGAAAGCCATCCAGCATGAGGGCTGAGGACCCCAGCAGGCACCAGAGGGTCTTTGGAGAGGTCACAGGTTGTCAAGCGGGTGAGAACAGGGCAGGGCAAGTTCAGGACCAGCCAGGGCCTGGGTGTTCAGGCAGTGGGAGAGCGGATGCTGGCACCAGTGCCATGCTGGGATCTGCAGGCAGCTCCAGCCACAGCCTTCTGGGGCTGATTTCTGGTCATGGAAGTGAGAACCAAAAGCTGGGGCTGGGAGCACCCTGGAGGGATAGCCCGGGAGCAGGTAGAGGGCCAAAACTGGAGTGGGGGCAGGAAGTGCTCCAGCAGTGACTCCCCAGAGGTGGGTCCCAACCTCCATGTCGGCCAATTCCAGGTGACCCCACCGGGTTTCCCCCACTCCTTTGTCCCGCGGAGCCCCTCCCTCATGAGTGCTGAGCCCAAGGGCCAGGCTGTCCCCAGGGGCGGAGAGTTGCGGGCCCTTCCCGATCCAGTAATGGGCCTGGGAGATGCCAGATTAGCGTGTTGCCTGTCCGGAGAGGTGGGCCAGCTGATGCCCAGGTCGGGGCCCTGCCGCTGGCCACATTGGGCTCCGGTCCAAGGCTAGAAGGCTGGCCCCAGCTGCAACCCCTTTCCGGCTCCTCTGCCACCCACCTCCCGGGGCTGGCCAGCATTGGGGAGCCGGGCGGCCGCAGGTAAAGGGCTTGGGGCGGCGCCGGCGGCGAGGGCGCTGCAAGGAGGGAAGAGCGGCGCCGGAGGGGTTAACCGCGGGAGGAGGGGGGCTTCTGCCGGCGGGAGGGGGGTCCCAGCCCCAGCGGCCGCCCGCTCCGCCCCTGCCGCCTCCGCGGCCCAGTCGGCACCGGCGAGGCCGTGCTGGAACCCGGGCCTCAGCCGCAGCCGCAGCAGGGCCGACAGTAAGTGTGGGGCGGGCTCCGGTGCGCGGGCAGGACTCCGGGGCAGGGGCGCCCCGGGGGCGACTGGCCAGGCGGGGTGCCCACCTCCCACGCGTGGGCGCCTCAGGGAGTGGTGTGGCCGCCGGTCCCGCCGCCCGCCACGCTCCGAGGCGTAGCTGTGGGGACGCGGGGGAGGCGGTGGGAGCGAGCTGCGGGCGCTGCGCGGTGGCCCTGCGGTCCGGCGTGTGCACGCGAGTGTCCGCACACATGTGCGTGGGCTTTGGGTGCCCTGGCGCGGCCGGCACGCCCATGGGGGCCGGGGGTGCCCAGGCGTCTGCGGAGTGTGCAGGTGGGGTGCGTGCGTGCAGCAGGGCGGTGCGGCGCTGCAGCCTCGGGGTGGAGCGTGGGCGCGCGGGTCTTTGTGCCCGCGCGTGGCGGCGCGTGCCGGGGCGTGTGTGCGCGTGGGCGCCGCCGCCCGCTGTCAGGGACTGACAGCTGTCCCGGGGACTACCGCCCCGGTGTGGCCTTTGCGGACCCCCTCCCTGCTTTTTCCGGGAACTGGGCGTCCCCCGCACCCCTCCTCGCCTGGGTGCGGGACCCACCCCTGGGTTCCTCGAAAGTCCGGCGGGGCGCGGGGGCACCCTGGAGGGCCAGCCGGGAAGCTGGGGGAGGCAAGAGGGGACGGAGAAGCCGCGGAGATGCTGTCGCAGCCGCAGCCGGCGAGCCGGGACCCACCATTCCCCTGTCCCCGCCCTACGCTGTCCGGCCTCTCCTCCGGGTTTCCCTTCGGACGTCTCTGAGCCCCCCTCAGCCTCCTCCTCGAGGGCCAGTTCCCCACACCCCCCCAAACCCTCCACATTTCCTCACTCGCCCCGCTTCCCCCTAGCCAGGCTTAGGCTCTCTTTCGGCCTCCCACTCGCCTTCCTTTCCCTTCCCCGTGCCCTCCTCTCTTTCCTCACCCGGTGGTCCCCGACAGGGGCAGCGGAGGTAAGGGGAAGGCTGGAGATAGGAGGGGGACTGGGTGTGTTCAGTCAGAGGGATATCTGTGGACAGTGCGGCTGGGGACTTCATGGATCTTTGGGTGTGTAGGGGATCGAGGAGAAGGGTGTGGATGTCAGGCCAGCTCAGTGACCCCAGCATCCCTGGTTTTGCCCGCAGTGACGACAGCTCCCCAGGAGCCCCCTGCCCGGCCCCTCCAGGGGGGCAGTGGAGCTGGCCCGGCGCCTGGGCGCGCCATGCGCAGCACCACGCTCCTGGCCCTGCTGGCGCTGGTCTTGCTGTACTTGGTGTCTGGTGCCCTGGTGTTCCGGGCCCTGGAGCAGCCCCACGAGCAGCAGGCCCAGAGGGAGCTGGGGGAGGTCCGAGAGAAGTTCCTGAGGGCCCATCCGTGTGTGAGCGACCAGGAGCTGGGCCTTCTCATCAAGGTGCGTGGGTGGGCCTCAGCCCTTTCAGCTGTCACCCATCACCCCTGGCACTAGCTGCGTGCCAGTGAGGCCCTGTGCCGGTGCTGCTTTCAGATCAGTATCCCTGAGGACGGGGTGCAGCCGGAGGCTGTGGGACAGAGGCTGGGGTCCAGGTCTCTGTGTTTTCAATAGGGCAGCAATGGGGTCATTTGTTTTCCTTGGAGAGCCTGGCACAGGACTGTGAACCTAGATTGTGTCCTTCAGGGTGTGATGGTGGTGGGATGAGGGGAAAATGAATGAATGATTGGCCATAGCACAAGGGCTATGTTACATTTGCACAGGTCTCACTCACCGGTCTAGTTGCCACATAAAATCCAAGACTCTCATTTAAATGTGAATTACAGTTAAACCACAAATGCCCTTTTTTTTTTTTTTTGAGACGGAGTCTCCCTGTGTCGCCCAGGCTGGAGTACAGTGGTGTGATCTCAGCTCACAGCAACCTCGGCCTCCCAGATTCAATTGATTCTCCTGCCTCAGTCTTCCAAGCAGCTGGGATTACAGAGATGCAATGCATCACCACGCCTGGCTAATTTTTGTATTTTTAGTAGAGATGGGGTTTCACCATGTTGGCCAGGCTGGTCTCAAACTCCTGACCTCAAGTGATTCACCCACCCCAGCCTCCCAAAGTGCTGGGATTGCAGGCATGAGCCACCACGCCTGGCCCACAAATGCCTTTTTAATACAAGTCCATCCCGTGCAATATTTTTGTTTGCTAAAATCTGGCAACCCTACCTACACCGATTCCCATACATTTTTTGGAGTCATGTGTCTTAGAAAAACCCAAGAACACAGTGAACACACCCCCTCCCCCTGGAAAAGTGTGCATATGAGCGTGTGCAGGTGATTTGGGAGGGTTCCAGGATCCATGCCACCAGGGATGCCAGGTCAGGTGCCCCTTCCCCCTAGGATGCATGCTTACCATGTGGGGAGAAGGGGGGTACGTCAGGGTTCCCTGAGGCACTTCTGGTCAGACTCCAACCATAGACTCAAGAAAGTTTTGGGCTGCAGCCTTCTGGGGTACAGTCAGCCAGGCACCTCTGTTGCTTTCTCTGATTTCGGAGTCACTGTCATACAAAAAAATGAAGACCTAGCTTTAATAAATTAATGTCTATTACTTGAAATTGAAGAGTACCCTTTGTTCCCTGCCTGTTCTTTGTGGAGGGAGGGACCATTGGCACGGAGGCCTCAGTGTTCCAGCTGATTCTCAAGGCAGCAGGACTCAGAGCAGAGATGTGTGTGGGGTGGGGTCAGGACACAGACCACCTGACATCATCTCTGACACTTCCAGAATGCCAGTGGAGGCTCAGAGAGGCCTGGGAAGAATGTGTCTGGCCAGACCACAGGGCAGAGGGAGGGAGGGAGGGAATCTGACCTAGTTTGTCTTCACAATGGAACTGCTTTTTTCCTGGATAAGAAAAAGGAAGAAAAGGAGAGGCAGGCCTGAGAAGGGCGGGTGACAACCACTTTATTTCTCTTTCACAGTAGGATTCACTCCCTGAATTAGTTGTGCAGCTATTGTGCACCTACTGTGTGCTAGGTGCTGTAGTGTTATACGCCAAGGGGATATTGGGGTGGATCAGACACAGGGTCTGCCTTGGAGGGTTCACATCTGGGGGAGGGGAGAGATCCATGGTCAGACAGATCACTGTAGGATTCAGTGGAAAGGAAGTTTCCTTCTTTCTGTGAAGCACCAATTGTGCTAGGCCTTGAGCTAGGTGCTGGGGACCAGGAGGGAGATGGCAGCGGCCTGAGGGATGACCTGGTGATTGAAACACACCAGGCGAGAGGGATAGAGAGTAGAGACGAGGGGCAAGAGATGCCCATGTGGAAAGATAGCATGGGCAAAGGCGTGGAAGCTGGAAAGTTCCGGAGCATTTTGCAGAACCTGGAGTTAGCAGATGCCTAGTCATTTGAAGCAAAAATTAGAACACACAGGATGACACAGGATTTTCCCCTTAAGTCGTGAATTTATTGGAAAAGGGTTGCAAAATACACATTAAATCACTTTTAATTAGCTCTTTCACTTCTTGCTTTTATTAAAAATTATTACAGGAAATGCAATCATGTCAGAAAATCTGGGGGGAAGGTTGCTGTAACATGGGGTGCCAAATTGGAGTCCCAGGGACAAGACTAGGGGAAGGGAGGTGGGGACCAGTTTGAAAAAAGGGCTTCAATGCTGGGCTGGGGAGTTTAGGCCTGCAAGGAGTGGGGAGCCATGGAGGGCGCTGAGCAGTCACTTTAGGAAGATCAGTTGGGACTGAGTCTTGCTAATGAGGACTGCAGTCAGGGAGAGAAGAAGTGCTTTACGATGTGCCCCACAGACACCCTTCTTGTGCCTTGGCACTGCTGCTTGGGGAAGAGTCTCTTTGGCTTCCTCTCACCTGGGGCAAGCACTCTCAAAATAGTCCCTGCCCGTGGGAGCTGCATGCTGGCGAGAGGGAGACATCCAAATAGGGACATTACGTTCATTTAATAATATGTATTGGCTGGTCTGAGTACAGTGGTGTTGTTTACAACTAATTGATCACAACCAGTTACAGATTTCTTGGTTCCTTCTCCACTCCCACTGCTTCACTTGACTAGCCTTAAAAAAATAGTAATACTTATTGAGAGGTGCTCAATCAACATTACTTACACTGCAGCACAGGGTTTGGCTTAGACTTCGGCAGGGTTGGGATGTGTGTGTTTTTGTGTGTGCGTATAAACCTTCTAAAAATTGGAAGCAAAATTTTGTGGCACATAAACCTTCCTAGAGAGAAAGGCCCTAGCTTTCATGAGATTTTCTAAGGAAACGGACTCAAATTCAGCTTCCATAGGTACAATGGGAGGGTGGGTTTGGAAAGCTAGAAACACAGGGTGTGGTCACTGCTTGGGAACTTAACAGTCAGTGCTTACTTTGTTGCAAGTTCACAAAAAATCTGGGAGGCAGATGCTGTCATTATCATCCCCATTTGAGACATGTAGAAGCCGAGGCCAGACAGTTAACTTGCCCAAGGTCCCACAGCATAAACATTTGAAGCCAGGCAATCTGGTCCCAGGTCTGCTCCTGACCATGGTAAAAGTGGAAATTTGTTGTCTGAAGTTAGGGGCCAGATACCAAAAATGTTTCTCAGACATTGCAGAGGTCAAACAAACTTGCCTGCAGGTAGACTAGACCCAGTTTGCATCTTCTGCTGTAAGGGACTGCCTCCTGGGAGACCAGAGAGAAGGGGAGAACAGGGAGGAGCGGGGGGGAGCCACCCTACAGACTGGAGGGGCCACAAGTTGGCCTAGACAGGAGGGAAGAATTGAAGCTCCTCCTTCTATACCTTATCCTGCAGGAGGTGGCTGATGCCCTGGGAGGGGGTGCGGACCCAGAAACCAACTCGACCAGTAACAGCAGCCACTCAGCCTGGGACCTGGGCAGCGCCTTCTTTTTCTCAGGGACCATCATCACCACCATCGGTGGGGGAGGGGATTGGCATGTGGGGGACGGTGGCATGTGGGGGATGGGCAAGGAGCTTCCTCATGGGGAAGGTGCAGGGAGACGGAGGGGTCCCAGGCAGCCCCTAGACTTCCTGCATCGCCCCTCTGCCCAGGCTATGGCAATGTGGCCCTGCGCACAGATGCTGGGCGCCTCTTCTGCATCTTTTATGCACTGGTGGGGATTCCGCTGTTTGGGATCCTACTGGCAGGGGTTGGGGACCGACTGGGCTCCTCCCTGCGCCGTGGCATCGGTCACATTGAAGCCATCTTCTTGGTGAGCTGCTCCATGCCCTGCCTGCCCTTGTGCTGGCCTCCAGCTACCCTTCCCCATGTCCCTGGCACATGAGTGCCCCCCACCCCCGCCGCCTAAGCCTCTCCCCACAGGCTCCTGGGGGCGGGAGTGGACAGTATGGGAGTGGGGATTGTTGGTGTCTCCTGGGTCCTGTCTACTGCCCCTCCCCGCAGAAGTGGCACGTGCCACCGGAGCTAGTAAGAGTGCTGTCAGCGATGCTCTTCCTACTGATCGGCTGCCTGCTCTTTGTCCTCACGCCCACGTTCGTGTTCTGCTATATGGAGGACTGGAGCAAGCTGGAGGCCATCTACTTTGTCATAGTGACGCTTACCACCGTGGGCTTTGGTGACTATGTGGCCGGTAAGGCCGCCCTTCTTGTGCTGCACTTTCCCATCTACTTTATTCCTGATCAGGGGCTCTGCACTCCCACCTTTCCCTCCAAATCCATGTGGTTGCTCTAACGCCTGCGTCCATCATGGAATGCACCATCACAGCCTTGCACACACACCAGCGCCTTATGCACACTCACATTCTTGTATGCTTGAGTCCCATGCATGCTCACACATATATTAAACACACCCCTCGCATGTGTCACATTCTTGCACAGGAGCGCCCCTTCTTGCATGCTTTGATCTCGCACACTTTCAACTCATGCACACCACTCATTTTCCTGCCTCCACTCACACACTCAAGCACATACCCATTGCCCTAGGGAGCACAGGTCCTCTCCAGGAGCTGGGAGGGGGACACTGAACCAGAGCTCACAGGCTTGCCCCACAATCCAGTTCTTTCTGCCTTTCCTGGTGGTATCCCAGGCGCGGACCCCAGGCAGGACTCCCCAGCCTATCAGCCACTGGTGTGGTTCTGGATCCTGCTCGGCCTGGCTTACTTCGCCTCAGTGCTCACCACCATCGGGAACTGGCTGCGAGTAGTGTCCCGCCGAACTCGGGCAGAGGTAGGCGCCCAGGGTTGGCACTGCGTCTGTGCACTGTGGTGCAAATGTGCTGTTCCCTAGCAGGGGATTGAGCAGGTTGTCTCCTATCCAGGGTGTGGGCTCCTGAGGCAGGGGCTGAGTGAGCCTTTGTGTG
Source organism: Papio anubis (assembly GCF_008728515.1). Taxonomy (NCBI): domain Eukaryota; kingdom Metazoa; phylum Chordata; class Mammalia; order Primates; family Cercopithecidae; genus Papio; species Papio anubis. The sequence goes on from NC_044987.1 coordinate 113,728,669, forward strand.
TGCCTCGCAGGGAACAGAGGGGTATATGTTTGTGGGTAACTTCACCACCTCTGCCCTCATGGGTAGGATTGCCAGATTTAGCAAATAAAAATGCAGAAAGCCAGCTGGGGCAACATGGTGAGACCCCGCCTCTAGAAAATACACAAAAATTAGCCCTGCGTGGTGGTGTGTGCCCAGTTACTCGGGAGGCTGAGATGGGAGGATCACTTGAGCCAGGGGAGGTCGAGGCTGCAGTGGGTCATGATTGCACCGCTGCACTCCAGCCTGGGCAACAGAGTAAGCCCTGGTCTCACAAACAAACAAACAAATAAAACAAAAAAAACCAAAACTCAGTTAAATTTGAATTTCAAATAAATGAAATTTTAATTTGGCCGGGCGCGGTGGCTCATGCTTGTAATCCCAGCACTTTGGGAGGCTGAGGCGGGTGGATCACGAGGTCAGGAGTTCGAGACCAGCCTGGCCAACACAGTAAAACCCTGCTAAAAATACAAAAATTAGCTGGGGGTAGTGGCAGGCCCCTGTAATCCCAGCTACTTGGAAGATTGAGGCAGGAGAACTGCTTGAACTGGGAAGGCAGAGGTTGCAGTGAGCCAAGATCCGCCACTGCACTCCAGCCTGGATGACTGAGCTAGACTCCTCTCAAAAAAAAAAAAAAAAAAAAAAAAATATATATATATATATATATATATATATATATATATGTGTGTATATATAAAAGCATGTCCCAAATATTGCACGATATAGTTACTAAAATTTATTTGTTGTTTCTCGGAAATTCACATTTAGCCGGGCAATTTGTATTTTGCCACCTTTCTGGGAGCACCCAGCGGAGGAGCCCTTCCATCCTCGGGGCTGGCTGAGGCTAGAGGACCAGGCAGAAAAGAGGGTTGGGGGTTGATCCCTGCTGGTGAAGGGGCAGGTTCCTGGGGGGTCGCGGAGGGGATCCAGGACCTCTAGTCGAGGGCTGCTTTCCCTCTCCGTGCAGATGGGCGGCCTCACGGCGCAGGCTGCCAGCTGGACTGGCACGGTGACGGCGCGCGTGACCCAGCGAGCCGGGCCCGCTGCCCCGCCGCCAGAGAAGGAGCGGCCACTGCTGCCTCCACCGCCCTGTCCAGCGCAGCCGCTGGGCAGGCCCCGATCCCCTTCGCCCCCGAAGAAGGCTCAGCCGCCTTCCCCGCCCACGGCCTCGGCCCTGGATTATCCCAGCGAGAACCTGGCCTTCATCGACGAGTCCTCGGACACGCAGAGCGAGCGCGGCTGCCCGCTGCCCCGCGCGCCGCGAGGTCGCCGCCGCCCCAATCCCCCCAGGAAGCCCGTGCGGCCCCGCGGCCCCGGGCGTCCCCGAGACAAAGACGTGCCGGTGTAGGGGCAGGATCCCCGGCCCGGGCCTCTCAAGGGCTTCGTTCCTGCTCTCCCCGGCATGCTTGGCTTGTTTGACCAAAGAGCCCTCTTTCCACGAGACTGAAGTCTGGGGAGGAGGCTACGGCTGCCTCTCCGCCGTCCCCCGGCCCTTTCCTCACTTCCATCCATCTCCAGACCCCCCACGGCTTTCTGTGTCGCTGCCCCGGGCGGGCGTGTCCCTCACAGCACCTCACGACTGTGCCTGAAAGCCTGCATCAATAAATGAAAACGGTCTGCACCGCTGCGGGCATGACGCTCCCGGACGCTAGTGAGTGTGGAAGTGCTTTCCTCGGGCCACCGTGGGGGCACATCTGGCCTCCCGTGGCCCCCGGGCCGAGGGTCCCCGGGCACCCAGGTCGGTCAATTCTCCGCCCTCTCGGCTGGGCTCAGGCCCGCGTCTCTGCCTGGAGGCTGCTGGGTAGGGTCCGGCGTGGGGATCAGCCGGGATGGGCTGTGCGTCTCCAGCCTCTGCACACACTTTGGGGGGTGGGGTGCGGGGGTGGAGAGGCAGGGGAGAGAGGATGGCATCTCGCGTGGCGGGCTGTCGTTTGAACTCTCCCGGCGCGAGAGGCCCTGCCCCGCCCCCTTTCTGGAGCGTTGACCCCCTTCTCGTCCTGAGGCCTGTGGCGTCCGGGTCCGTTGGGGCAGAACCATGGAGGAAAAGCCTTCGAAAGTAAGACCTCTCCCCGGACCCCTTACTCTGTCCGCTCCCAACCCACCTTTGGTCCGACTCGGGTCCCCGGCGCGATTTCTTACTCAGCCTTGGCTTCCCGCAGCCCCCACCCAACCAACCCCACGCTCTACGGGATCCCCGCCCGGACCCGGCTCAGATCCCCAGCCTGCTCTTCCTTCCGGCTCCAGCCACCCGCGACCCTTGGCTCCCTCCTTGTATGTGGCCCACAGGTGTCGCTCAAGTCTTCCGACCGCCATGACTCGGACAAGGAGAGCGTGCACAGCGACATTCGGGACCTGTGGACCACGACCACGCTGTCCCAGGCACAGCTGAACATGCCGCTGTCCGAGGTCTGCGAGGGCTTCGACGCCGAGGGCCGCAGCATTAGCAAGACCCGCGGGTGGTACAGCCCGGGGAGCCGCTCGTTGGACGAAGGGGACAAGGCCAGCCACAAGCCGGAGGAAATGGACGAGCACGCGCTGGTGGAGCTAGAGTTGCACCGCGGCAGCTCCATGGAAATCAATCCGGGGGAGAAGGACACCGCATCCCAGATCGAGGCCGGTCAGTGTGGCCTCGCCAGGCCGTGGGCGCCCGCGGGGCAATAAGCTAGCCGGGGACTCAATTTCTGGAGCTGTAAAATGGGGGGAAGCTGATGGGATCCAAGTTTCTAGGATTCCCTGGGAGAGGCGCCAGCGCGAATCTTTCGCCCTTTAAATCCGCCAGCATTCTTGGAGCGCCCCCTCCCGGGCAGGCATTGTAACAGGCCTTTCAGTCGTGGCGCGCAGAGTCCGGCGAAGGACGCACCAAATAAATTGCGCAAAGATCCCGCGGTAGGACCTGCGGGGTTTTCTTGTTTTGTTTTGGAGACAGGATCTCGCTCTGTCGCCCAGGCTGGATGGAGTGCAGTGGTGCGATTATAGCTCACTGCAGTTCAAGTGATCCTCCCGCCTCCCGCCTTTTTTTCTTTTTTTTTGAGACGGAGTCTCGCTGTGTCCCCCAGACTGGAGTGCAATGGCACGATCTCTGCTTACTGCAACCGCCGCCTCCCGAATAGCTGCGATTACAGGCGTGCGCCACCACGTGCGGCTAATTTTTGTATTTTTAGTAGAGACGAAGTTTCACCATGTTGGCCAGGCTGGTCTCAAACTCCTGACTTCAAGTGATCCGCCAGCCTCGGCCTCCCAAAGTGCTGGAATTACAGGCTTGAGTCACTGCACCCGGCCTTTGTTTGTTTTTTAGAGACGGCGTCCTGCTTTGTCGCCCAGACTGGAGTGCAGTGTTGTGATCATAGCTCACTGCAGCCTCAAACTCCTAGGCTCAAGGGATCCTCCAACCTCAGCCACCCCCACTACCCTGAGCTGGGAGGACAGGCCGGCACCACCCTGCTCAGCTAATTTTTTATTTTTTTGTAGAGAAAATTTCGCCATGTTGCCCTGGCTGGTCTCAAACTCCTGGGCTCAAGTGATTCTCCTGCCTCGGATTCCCAAAGTATTGGGATTACGAGTGTGAGCCACCGTGCCCAGCAAGACCTGCGTTTTTAATGGAATCATCCCGCCTTGTCTTATGATTTGCGCTGGTTGAGGAGGTGTATGTCTTTCCATTCGTCAGTTGCTGGTTACAATTTCTAAGCCTCTACTACACGCTGGACACTGTCTGGCACCCCCTCAAACCACTTCATCAGAGTCAGAACCAATAACAGTATAACAATGGTCACATATTGAGCACTTGCTGTGTGCCAGGCACGGGGCTTCCCCCGGATTGTCACCTTCAAACTTCACAACCTGCATAAAGAGCTATTTTCTTTCTTTTTTTTTTTTTTGAGACGGAGTCTCACTCTGTCGCCCAGGCTGGAGTGCAGTGGCCGGATCTCAGCTCACTGCAAGCTCCGCCTCCCGGGTTCACGCCATTCTCCGGCCTCAGCCTCCCGAGTAGCTGGGACTACAGGCGCCCGCCACCTCGCCCGGCTAGTTTTTTGTATTTCTTAGTAAAGACGGGGTTTCACCGTGTTAGCCAGGATGGTCTCGATCTCCTGACCTCGTGATCCACCCGTCTCGGCCTCCCAAAGTGCTGGGATTACAGGCTTGAGCCACCGCGCCCGGCCTAAAGAGCTATTTTCTTTTCTTTTTTTTTTTTTTTGAGTTGGGTCTCACTCTGTTGCCCTTGCTGGAGTGCAATGGCGTGATCTCGGCTTACTGCAACTTCCGCCTCCCCGGTTCAAGCAATTCTCCTGCCTCAGCCTCCTGAGTAGCTGGGATTACAGGCGCCTGCCACTATGCCCAGCTAATTTTTGTATTTTTAATAGAGATGGTGTTTCACCAGATTGGCCTGGCTGGTCTTAAACTCCTGACCTTGTGATCTGCCCACCTTGGCCTCCCAAAGTTTTGGGATTACAGGCATGACCCACCACTCAGCCAAGAGCTATTTTTATTACCCCATTTTACTGATGAAGAACTTGAGGGTCAGAGAGTGTCAGTCACTAGTCCTAAGTGTCACACTGTGGGGCAGTCAGAACTGGAACCAGGTGGGTGGGGCTCTAAAGCCCAGGGTTGTAACCTCTGTCCCATGCTGACCCCACATATGTGGCGCCCGCTGGTGGGGAGACCTTTCGGTTGCACCAGGAGCTGGTCTCTGAAGGCCATTCCCTCTCACAAGGTGCCTACCCATCTCCTCTGCCCCAGGGAAGGCCCAGGAGTCTGCAGATGACTGACCCTTTTTTCTCTTCTCCCAGAAAAGTCTTCCTCAATGTCATCGCTCAATATTGCGAAGCACACGCCCCATCGAGCCTACTGGGCAGAGCAGCAGAGCAGGGTTTGAGGGGCTGGGGAGACTGGGAATTTCAGTGGGGTAGGGGATAGGCAAGTTGGGGGTTGCTGATAGGACATGAAAGTTGGGGGTGGTTGGCAGGGTGGAGGGGCGGGCAGGCAGGCTGGTTGGGGGTTTGGGGGCCACAGGGAGCAGGTGGGGGCATTTCAGCTGTGGGCAGGGATGAAGTCCCCTGGACGCCTAAGCCTCTTGCTGCTTCTCCAGCTGCCGCTGCCCCTGATGGAACTCATGGAGAATGAAGCTCTGGAAATCCTCACCAAAGCCCTCCGGAGTGAGCTCCCCGCCAACCCCCAAGAGCTACCACGACAGATTCTGGTGGATTTTGCAGGGCTGGGGCCCAAGGGTTGGGGTTTCAGGGTGCCTTATGTCTTGTCAGATGCCCTTGGCACTCACAAGTATTCCAAGGGCCCCATAAAAGTTAAAAGCTGAGGGACTGGGCACAGGAAGAACCAGTGGGGGACATGTGGTGATGGGCAGAGGCCTGGGCTCCAGGCTGAGTGCAGGCCCTCTCTAGCTGAGGGAGGCTTTTCTGTGGCTGTTTCTCCACCTGCCCAGTGGGATAACCGCCTTGGTGTGGCCTCGACTCCCTCTGGTTGGGGAGCCTTTGGACAGTGGATTATGTGGGTGAATTTCTGCTGCTGGGGTAGGAAAGCCCAGTGGTGATAAAGGGCCGGCTGATGGCTTAGAGCGGGTGGCTGGTCCAGAAGGTGGCCAAACTGCTCGCTACCACTGCCCTAGTTCAGGCCTGCAACGGCTTCCCTAGCCTTGACCTTAACACTCAGCACCCTTAGAGATGCAAAGTTCCCCAGGCTAACAGAGACCTGAGTGCCCTGCGCTGCTGCTACCGCGAATCATCTGCGGTTCCTCGAACTACATATGGGGCGCCCGCTGGTGGGGAGGCCTTTCGGTTGCTCACTGCCCTGAGCCGAGCTCTGCCCTCCTCCTAGGCTACCAGTTAGGGATCGGCAGGGACCACTTCCTAACTAAGGAGCTGCAGCGATACATCGAGGGGCTCAAGAAGCGCCGGAGCAAGAGGCTGTACGTGAATTAAAAACGCCACCTTGGGCTCGAGCAGCGACCCGAACCAGCCCTGTGCCTGCCCGGTCCCCAGACCCAAGCCCGAACCCATCCGAGTGGAATTTGAGTCCTAAAGAAATAAAAGAGTCTATGCATGGTCCGTGAGTCAGTGCATGGCAGCCCGCGTGAGGCGGACGCACGTGGCCCCGCCCTTCCCCGTGACCTTCATTCGGTCACCGCAGTGACCTTGAGCTTTCTCCGTCCGGGCCCTATCGGCCCTACCTTCCGGGACTCGCAATCCAGGGCTTCTTGCATGTTTTAAGTCGGCTTCACCCACCCCGAGTTCCGCAGCTCTGTGGGGATACTGGGTCTATGGTTCGAGTGCCCAGTTGGTGTCGCTTTGGGGGAAGTGGCTAGGGGGAAGAGAGAAGGGGGAAGGGGGCAGCACCTCCCCCTTCGCGACGGCGCGCTAGGCTCCGCCCCTCAAGCATAGGTAGCAGGTCCAGCCTCTCCACCCGTCCCGCCCTTGCGTTTTCATATGTAAGTGGTCTCTCGGCTCGGCGGTTGCAGCCTGCACAGCCTCTCCCACTCCTCGCGCGCGCAGCGCGCCCCACCTCCTCCGTTACGAAAGCGCGCTTCTGGCCCCACTAGCTCCCGACTCTAATCCCCCAACCCTCCGCGTCTCCGGCCCCGCCCCTCCCAGGGGCCGCGTACGCATGTGCGCCGCAGTGGCTCGGCAGGCTGCGGGGCGGGACTTGCGCGAAGGCCCGCCCACTGGCGCTGCCGGCTCCGCCCCGACTCGTACGGGCGCGCAGGCGCCGCCCGCCCCGCTGGTCTGATTAGCATAGGACCCCGGGCCCCGCCCCCTGTTTTGCATGCGCACGGCCGGCCCCGCCCCCGCTGTCAGCTGGAGGAAGCGGAGTAGGAAGCGGCCGCGATGTCCTTTTGTGTCCTACAAGCAGCCGGCGGCGCCGCCGAGTGAGGGGACGCGGCGCGGTGGGGCGGCACGGCCCGAGGAGGCGGCGGAGGAGGGGCCGCCCGCGGCCCCCGGCTCACCCCGGCACTCCGGGCCGCTCGGCCCCCATGCCTGCCCGAACGCCCTGTCGGAGCCCCAGGTCCGGGGGCGGAGGGGAGCGCTGCCGCGGGGGTGGGCGGGCGGGGCGCGGGGGCCATGTGCGAGCGCGGCAGGGAGGCGGGCGGGGCGGGCTGCAGGCGGGGTCCAGCTCTGGGGCCAGTCCGGGCCATGGTTGGGACCCAGTCGACGGTCGGACTGGTCAGGGTTCAAGCGGGATCCGGCGTCTGAGTCCTGGTGGGCCGGCCTGGGGCAGGATCTGGCTCTGGCTACGGGTCCTGACCCGGGTCAGGGTTGGGCCTCCGATCCGGCCCGCCCCGGGGCAGGGTTCAATCCCCCACTTGACGAAGTCCCTGGGGCTGGCCCGGGTGGAAGACGGGGAGGGCTCTGTGTCGGGGAAGGGGCTCTGAAGACCACGTGGGGGCGCTCGAAGGGGCCTGGGGCCACCCTCCTCTCTGGGTCAAAGGTCATCGCACCGGCAGGGGAGAACTTCCTCCTCCTTGGCTCTCCCCACTTACTTCCTGATAACCTGGTAGAGGTCTCCCGCGGGCGGGGTGGGGAGGCATAGCAACTTTAGGCAACTTCCCAAAGGTGTGCGCAGGTTGGGGGGGTGGTACGCGGCGCCCCGGGAGGTGGCGGCCTCTGCGACAGCGGGAGTATAAGAGTGGACCTGCAGGCCGGTCTCGAGGAGGTGGAGCGGCACCCGCCGTGTGCCTGGAATCGGCATGCTGGGGCAGGAGGGCAGCCGCGTGTCAGGTGTGAAAAGCTCTGGAGGTGTTTTCATGAGTCCGTGCCTGTGCTTGTGGATGTGGGGACCTAGTGAGAGTGTGTGTGATCATGAGCCTTGATTGAGTTCGCAGATGGGGTGTGCGCTCCAGGAGAAGTATGTGAGCACAGGTGTGAGCAGGAGTGAGCACGGGTTTGGGAAGGCCGGTGCGAATGTGAAAACCCCCAGCAGAGAGCGAGCCTGCGTGGGCTTGTGGGGCCCCTGAGCACCTCGGTGAGTGGAGTGTGTGAACTCGGTGTGAGCACGTCCACTGGCCTTGGGTCTGGGCTTCAGTGCACGCTCTCCAATGCAGAATATCCACATGAGGGCAGGGTCTCAGAGGTCCCCCCAACATCTGGAGAAAACTGGGAAGTATCCTGCCCCTGTCTAGGGATTCCAGGTGGGGTTGAAGGTTGCCTGGGGGCTACGGTTACCCTGCTCCCTGGACTGGGTGGGAGTAGGGCCTTTCTAAGCCTCCCCCAGGTTCCCAAGGGAGAGACCAGCTGTCAGTTACTGGCCCTGAAGACTCTGTTTCCATGGCAACAGCTGGGAGGGGGGCAGTGTTACTGGGCAGTCCTTCCTTGGACTCTGCCCCCATTCCTCCCCCCTTGCTGGGCCTGGAAGCCTGGCCCTAGGCCCGAGGTTGGGCAACCCGTGTGGCAGGGTGTCTCCCATCCCCCATCCCAGTGCCTCCCTACGAACCCACGGGTCTCTCCCTGCAGGTGACCAGCACCATGTCCAGCCAGGTGGTGGGCATTGAGCCTCTCTACATCAAGGCAGAGCCGGCCAGCCCTGACAGTCCAAAGGGTTCTTCAGAGACGGAGACCGAGCCTCCTGTGGCACTGGCCCCTGGTCCAGCTCCCACCCGCTGCCTCCCAGGCCATAAGGAAGAGGAGGATGGGGAGGGGGCTGGGCCTGGCGAGCAGGGCGGTGGGAAGCTGGTGCTCAGCTCCCTGCCCAAGCGCCTCTGCCTGGTCTGTGGGGACGTGGCCTCTGGCTATCACTATGGTGTGGCATCCTGTGAGGCCTGCAAAGCCTTCTTCAAGAGGACCATCCAGGGTGAGCCCCCAGCCCACTCCCCTGCCCTTTGCCCTGCACCCTCTGGGTGCAATAGGCCCCCAGATGGCTGTGGCACCGCTTGAGGCTGGCAATCTGGTGTTTCCAGGGTCTCTACCTCCCAGAGACACCCTTTCCCTGAGAAGTATGGTAAACGCACTGGGTGTACTGATGCATTGCAGTGGATGTGAGTGAGCTCAGGGTACCACCTGGGTACTCTAGGCCCAGCACCTTCTACAGTGGCTCTGAAAGAGTCCAAGGCAGCCTCTGTTCCTAAGCTTTGTTCTTGCTTCTGGCAGCTTTTGACCTCTCCCCAGCATAGAACATGTCCCCTTTTTCTTAATTTTCCCAAAGCAGCACCAACACAAGGCAGATTTTAAATTTCTTTTTTTTTTTTTTTTAGACAGAGTCTCACTCTGTTGCTTAGGCTAGAGTGCAGTGGCACGATCTCTGCTCACTGCAACCTCTGCCTCTGGGTTCAAGAGATTCTTCTGCCTCAGCCTCCTGAGTAGCTGGTAGTACAGGTGTGCACCACCACGCCCAGCTAATTTTTGTACTTTTTTTTTTTTTGAGACACAGTCTTGCTCTGTCACCCAGGCTGGAGTGCAGTGTCGCAATCTCGGCTCACTGCAAGCTCTGCCTCCTGGGTTCATGCCATTCTCCTGCCTCAGCCTCCCGAGTAGCTGGGACTACAGGCGCCCACCACCATGCCCGGCTAATTTTTTTTTTTTGTATTTGTAGTAGACATAGGGTTTCACTATGTTAGCCAGGATGGTCTCGATCTCCTGACCTTGTGATCCGCCTGCCTTGGCCTCCCAAAGTGCTGGGATTACAGACGTGAGCCACCGCGCCTGGCCAATTTTTGTATTTTTAGGAGAGACAACGTTTAACTATGTTGGCCAGGCTGGTCTTGAACTCCTGACCTCAAATGATCCACCTACCTTGGCCTCCCAAAACAAGGCAGATTTTTATCAGTGCTTGAGAGGGACTACATCATAGTTTAGCACCCAACTTTAAAAAGACTAAGAGGCGAGGCTGGACATGGTTGCTCACACCTATAATCCCAGCACTTTGGGAGGCCAAGGTGGGTGGATCACCTGAGGTCAGGAGATTGAGACCAGCCTGGCCAGCATGGTGAAACCCCATCTCTACTAAAAATGCAAAAAATTAGCTAGGCATGGTGGCTCCCACCTGTAATCCCAGCTACTTGAGAGGCTGAGGCAGGAGAATTGCTTGAACCCAGGAGGCGGAGGTTGCAGTGAGCCGAGATCACACCACTGCACTCCAGCCTGGGTGACAGAGCGAGATTCCGTCTCGAAAAAAAAAAAAAAGTTGGGCTTGGTGGCTCATGGTCTGTAATCCCAGCACTTCCAGCACTTTGGGAGGCCAAGGCGGGCAGATCACGAGGTCAGGAGTTCGAGACCAGTCTGACCAACATGGTGAAACCCCGTCTCTACTAAAAATACAAAAATTAGCCGGGTGTGGTGGTGAGTGCCTGTAATCCCAGCTACTTGGGAGGCTGAGGCGGGAGAATCGCTTGAACCTGGGAGGCAGAGGTTGCAGTGAGCTGAGATTGTGCCACAGCACTCTAGCCTGGGCAACAGAGTGAGACTCACGTCTCAAAAAAGAAAAAAAAAGACAGGCATCTCTGCTCTTAAAAGTCACTAATTTTTTTCTCACTCAGGAAAGCTTATCAGAATTCGGGGGAATGAGCAAGATGCTGACGTAAACATTGCCTGGGAAGCGCCTATTATTTCCATTATTTCTGCTTTTATGTAACCATTGGTTACTTTGGGGGCCATAATACGTATAATTAAAAAAAAAACAAAGGCCAGGCATGGTGGCTCCCACCTTTAATCCCAGCACTTTCAGAGGCTGAGATGGGAGGATAATAAGGTCGGGAGTTTGAGACCAGCCTGGCCAACATGGTGAAACCCTGTCTCTACTAAAAATACAAAAATTAGCCAGGCGTGGTGGTGGGTACCTGTAGTCCCAGCTACTCAGGAGGCTGAGGCAGGATAATCGCTGGAACCCAGGAGGCGGAGGTTGGAGTGAGCCAAGATCGTGTCACTGCACTCCCAGCCTGGGCGACAGGGTGAGAGTCCGTCTCAAAAAAAAAAATGTCTTGAGTGCTTACCTTGTGCTAGGTACTGTGTTCTTTTATGATCTCAGTTAGTCCCCATAGCAACCCTCTAAGGTGTCAGTACTGTTATAAGTGAGACTAAGAGAGGCATTTGAAACTTTGTTGAAGTCTCACAACTAGGAAATGGCAGAACCAGGATTTGAACTTGGGTCAGTATAGGTCCAGAGCTGAGCTCTTCAATGTTAGACTGCTGCCTCTGCTTATTACTAGTAACACGAAACTTTGGACAGACGCCAAATGACTGATTGTGACATTCCAGCAAGTTTTTTTTTTTTTTTTTTAATTTGAGATGGAGTTTTGCTCTTGTCCAGGCTGGAGTGCCTGCGGTCGTGGCTCACTGCAACCTCTGCCTCCCGGCTTCAAGCCATTCGCCTGCCTCAGTCTCCGAAGTAGCTGGGATTACAGGCACCTGCCACCATGCCCGGCTAATTTTTGTGTTTTTAGTAGGGATGGGGTTTCACCATGTTGGCCAAGCTGGTCTCAAACTCCTGCCCTCAGGTGATCTGTCCTCCTCACACTCCAAAAGTGCTGGGATTATAGGTGTGAGCCACTGGGCCCAGCCAATCCAGCAAGTTTTAACTTGGCCAAAATTCACTGATCTAAAACTTTGTGCACCCTTCCCGCTCTGAAGACCAGTGAGCCAGCAGGCCAGGGTGCAGATGTCTCCTACCTACCCTGGGGCCCCTCACTGTATGTTGACTCTTGACAAATATTTATTGCGTGCTGGCTGTGAACAGGAATTGTATATTGAGCACTTAGGTGTTATGAACCATGCTAGATGTTTTGCCCACATTATCCCCTTTAATTCGGGGCACTTTTACAGCTGGGAAACTGAGGGTTCAAGGGGTTAGGTATGGGACTTGCCCAAGGTCATAAAGGTATGTGGTAGCCAGAGTCCCTGCTCGGCACAGACCTATGCTTTTCTGTCCTGGCCAGTGTTCCAGGCCTTGGGGACACAGCTGGGGCTGAAGCAAGGCTGTTTCTGCCCTCAGGCACTTTTCCTCCTGGCAGAGGGGAGAGCTGGGCAACAGTGAGTGGCACAGACTTGTCTTATTACAGCTGTGGTATGTGCAGGAAAGGGAGTTGCTGGTTCTGAGGCTCCAGAGGGCTTGTCTTTTTTTTTTTTTTTTCTGAGACGAAGTCTCGCTCTGTCGCCCAGGCTGGAGTCCAGTGGCGTGATCTCGGCTCACTGCAAGCTCCGCCCCCCAGGTTCACGCCATTCTCCTGACTCATACTCCTGGAGTAACTGGGACTACAGGCGCCCACCACCACGCCTGGCTAATTTTCGTGTATTTTTAGTAGAGACGGGGTTTCACCATGTTAGCCAGGATGGTCTGATCTCCTGACCTCGTGATCCACCCACCTCGGCCTCCCAAAGTGCTGGGATTACAGGCGTGAGCCACCGCGCCCGGCCTCTTTTTTTTTTTTTTTTTAGACGGAGTCTCGCTCTGTTGCCCAGGCTGGAGTGCAGTGGTGCGATGTCAGCTCACTGCAACCTCTGCCTCCCAGGTTCAAGCGATTCTTCTGCCTCAGCCTCCCAAGTAGCTGGGACTACAAGCACACGCCACCACGCCCAGCTAATTTTTGTATTTTTAGTAGACACGTTGGTCAGGCTGGTCTCGAACTCCTGACTTTGTGATCTGCCTGACTTGGCCTCCCCAAGTGCTGGGATTATAAGCGTAAGCCGCTGCGCCCGGCCTTTTTTTTGAGACAGAGTTTTGCTCTGGTTGCCCAGGCTGGAGTGCAATGGCACGATCTCAGCTCACTGCGCCCTCCACCTCCCAGGTTCAAGCAATTCTCCTGCCTCAGCCTCCCGAGTAACTGGGATTACAGACATGCACCACCATGCCCAGCTAGTTTTTTTTTTCTGAGATGGAATCTCGCTGTGTCACCCAGGCTGGAGTGCAGTGGCATGATCTTGGCTCACTGTAACCTCTGCCTCCCAGATTCAAGCGATTCTCCTGCCTCAGCCTCTTGAGTAGCTGGGATTACAGGCGCCCACTACCATGCCAGGCTAATTTTTGTACTTTTAGTAGAGACGGGGTTTTACCATGTTGGCCAGGCTGGTCTCGAACTCCTGACCTCAGGTGATCCGACTGCCTTGGCCTCCCAAAGTGCTGGGATTACAGGTGTGAGCCACTGCGCCCGGCCATGGTGTCTTGAGCTGAGTGTAGAAGCCCAAGTAGGGGGTAGGAGAAAACGCACTGCGAGGAGAAATGCGCTGCTGGCCTGCTGTCTAGCTGTGTCATTTGGTCCTTGTGACGCCCTGTGAGGCCGGGAGGACCGCCAGCACCACGTTACTAGTGCTGAGGACCTCCAAAGTGACAGTGAGCAGAGGGAGGTGAGGGAGCCTGTGTGAACTTCAGGACCAGAGCTCCAGGCAGGGCCTGTTGGAGGAACATGGAGGAGGCGAGAGCAAGGAGCAGAGGTCAAAAGGTGGCAAGGAGCAGGGGCATAGGCCTGGGAGGACGTGGGTTTGCTTTGGCTTGGACTCAGAGAAGGGAAATCCCTGGAGGGTTTTGAGAAGAGGAGGTACAGGATGTGATGGAGGCTTAATAGAACCCTCTTGGCTGCTGTGTTGAGAACAGACTGGAGCAAGCAGGGATAGAGCAGGAGGCCAGCGAGGGGTGGGGTGACAGTGACTATCGGGTCAAAGGTGGAAGTAGTTGCCAGGAGCAGGAGGTGGATTCTGGACCTAGGGGGAGGTAAAGCCCACCAGAATGTGTCGGTGGCTTGGATGTGGGGTGTGAGAGGAACCAGAGATTCTGCCCAGGTTTCTTTTTGGGCAAGTGAACACGTGGAGTCCACGTAGGCTGTGTTCAGTCTGAGATGCCTTCTAGACATGCAGGATGTCGAGGAGGCAGCTGGAGAGATGGGTCTGGAGCTCACAGCAGGTCCAGGCTAGAGATAGAAACATGAGAGCCCCACAGCTGGAGAAGATCGCCATAGGATTGGAGATGAACTCCAAGGACAACCCTGGCAGTCTGGATGGAAGAGCTTGGGAAGATGCACAGAAACCACAAAGTGGCTGGTGTGGTGGGAGGAAAACCACAGTGTATGGTGTCCTAGAAGCAAAAGAAGAAAGTGTTTAAGTGTTTCTAGGAGCAGAAAGTGATCAACGGCCTTAGATCCTTCTTTTAGGCCAAGTAACATGAGGACTGAGAATTGACAACTGGATTTAGCAACGCAGAGGTCTTTGTGGCCTCATCAGCAGATGAGGGCTGTGGGCCAGAGATGAGGCTTGGGGCCGAGATGCAGCCCCTCTGCCTGTTCCAGCTCCTCCCTCATCCAGGCAGGGTCTCCCCGCCCAGCAACCATTCCCCTCCCTGCCCGCTCATGGCTGCCTGCTCTCCCTTTCCTCCCCGTACCCCCAGACCTGTGTTTGCCCGGGGAGAGTCAGGGTTCTCCTGTCAGCTGGGTCCCCTCCCCACCCTGGGAGGCTGCCTCTGGAGCCCTGCCTCTTCTTGGCAGGGAGCATCGAGTACAGCTGTCCGGCCTCCAACGAGTGTGAGATCACCAAGCGGAGACGCAAGGCCTGCCAGGCCTGTCGCTTCACCAAGTGCCTGCGGGTGGGCATGCTCAAGGAGGGTGAGCGCTGGGCAGGGGCTGGGCGAGGGCTGGGGGAGTGGGGGGGCCCGGGCCGGATGGGCACGAGGCCTGGGAGTTCTGGTGAGTGGACTGGGGGAGGACAACTCTGGAGAGCAAGCCCCACCCCGCCCACAGCACCGCAGTCACAGTCCTATCTGTCCTACAATTCAAGGAGTGCGCCTGGACCGTGTCCGGGGTGGGCGGCAGAAGTACAAGCGGCGACCAGAGGTGGACCCACTGCCCTTCCCGGGCCCCTTCCCTGCTGGGCCCCTGGCAGTCGCTGGCGGCCCCCGGAAGACAGGTGAGAGCACTGTGGGTCCCTGGGACTAGGACACGGGAGGCTTATGTGTGGCATCATAGTTAACCTTTGGCACTGGGACCTGTATTTCCCCTTCGTCTCTTCACTCACTCATTTCCCCAAGACATGTGAAAATGCCTTTCCCTGCATTGGGAAAAGTAGTAGGACGGGGAACAGGGACGATTTTCCAACACTCACAGCCTGTCCACAAACACACGGGCTTTCCCTGGGAGACCGCGCTCTTCCCGGAGGGAAGTCGCTGGCCAGCTGCTACTGAGGAAGGCCACAGGGGGAGCGACTCTGGGAAGATGCTTGACCCCTTGAGGCTTGACTCTTGTCCTCTAATTGTCACCGCAGCCCCAGTGAATGCACTGGTGTCTCATCTGCTGGTGGTTGAGCCTGAGAAGCTCTATGCCATGCCCGACCCCGCGGGCCCTGATGGGCACCTCCCAGCCGTGGCTACCCTCTGTGACCTCTTTGACCGAGAGATTGTGGTCACCATCAGCTGGGCCAAGAGCATCCCAGGTAAAGGGCCCAGGTGACCTGGGGCTGCCCTGAACAGGCCCGGCTCTGGTGCGCTTGCTCAGCCAGGCCCGCTCCCCACTGCCCCCTAGGTTTCTCATCGCTGTCGCTGTCTGACCAGATGTCAGTACTGCAGAGCGTGTGGATGGAGGTGCTGGTGCTGGGTGTGGCCCAGCGCTCACTGCCACTGCAGGATGAACTAGCCTTTGCTGAGGACTTAGTCCTGGATGAAGAGGGGGCACGGGCAGCTGGCCTAGGGGAACTGGGGGCTGCCCTGCTGCAACTGGTGCGGCGGCTGCAGGCCCTACGGCTGGAGCGAGAGGAGTATGTTCTACTGAAGGCCCTGGCCCTTGCCAATTCAGGTGAGTCTGGAGCAGGCACGGACAGGTGTCTCCGTAAGGTCTTCAGGTTTTTAACTCAGTGATGGTGACACAGTCCCATTTTGCAGATAAGGAAAACTGAGGCTTAGGGAAGAACAATGATTTGCTCAAACTCAAAAAGGAAGCCAAGTGCAGGCTCCAAACTGCACACAGGATTTTGAGCCCTAGTGCCATGCTAATGCAGAAAGGTCAAGTTTAGTGGGAGGGAAGATGGGGACGGTACAAGGTGGCCACAGTTGAGGGAGAAAAGGTGGGGTCCTGGCCCACGTGCTGGAGCAGTGAGTGGTGCCCCTCAATCAGCCAATCAACAAATCCTCATTTGGCTCCTCCTTAGACCCCATCCATCAGTGTTCAAGATGTGGGGAGTGCCCTTGCCAGAGATAGCCCAGGCCAATACCATGCTCGTCTCTTCTTGCAGACTCTGTGCACATCGAAGATGCCGAGGCTGTGGAGCAGCTGCGAGAAGCTCTGCACGAGGCCCTGCTGGAGTACGAAGCCGGCCGGGCTGGCCCCGGAGGGGGTGCTGAGCGGCGGAGGGCGGGCAGGCTGCTGCTCACGCTACCACTCCTCCGCCAGACAGCGGGCAAAGTGCTGGCCCATTTCTATGGGGTGAAGCTGGAAGGCAAGGTGCCCATGCACAAGCTCTTCTTGGAAATGCTCGAGGCCATGATGGACTGAGGCAAGGGGTGGTCCTGGTGGGGGTTCTGGCAGGACCTGCCTAGCATGGGGTCAGCCCCAAGGGCTGGGGCGGAGCTGGGGTCTGGGCAGTGCCACAGCCTGCTGGCAAGGCCAGGGCAATGCCATCAGCCCCTGGGAACAGGCCCCACGCCCTCCCCTCCCCCCTCCTAGGGGGTGTCAGAAGCTGGGAACGTGTGTCCAAGCTCTGGGCACAGTGCTGCCCCTTGCAAGCCATAACGTGCCCCCAGAGTGTAGGGGGCCTTGCGGAAGCCATAGGGGGCTGCAGGGGATGTGTGGGAGGCAGAAGCCTATCTCAGGGAGGGAAGGGGATGGAGGCCACAGTCTCCCAGTGGGTGATGCTTTTGCTGCTGCTTAATCCTACCCCCTCTTCAGAGCAGAGTGGGACTTGGAGAGCAAAGGCCCATACCCCTTCGCTCCTCCTCTCATCATTTGCATTGGGCATTAGTGCCCCCCCTTGAAGCAATAACTCCAAGCAGGCTCCAGCCCCTGGACCCCTGGGGTGGCCAGGGCTTCCCCATCAGCTCCCACCCAGCCTCCTCAGGGGGTAGGAGAGCAATGCCTCTATGCCCTGCAGAGCAATAACACTATATTTATTTTTGGGTTTGGCCAGGGAGGCGCAGGGACATGGGGCAAGCCAGGGCCCAGAGCCCTTGGCTGTACAGAGACTCTATTTTAATGTATATTTGCTGCAAAGAGAAACCGCTTTTGGTTTTGAACCTTTAACGAGAAAAAAATATATAATGTCGAGCTCAAGAACACTGTGTGTTTGGTGTCATTGGGTCAAGGGTTGGGGATATACACGGCAGAATTTGGAAACAGGGTATACATCAACAAAAACATTAGTCATAACAAGAAAAACTGGCGCCTGGCACAATCAACTCTCAGTTTCCTCTTCACTCAGCAGCATGTTGGGGATCCCGCGGCTGATGGGGAACATACGTCCAGACTCCGGGCACTGCAGGGTGCCCTCTATCACTTCCACCTGCGGGCGGGGAGGGACAGAGCTGAGCACTGGCAGCCTCAGTGAGGGAGGCAGGTGGCCCAGGAAGCAAGTGATGGGCCGCTTCTCACCTCCAGCAGCAGATGGTGCATGGTCCTCAGAAACTCTTCATTCTCCTCATATCCCTCAACCGGCCCTTTAGGCACCTGGATCAGGCTCAACTGTGGGCAAGAGGCGAAATTATCTCCGGGCATCCCGAACTCCCGCCTCAGCCCGGCTGAGGTGTGCCCGCCCCGCACTCCCCGGGATATGCTCGGGCGGGGTAAGGATCCTCACATTATCGGCCGCTTCCAGGAACGCCGCCCACTCCACCTTAGGTATCATACGCGCCACGAAGTTGGGGTTGAACTCCACAGGGCAGATACGGACCTCAGTGGCCTGGCAGGGCGGAGGAGTTTAGGCAAGCACTGGACCCCGGCCCACCATCCCACCCGAAAAGGGAAGCCCGCCGTGGTACCTGGAGGCGCAGGGGGAAGCCACGGGAGCCCACCCCCCGCACATGCGAGCTCAGCAGATTGTGGGTGAGCAGTTTCATATCGCCGAACAAGCTCTCGTCAGGACGGAACCGGAAAGAGGGCGTCCTCCGCTTCGTCACTTCCGGGGATGCTCCACTCGATGCTATTGGCTGGCCAGGAGAACCGGAAGTGGCGAACTTACTGGAAATTCTCGTGCTTGCGGGAGCCGAGCTAGGTAGGTGAAAGACCTGTCGGGTCACGCGCCACTACCGGAAGCGTCGCAGCAGGAGGTTCCTACAGCGCACGCCCAGCTTTTTTTTTTTGGCACAAATCCGTCGTAACATGCAAATCATATGCAAAATAGCTGCAATGCAGGGGCTCTCGTTGAATGCAAAACAAACATGTTTTAGTCCTACACAGGCGCCTAACACCGTCGTCTTCTGTACCCCGCTTTCGGCTAAGGGGCAGAAATACTGCCCTATCTGTAAATTAGACCCGTGGAAGCCGAGCGGCACCTCATTCTTATATGCAAATTAGCTGCCCCATTGCCGAAAGCTCTGCCCAATTTGTAATTGCGTCTGCTGTCCAGCCAGCCCCCGATGCAAATAAGGCGAGGGTCCCGGAAGCTCTGTTACACGCGTGGCCGCTCGCGCCTGCGCAGTGGAGGCGGCCCAGGCCCGCCTTCCGCAGGGTGTCGCAGCAGTGCCTCCAGCCGTGCCCCGCCTGCTGCGGTGGCCCCAGCTAGGGGGCGGAGTGAAAGTGGTCTTAGGGCGGGTATGGGACTAGCCGGCGTGTGCGTCCTGAGACGCTCAGCGGGCTATATACTCGGTGGGGCCGCCGGTCAGTCTGTGGCAGCGACAGCAGCAGCAAGACGGCGAAGTGAAGGAGGGTGGGCGTCTGGCGGGGTCCGCAGTTTCAGCAGAGCCGCTGCAGCCATGGCCCCGATCAAGGTGACCGCTGGCCCGGCCGGGCCTGACATCCCTCACTACCCCCATGCCAACCCCCGTCGCGCTGGTCTGGGAATATCGCCTTATTTCCTGCCTGCCAGACCCCTCCCCGCCGGCCGCCCCGCTCATCCCTTCAGAAGGCCCTCGTGGCTGCCCACCCTTCTCGCCAGTCGTGGGGACCTCACCTCCCGGGGCAGTTCCGAGGCATTGTTTCTTTTTTTTTTTTTTTTTGAGATGGAGTCCCTCTGTGTCGCCCAGGCTGGAGTGCAGTGTCGCAATCTCTGCTTACTGCAATCTCCGCCTCCCGGGTTGAAGCGATTCTACTGCCTCAGCCTCCTGAGTAGGTGGGACTACAGGTGGGAGCCACCACGGCCGGCCACTGTATTTTTAGTAGAGACGGACGGGGTTTCACCCTGTTGTTCAGACTGGTCTGGAACTCCTGACCTCAGGTGAACCGCCCGCCTCGGCCTCCCGAAGTGCTAGGATTACAGGTGTGAGCCACCGCTCCTGGCCTGATTTCCCGTATCTTCTGAAACAGCTGTCCCTTAGTGCCCCCGCCGGGGCTTCCCCCATCCCGCTCCGCCCTCCCCTCCTCCCATGGCGAATTCCCACCTTTCTGCTCGTCTTTCACTCACCTCCTGGAACCGTCCCCGGGGTCCTGGACCTTCCCCCTTCTCCTCCCAAACCCTGTGAGACCCCATTCCCTTTCTACTTCATCCTGCTGCCAACCTTTGGGCTCCTCAGAGACTCCACCACCTCAGACTCTCTCTCCCTACCCACTCTGGCCCCATGAAGCCCTCACATACTCCAGGGGCGGATCCTTCCCCTTCAAGAGATTCCTTCTTTTGTTCTACCCCTCCTGGGTGTAGGGGCCTGGACAACCTCCCGCAACGTTCCACCTGCCGCTGCCCTCCCTCTTCCTCCTCTTGAGGGTGGGACCCTTAGACCTGGCCAAGATCCTCTCCCTCCATGTTGTCAGGGACTCCTCCTCACCCCCAAATACAGCCCTCTAGCCCCTGCCCATTTTATCCCACTCCTTTCCTGTAACAGACAGCATGTTATGTAACCCTTTGTGACACTAGGGGAAGCCTTCCCTCCCTTTCTCTGTTGTCACCAATGGCCCCTTAAAAGGAGCAGGGCCATCTTGAAACCTAGAGGATATGGGGTAACCCGGTGTGAGCGGGCAGGGAGGGCCCTTGGAAACTCTGACAGGGCTGGAGCATCCTGCTGGGTTTCAGCCCCGGCTCCTGAAGGCCCGGCTGCCAGGCGCTCTGTTCACCTTCCTGCCTATGGTTTGCCCCGCTCCCTCACCTCCCTTACCTTGGAGTCCTTCCCTCTAGGTGGGAGATGCCATCCCTGCAGTGGAGGTGTTTGAAGGGGAGCCAGGGAACAAGGTGAACCTGGCAGAGCTGTTCAAGGGCAAGAAGGGTGTGCTGTTTGGAGTTCCCGGGGCCTTCACGCCTGGATGTTCCAAGGTGAGGCCCTTCCCCTTCTGAAGATCAGGACCTGGGATCTCTTGTGTTGTTCTTAAGTCCTCCACATAGTCCTGACAGGACTCCTAAAAAGCATTTCAGTGCCATCAGAAAACAAGTAGAGCTGGACGCGGTGGCTCACGCCTGTAATCCCAGCACTTTGGGAGGCCAAGGCTGGTGGGTCACGAGGTTGGGAGTTCAAAAGCAACCTGGCCAAGATGATGAAACCCTGTCTCTACTAAAAATACAAAAAAATCAGCCAGGCGTGGTGGTGAGTGCCTGTAATCCCAGCCACTGGGGAGGCTGAGGCAGAGAATTGCTTGAACCCAGGAGGCGGAGGTTGCAGTGAGTGGAGATCGTGCTACTGCACTCCAGCCTGGGCGAAACAGTGAGACTACGTCTCAAAAAAAAAAAAAAATAGAGACTGCAAAAAGGGAACAGTACCAGGAATGTTGAAGAAAAACATATTGCAATTAAATCCAACACCCCTGTTCGTCCTGCTAAATGACAGGCACCTTGGAAGGTGCTTGGAACTCAGGTAACTAAGACATAGTTCTGCCCATGGAAAGTTCACGTCTGGACCATAAGGCATTAGGTTTCATTCTGAGCTTCCTAGTGGCCAAGGCAAAAAGGAAATAGAGTGGTTTAGACAGCTCTCATTGTCTGATCAAAGGTGTTGAGGCAGAGCAGTGAGGAGCGCCTGGAGATGAAGGGTGGGCTAGGGGGCAGATGCAGTTATCACTTTGCCAACCCTTTGTTCCCCTTCCCCAGACCCACCTACCAGGGTTTGTGGAGCAGGCTGAGGCTCTGAAGGCCAAGGGAGTCCAGGTGTTGGCCTGTCTGAGTGTTAATGATGCCTTTGTGACTGGCGAGTGGGGCCGAGCCCACAAGGTGGAAGGCAAGGTGAGGTGTGGGGCCTGCAGGGAGTCAGGGCCAGGTAGGATATTCTTCTTGTGACCTTTACTTTCTCTGCAGGTTCGGCTCCTGGCTGATCCCACTGGGGCCTTTGGGAAGGTGAGTGTTCCCCTGACCACCACAGGAACATGGTCGTGTGGGGAGCAGTGGGGGCCCTTGGTCTCTTCAGGGATTTCTGATACTTTTCTCTGTCTCTTCTTAGGAGACAGACTTATTACTAGATGATTCATTAGTGTCCATCTTTGGGAATCGACGTCTCAAGAGGTAAAAGTGGAGAGTCCTCTGTGGGGGAGAGTCCCCTGTGGGGAGAGTCCTCTGAGGAGAGAGTCCCTGTGGAGAGAGTCCCTGTGGGGGAGAGTCCCTGTGGAGAGAGTCCTTCTGTGAGAGAGTCCCTCTGTGGGGAGAGTCCCTGTGGAGAGTCCCTCTGTGGGGGGAGAGTCCCTGTGGGGACAGTCCCCCGTGGGGAGAGTCCTTCGTGGAGAGTCCTGGTGGGGGAGAGTCCCTCAGGGGAGAGTCCCTCTCGGGTGGGAGAGAGAGTCCCTCAGGGGGAGAGTCCTCTGTGGGGAGAGTCCTCTGTGGAGAGAGTCCCCGTGGGAGAGCTCCTCTGGGGAGAGTCCTCTTGTGGGAGAGAGTTCCTGTGGAGAGTCCTCTGTGGGAGAGTCCTCGGGGGAGAGTCCCCAGGGAGAGAGTCCTCTGCAGAGTCCCCCTGTGGGGAGAGTCGCCTGTGGGAGAGAGAGTCCTCTGTGGGGAGAGTCCTCCAGGGAGAGAGAGTCCCTGTGGAGAGAGTCCCCCTGTGGGTAGAGTCCTCTGTGAGAGAGTCCTCTGTGAGAGAGTCCCTCTGTGGGGACAGTCCTTGGGGAGAGTCCTCTGGTGGGGAGAGTCCCTGTGGGAGAAAGTCCTCTGGTGGGGGGAGAGTCCTCTGTGGAGAGAGTCCTCTCAGGAGAGAGTCCTCTGTGGGAGAGTCCCTGTGGGGAGAGTCCCCTGTGGGGAGAGTCCCCTGTGGGGACAGTCCCTCTGTGGGAGAGTCCTTCTGTGGGGGAGAGTCCTGTGAGAGAGTCCTTCTGTGGGGGAGGAGCCCCGGGAGAGTCCCTCTGTGGGGAGAGTCCTCGTGAGAGAGTCCTCTGTAGAGAGTCCTCTGTGGGGAGAGTCCTCTGTGGAGAGAGTCCTCTGTGGAGAGAGTCCTCTGTGGGGGAGAGTCCTCTGTGGGAGAGTCCTCTGTGGGGGAGAGTCCTCTGTGGAGAGAGTCCTCTGTGGGGGAGAGTCCTCTGTGGGAGAGTCCTCTGTGGGAGAGTCCTCTGTGGGGACAGTCCTCTGTGGGAGAGTCCTCTGTGGGGACAGTCCTCTGTGGGGGAGAGTCCTCTGTGGGGACAGTCCTCTGTGGGGGAGAGTCCTCTGTGGGGGAGAGTCCTCTGTGGGAGAGTCCTCTGTCGGGGAGTCCTCTCTGGAGTTCTCTTGGGCCCCTGGCTCTTCACCGCCTGTCTCTATGCCCAGCCTCCAAGTCCAGGCTGAGGCAGCTGGCTGGGCCCTTCTTTCCGGCAGGTTCTCCATGGTGGTACAGGATGGCATAGTGAAGGCCCTGAATGTGGAACCAGATGGCACAGGCCTCACCTGCAGTCTGGCACCCAGCATCATCTCACAGCTCTGAGGCCCTGGGCCAGATCGCTTCCTCCACCTCTCCCTATCTCACCTGTCCAGCCCTGTGCCGGGGCCCTGCAGTTGGAATCTTGGCCAGATTTCTGCAATAAACACTTGCAGTTTGTGTCCATCTCCTTGGTTATGAATGGCTGTTTTGCTGAGTGCCAGGCATTCTGGCATCATCACAGACTGGGTGAGAGTGGTGAGGGTACAGATGGGCTGAAAGGGAGAATGTAGGGGGTCCTGGCTTAATTAAGGGGAAGCTAGGGAGGGCCTAGGGTTTTTTTTTTTTTTTTTTTTGAGACAGTTTCACTCTGTCACCCAGGCTGGAGTGCAGTGGCATGATCTCGGCTTACCACAACCTCCGCCTCCCAAGTTCAAGCGATTTTCCTGCCTCAGACTCCTCAGTAGGTGGGATTACAGTATCTGCCACCACGCCCGACTAAGTTTTTGTATTTTTGGTAGACGTAGGGTTTTACCATGTTGGCCAGGCTGGTCTCGAACTCCTGACCTCAGGTGATCACCCGCCTCCACCTCCCAAAGTTCTGGGATTACAGGTGTGAGCCACGGCACCCGGCCTCGAGGGAGGTGTTACTGAGCACTGAGAAGGAGCCAGCAATCTGAAGAGGAAGGGAAGCAGCGGTCCCCACAGAGGCAGCACAGAGGGCAAGGCCCGGCCTATGCCGCGTGGCGCACAGTGTGGCCTTTGTACCTGCTCTCTGGGTGCTGACTGATGCCATTTTGTCTGGAAACCCCATGGTGGGAACCCTGGCTCCCAGCATTCCTGCCGGGGCTCAGCCCCACCATCCTTTCAAACTTGAACCCCTCCTGGCTGCACCCTCATCCCAGGGAGAGCTCAGGTCACCTTAGGACCGTCTGATGAACAGGGAGAGGGGCTCTGGCACAGCACTTGCTCAGTCCAGGGGGGCTCCCTGGGGGAAGAGTCTAGGTGAGCTGTGGAGGGGAGAAGACGCTGGTGAGGTCTGACCAGTGGTGGCTGGGTATGAGGGGCCTTGAGCGGGGATGCCAGCACGGTGTGGGGATGGGGGCCATTGCCATCGCAGGCCCTGCTCCTGGGCCTCTGTCCCTTGGTGCTGGAAAGCCACATGTGTGATGGTGAGGCCCCGCTGCATGGAGTCTAGGGCGCCTCTGTGCCCTGCGCGATGCTGCCTGCCCGCCCCAGGTGTCGTAACAGCCTTCACAAGAGTCAGTGAGGTATGGACTGCTGCTGCCTCTCAGCCGCCTACAGGGAGTCCGGATTCCATCACCGTGTGGAGCTGCCCTGCCGTGAGCCACATCAGTACCTGGCTCCCGGGCACTTCGTGCTTAGTGGTCCCCAGGGGTCAGCCCCCACTGCTGACTCGGGCAGGCCACACTCGGGAGGTCAGGGAGAAGGTCAAAGCGGGGCCTCAGAGCAAATGACCCTTGAGGCAGTGGGAGTGGCACCTCAAGTGGGAGTCGGAGGGAGTCCCGTCATCCTAGGGGTGAGCCCCATAGCCCTAGGGGTGGAGGGTGGGACAGTCCCATGCTGCCACAGCAAGATGGGTAGTGGGAGTAGGGGGAATGTCGGGGACAAGAGAGGATGCCTGGAGGTCAGTGGGGCCCCTGAAGCTGACGAGCAGCTTGCCTTCCACCCTACAGTCACCTTGGCCATGGGCTACCGGGTGCAGCCCCCAAGCGGGGAGGCTGGGAGAGGCACCAGGTGGGCAGCAGAGAGCAGGACCCATGATGAGAGCAATGCCCAGGAGGTGGGGGTGGGGACGTGTTGGGAGGGAGGGTGCATCCAGGCAGCCGCTTGCTGAAGGTGGAGGGGCTGGGTGCTTATGGTCACGTCTGTGAGAACAGACAGTAGGAGGGGAGCTGGCCTCCCTGCCCAGGGTTGCAGGTGCCCAGCCTGCCCGAGTCGCACTGCCCACCAACCTCTGTCACCATGGTTCTCTCCCACAACCTGCCACCCCTTCAGGGGTCCCGGGTAGGGGCAGGGAAGGAGGCTGACTGCACCTCCAGCCACCCTGGTAACCTGCCTGCCTCTCCTTTCCTGCTAAACTCGGGGGTACAGTGTTGTCCTCGTGGACACGCATGGCACAGAGCCCCTATCATTCCCTGATACCACCTCTTTATTCTCTCTCATCATACAAATGAGAAAACAGACGTGGAGCTGCCTGTGAGCTAGTGAGTGTCTCCATCAGTAAACAGGGGGCGGTGGTGGCAAATAGCCCACCCCACGGGCTGTGCACCCCGTTCCTCGTTCCTGCAGCCTCGTGCTACCCAGGCAGCTCCCTGCTATCGGGGAAGCCCAGCTCCATCTCTGTCACTCCGCTGCCTCTGTTTCCTCTGCTCCTGGGTTTTTATCTGGGCTGGCTGAGGCCAAGAAAGGCCTCTAGAGGAAGTGTCCCCTCCAGGGTCCATTGCCACTGGCTGGGCCTCTAGGAAGGGTTGAGGGGGCTTCCAGGGCTGGGGTGGCCCTCTAGGACAGCCTGGTGTGGGTCGCGGCGGGGCTGTGGCCTCAGTGGCCCTGACTGCTGAGCATGCGGCTGAGCTTGCTGGGGTGAGGACGTCCTTGGGTGGGGGCAGGGAGGACTGGCCCTGGGAGCTGTTCCAGGCCCTGGAGGGCCCAAGATTAAACAGCACCTGGCAAGAGAATCTTGCATAGCTGTCTCCAGGGTGGACAGGTGCGGCTTCAGGCCTGGGGATAAGGGCAGACCAGGCCATGGTGTCCTGGACCAGAGAGCCCTGGACACCTGGGCTGCATCTGGCAGAGCTGTGCGTGTGGCCTTCCTGGGCTCTTGGTGGCCGAAAGACCAAAGTTAAAAAAACATAATAGGCCAGGCACGGTGGCTTACACCTGTAATCCCAGCACTTTGGGATCAAGGCGGGTGGATCATTTTAGGTCAGGAGTTCAAGACCAGCCTGTCCAACATGGTGAAATCCCATCTCTACTAAAAATACAAAAATTACCCGGGCATGGTGATGCATGTCTATAATCCTGGCTACTGAAGAGGGAGGCTGAGGCAGGATAATTGCTTGAACCTGGGAAGTGGAAGTTGCAGTGAGCCAAGATTGCGCCACTGCATGCCAGCCTGGGAGACAGAGCAAGACTCTGTCTCGGAGAAAAAAAAAAAAAAGAAAAGAACCTGAAACATCCACCCAGCACATGCCCCAGTGAAACTCACTTGCCTGTCCTGGCATGCCCAAGGCCATAGCAACTCAGACCCAGAAGGCCAAGGGTGTTACTCAGCATCAGTGGTTCTGGGCCTTCCTGGGTCTAAAGTCCCTTTGAAACGCAGCTGAACAGACCCCCACATGAGCCTTTGCATTAACTTGCCAGCTGGTCAGTTTTCCGATTTCTAGTACTTGAGGCCGAGACGGTGACTGCTTGTACGAGACCACATCCTGGCTAACACGGTGAAACCCGGGCTTCTACTAAAGACAAAACCAGCCGCGTGAGTTGGCGGGCGCTTCGTAGTCCCAGCTACCGGGAGGCTACAGAAATGGCTGAACCAGGGAGGCGGAGCTTGCAGTGAGCTGAGATCTGCCACTGCACCCTGCAGTCTGGTGACAGAGCCAGACCCGCCTCAAAAAAAAAGAAAAAAAAAAAGAGTGTTGACCTCATAGGAAGAAGCCTAGGCAAAATTAATATCAGCAGAGACTTTATTTGGGCCAAGCTTGAGGATTGCATCCCAGGAGCACACATGCAAGTTGCCCTGAATATACACTCGGATTAGCAGCAGTAGAAATGGATTTTAAAAGGACAAGAGAGTTCTTGAGTTGTTTATTGAGAATTTACATTAAAATAACAAACTGGCTGGCTGCAGTGGCTCAGGCCTATAATGCCAGTTCCTCTGGCAGCTGAGGTGGAAGCGTTGCTTTAGGCCAGTTTGAGACCAGCTTGGACAACATAGCAAGACACCGTCCCTACTAAATAAATGAATAAATAAATAAGTTGTAGTGCGTACCTGTGGTCCTGGCTACTCAGGAGGCTGAGGCGGGAGGATCGCTTGACACCAGGAGTTGGACACTGTAGTGAGCTATAATTGTGCCACTGCCCTCCAGCCTGGGTGACAGAGCGAGACCTTATCTCTAAAAAAATAAAAATAGGCCAGGTGTGGTGGCTCAAGCCTATAATCCCAGCACTTTGGGAGGCTGAGGTCGGTGGATCACCTGAGATTGGGAGTTCGAGACCAGCCTGACCAACATGGAGAAACCCCGTCTCTACTAAAAATACAAAATTAGCCAGGCGTAGTGGCTCATGCCTGTAATCCCAGCTATGTGGGAGGCTGAGGCAGGAGTATCGCTTGAACCCAAGAGGTGGAGGTTTCGGTGAGCCAAGATCGCACCATTGCACTCCAGCCTGGGCAGCAAGAGCCAAACTCTGTCTCAAAATAAATAAATAAATAAATAAATAAATAAATAAGTGACACCCCGTCTCTACCAAAAAAATAAAATAAATAGGCGGGTGTGGTGGCACATGTCTGTAGTTCTAGCTACTCTAGAGGCTGAGGTGGGAAAATCACTTCAGCCGAGGAGGCCAAGACTGCAGTGAGCTATGATGACGCCACTGCACTCCAGCCTGGGTAATACAGCAAGACCCTGCCACAAAAAAAAAAAAAAAAAAGAAAAGCTCAATAAAAGGTTATTTGAAAGATAAAAATCAGGCCGAGCATGGTGGCTCACGCCTGTAATCCCAGCACTTTGGGAGGATGAGGCGGGCGGATCACCTGAAGTCAGGAGTTCGAGACCAGCCTGACCAACATGGTGAAACCCCTCTCTACTAAAAATACAAAATTAGCCAGGCATGGTGACGCCATGCCTGTAGTCCCAGCTACTTGGGAGGCTGAGGCAGGAGAATCACTTGAACCTGGGAGACAGAGGTTGCAGTGAGCCAAGATTGTGCCATTGCGGTTCAGCCTGGGCGACAGAGTGAGACCCTGTCTCAAAAAAAAAAAGAAAGAAAGAAAGAAAAAAGAACGATAAAGATCTCCATTCTCTACCATGCAGCCTGTCTGTCTGTAGGGAAGGAGCTGGGAGTTAAGACAGGTCAAATCCCAGTCCTGTCATTCATGATTCCTGTGACTGTGCCTCTCCGAGTCTCAGTTTCCTCATCAGTAGCATGGGGATAATGACCCTGCTATTACCTGTTGTCTGCAGACCCCAGGGGTTCTCCATACATTGTCTGGTGCCTGAAGCCTCACAGGTTAAGGAGCTGGGAAGACGTCACCAGGGGAAGTTTTCTTTTTTTCTTTCTTTCTTTTTTTTTTTTTTGAGACAAAGTCCGGGAGGCTGAGGCAGGAGAATGGTGCAAATCTGGGAGGCGGAGCTTGCAGTGAGCCGAGATGGCGCCATTGCATTTCAGCCTGAGCTACAGAGCAAGACTCCATCTCAAAAAAAAAAAAAAAGAGACAGAGTCTCGGTCTGTTGCCCAGGCTGGAGTGCAGTGGATCTCGGCTCACTACAACCTCCGCTTCCTGGGTTCAAGCGATTTTCGTGCCTCAGCCTCCTGAGTAGCTGGGACTACAGGTGCATGCCACCATGCCCAGCTAATTTTTGTATTTTTTTTTTTTTTTTTTTGAGACGGAGTCTCGCTCTGTCGCCCAGGCTGGAGTGCAGTGGCCGGATCTCAGCTCACTGCAAGCTCCACCTCCTGGGTTTACGCCATTCTCCTGCCTCAGCCTCCCGAGTAGCTGGGACTACAGGCGCCCGCCACCTCGCCCGGCTAAGTTTTTGTATTTTTTAGTAGAGACAGGGTTTCACCGTGTCAGCTAGGATGGTCTCGATCTCCTGACCTCGTGATCCGCCCGTCTCGGCCTCCCAAAGTGCTGGGATTACAGGCTTGAGCCACCGCGCCCGGCCTGTATTTTTTAATAGAGACAGGGTTTCACTATGTTGGCCAGGCTGGTCTCAAACTCCTGGCATCGTGATCCGCCCGCCTCGGCCTCCCAAAGTGCTGGGATTATAGGTGTGAGCCACCGAGCCTGGCCTATCGGGGGGTGTCAATAGGCCCTAAGGGAGCCAAGTCTGGGTTTCTGAGACAAAGAAAAGGTTGGAGGGGTCCTGGTGTTCCTGGCCTAGATCAGGCTTGGGCTACAGCCATGAAGGTGCTGTGATCGGGGGAGTGGAGGCTGCTAGCCTCAAAGGGACACACTCTACTGGGCGTGGTTGGGGTTTGGTGACACAGGCATTGAGAAGTGACAGCAGAGAGTGCAATGTGTGCATGGGTATAACTTCTGGAGAAGTTCGGGTAACATCTATGTGAAGGCACAGATTCTTGGTGTTAACGAGCATGCATACTGGCCTGCCAGGTGATTATATTTGTGTCATCAACTCTCACTCCTGGAGTTGGGAACCATGTCTTTTTACTTAACACAGGTAAGGAGCCCTGCTCAGGGTGGGGAACACAGATAATACCCAACACATGTTTTGGGAAGGAGTAAAGAAGTGAAGTCCAGGCATGGTAGCTCACACCTATAATGCCAGCACTTTGGGAGGCAGAGGTGGGCAGATCACCCTAAGTCTGGAGTTCGAGACCAACCTGACCAACATGGAGAAATCCCTCTACTAAAAATACAAAATTAGCAGGGCGCGGTGGTGCATGCTTGTAATCCCAGCTACTCAGGAGGCTGAGGCAGGAGAATTGCTTGAACCTGGGAGGTGGAGGTTGCAGTGAGCTGAGATTGTGCCATTGCACTCCAGCCTGGGCAACAAGAGCAAAACTCTGTCTCAAAACAAAACAAAACAACACAACAACAACAACAAAAAAAACAAAGGCTTAGCTCACAGGTATGCACTAGAGAGGTTGAGCTAGTATGCTAGCTGTGTGATTATTCCTTCTGTCTTGCTGCTCTGCCATTTTAAACATGTGTCTTTACCTTATGATCCACTGTGGCTGCTTGAGTTCCAGCCATCACATTCATCATCCAGTATGCAGGAAAGAGGAAATGAAGAACAGAAGATAAAAGGCCCATGCCAGCTGTCTGTCAAGAAGCTTCTTCTGGAAGCTGCTGTATATCACTTACATCTCACTGGACAGAACTTAGTCACATGGTCATACTAGCTGCAAGGGAAGCTGAGAAGTATCAACTTCATTCCAGGGTGCCATGTGTCTAAATTAAAAATTATGAGTTTTGTTAGTCAGGGAGAGAGAGAGAAAGGATATTGGGTGGACAGCAAGCAGTGTGGGCCACACGGGGATCACCTCTGAGAAGAGGAACCTTTGAAGGCTCCATGCCTCCCAGGAGATGTTCACTTCCCTGCCTTTCCCATCAGCCTTGGAAGGGCATGGTTAATATGAAACTGGCCCAGATCCCTGTGTGGTCCCCTCATCTCACCAGTGACTTCTCTCCAAGCCTCTGTTCCCATTCCCTGCAACCTGGGTCACCAACATCACCCTGATTCCCAGTTGTGGGTCCTCCAATTGCTTCCCTCTTCAGCATCTACCAGACAATGTTCCCCGCTGGGATGCCCCTGCCCAAGACACTCTAGCCTTCGGGGTCCCAAGTTTCACTGCTGAGGACAACAGCCCTCTTTCCTGGTTCCCTGTCCCTTTCTTGAATTAGTTTCTGTGGGAACTGAGTGACACGGTTAGGCTTCATCAAAGATAGATTTGCCAAATTGACATACAATTCACATAAAATTCAGCCTGTAAAATTGTACAAAGGCAAGGCATGGTGGCTCATGCCTGTAATCCTAGCACTTTGTGAGGGCAAGGGGGGTACTTACTTGAGTCCAGGAGTTTGAGACCAGTCTGGGCAATATAACGAGACCTTGTCTCTATTTTCTTTTTTTTTTTTTTTTGAGACGGAGTCTCGCTCTGTCGCCCAGGCTGGAGTGCAGTGGCCAGATCTCAGCTCACTGCAAGCTCCGCCTCCCGGGTTCACGCTATTCTCCTGCCTCAGCCTCCCGAGTAGCTGGGACCACAGGCGCCGCCACCTCGCCCGGCTAATTTTTTGTGTTTTTAGTAGAGACGGGGTTTCACCGTGTTAGCCAGGATGGTCTCGATCTCCTGACCTTGTGATCCGCCCGTCTCGGCCTCCCAAAGTGCTGGGATTACAGGCTTGAGCCACCGCGCCCGGCCTATCTTCTTTTTAAAAGTATACAAGTTGGTGATTTTTAACATATTCACCAAGTTATGCAACCATCACCACTAAGGCAAAGGCGGATCTTTTTTTTTTTTTGACATAGGGTCTCACTCTGTCACCCAGGCTGGAGTGCAGTGGCATGATCTTGGCTCACTACCAGCCTCTACCTCCTGGGTTCAAGTGATCTTCCTGCCTCAGTCTCCCTAGTAACTGGGACTACAGGCATGAACCACCATGCTCAGATAATTTCTGATTTTTTTTTTTTTTTTTTGAGACGAAATCTCTCTCTGTTGCCCAGGCTGGAGTGCAGTGGCGCAATCTTGGGTCACTGAAACCTCCTCCTCCCGGGTTCAAGTGGTTCTCCTGCCTCAGTCTCTCAAGTAGCTGGGATTATAGGCACCCGCCACCACGCCCAGTTGATTTTTTGTATTTTTAGTAGAGATGGGGTTTTGCCATGTTGGCCAGGCTGACTCGAACTCCTGACCTCAAGTGATCTTCCTGCCTTGGCCTCCCAAAGTGCTGGGATTACAGGCATGAGACACTATGCCTGACCCTAAGACAGATCTTTAATCTCAGTGACTTCTCACCAAAAGAAGCTGCTTCTCTCCTCTGAGCATTGCAGTTCTCATGTCATGAGAGGCCCAATCAGGTGTTCAGAGGTTCCGCTTGCTCGCCTGTGTCTCCTCGCAGTTACGTAGGTATCTTCTCTTCAGTGGCTCTTTGCTGAAAATCATCTCTGCACCAGGCACCGTGCCAGGCTCTGGGGACACAGCAGCGAATATGCCGTGCATGGCCAGGAAGATGAAGGAGGTCTGGGCTGAGCAGTGGTGAGGATGGAGATGGGACATTGCCCGCAAGCTGCAGCTCGCATAGGTTCTCTTGGTGGAGAGCTGGGTATTTCCAGTGTTTGGCTGGGGCAGCTTCCAGCTTTGGACACACTTCTATTTTTGTTTCCTCTTGGACTCCTTCTACAGGTCTTATTCCCAAACGCCGGAGTGCTGGGTCTAAGGGCTGGGGTGGTTTTATTGGTCTCAGGAAATTCTGAGACCGTGCTGACTTGTACGCTTTTAGAGAGTGAATTTTATGACATGTGAATTGTATGCCAATTTGGCAAATCTATCTTTGATGAAGCCGACCAGTTGTGGTCCAATTCCCACATGGAGCAATTCAGGGCAGGGACAGGGAGCCAGGTGCAAGGGCTGTTGCTTCTGAGCCACCTGTGACCTGTGCTGTGTTCTCTACTGCAGTTGCCAACTAGAGTTGAGTTTTACCTTTGGGATTTATTTTTGCCAGTTTATTGGATGTTTAATGACACCTCGGAGCTGTCTTTAACGTGTGTGTCTTTAATTACGAGGGCAACTGGCAGCCACGGGACTTGGCTCTGGGTTTCCACCTTGTTTCCTAATTGGGTGCTGGGCTCCAGCCTTGCTGTCACACCTGACAGCAACAAGGAGTGGGGTGGAGGCAGGTGCAGTGGCTCACGCTTGTAATCCCAGCACTTTGGGAGGCCGAGGCGGGTGGATCACCTGAGGTTGGGAGTTCGAGACCAGCCTGACCAACATGGAGAAACCTCGTCTCTACTAAAAATACAAAATTAGCCAGGCATGGTGGTGCATGCCTGTAATCCCAGCTATGTGGGAGGCTGAGGCAGGAGAATCGCTTGAACCCAGGAGGCAGAGGTTGCAGTGAGCCGAGATCCAGTCACTGCACTCCAGCCTGGGTAAGAGCAAGACTCTGTCTCCAAAAACAAAACAAAACAAAAAACAAAACACAAAGGAATGGGGTGGAGGAGGTGGTGGGGAGCAGGGGGTGGAGGGTGGCGTGGGGTTGTGGGTAGAGTGGGGCTGGGAGACCGTGAACTCTTAGCACCAGAGGAGGACTGAGATTTCAGCCTCAGCTGCCCCACTTACCCCCATTCCTTTCTGAGCTGCACTTTCCTGGCCTCTGAAACAAGAGTTCATTTGTTCAAAAACATTAAAAAAAAAAAAAAATCTGCCTTAAGTATCTTGGCTTCACCACTTCCTGGCTGTGTGGCCTTAAGCAAGTGACTTAACCTCTCTGGGCATCCATTTTTTCATTGTAAAATGGGGATAACCAATAGTTCCTGTGTTTTACAGCTGAGGAGAGGATTAAGTGATTGAGATGTGGGAAGTGCTTCGAATGGAGCCCAGCACAGATCAGCGAGCAGTGGACGTCGGTGCTCCCATGGACCCAGTGGGCTCAGCACTGCACTGTCTGCACTGCAGTCATGGGTGAGCCTATGATGGCTTCCACTTGAGAGGGGAGCAGGCAAAGCAAACACGCGAAGGTGCTGGGTGGCCACAGAGTGGAACCCTGCTGTGGGAAGAGGATGGGGTTGCTTTTTACAAGAGGAAAGCACTGTCTTTCTCTTCTTTTCTTTTTTTGAGACGGAGTCTGGGCTTCTTTGCCCAGGCTGGAGTGCAGTGACACGCATCTCGCTCACTGCAAGCTCTGCCTCCCGTTCAGGCTTTCATTCTCCTGCCTCAGCCTCCCCGAGTAGCTGGGACTACAGGGCCCGGCCACCACACCCAGCTAATTTTTTGTATTTTAGTAGAGACGGGTTTCACTGTGTTAGCCAGGATGGTCTCTGACCTCGTGACCTCAGATCCACCCGGATTTCGGCCTCCCAGCAAGTGCTGGGATTACAGGCGGAGCCAACGCGCCTGGCTTTTCTTTTTCTTTTTTTGAGACAGGGTTCACTTTTGTCACCCAGCCTGGAGGCCAGTGGTGATCACAGCTCACTGCAGCCTTGAACTCCTGGGCTCAAGCGATCCTTCTGCCTCAACCTCCCTTGTTGCTGGGACAACAGGTGTGCTCCATCATGTGAGGCTAATTTTGATTTTTTAGAGACGAGGTCTCACCATGCCTGCTGGTCTTGAACCCCTGGCTCAAGCTGCATCCCTCTTGCCCTGCTCCCCACAAAGTGCTGGGATTACAGGTGTGAGCTACTATGCCAGGTCATGAAAGGACTTTTCTGAGAAATGGACAGTTGAGAGACCAGTATGGGATAAGGGGCCAGTCTTGGAAAGGGTGTGTGTGTGGTGTGTGTGTGTGTGAGTATGAGTGTGAATGCATGTGACAGCATGCTTGTGAGTGTGTGAGTGTGAGCATGTGTGTGTGACTGTGTGTGTGACTGTTAGTGTGTGAATGTGTGTGGGCGTGCAATGTGTGGATGGATAAGGCATGATCCGCAAGGTGGTGGATCGATGGAGTGGAAGGAATGGATCTGGAATGGATGGAAGGAATGGAATGGAAGGAAGGAAGGAATGGAAGAAGTGGAATGGAATGGAAGGAAGGGAATGGAATGGAATGGAATGGACCATGGATGGAATGGAATGGAAGGAATGGATGGAATCAGGCTGGAATGGAAGGGAATGGATGTGTGAGCATGTGTGAATGTGGGAGTGTGTGAGCATGTGTGAATGTGTGTGGGGAGCTGGGGAGGGTGTGACTCAGATATTTTGAGCTCCAGGCCGAGCGGTCGATGATGCAAAGGTGCTGAGTGGAGCAGAGCGATTGAGGAACCAGCGTGGCCAGAGTAGAGGGGAGGAGGAAGGATGAGGTCAGGGTGGTGAGGGGGCCCCTCTCCAGGGCCTTGAATGTCATGGTGAGTCACTGAGTCAAAGCACAGGGAGAAGCCACTGGAGAGCTTTAAGCCGGGCATGGCCGAGAGCCAGGCAGTGTCTGAATGACTCCTTGAGTGCTGGGTGGATGCCCCCTGGAGGAAGATTCGAGCCTGCAACCCAGCATGGCTTGGAGGCACAGGGCGAGGCACAGCAAGTGCCCCCCTGGAGCATGGGAGTGCCCGGGGAGAAGAGGAAGGGCGAGCTGGCCTGGTGTCAGGTAGTGGGGGTGGGGCTGGACCTCACTCTACAGTTGTGTGACCCCAGGCCCTGCAGGCTGCACTCTGAGTCACGGGGCACCTGGACGGGCACTGGGCAGATGGCCCTGGGCCCCACCCTTCCTGGCTCTGGCTTCCCACGGCTTCCTGCCACCTCGGTAGCTCTTTGGGACCACTTCCTTGGGCATTACTGCTAACTCTGGCTCCACTATTTCACCCTCAAGTGGTGGGTGGGGAGACGACCCTTTCTCAGACACTTGGGTGGGGAGGAGGGGTACCCTGAAGACCTAGCACCAGAGGGTCAGCTGCCCAGAAGGCTTTGGAGGCTGTGTTTTGTTTTTTGAGCCTGGGGCCTTGAATCATGTACTTACAGAGCTGGGCCCCAGCCAGGCCGCTGGGGTGCCAGGCGGAGCTCCAGGGCTGCCTCCAGCAGGGAGAAAGCCTCACTCTGACCTGCCTCTGGTTGGCTCAGGGCTCTTGCTGGACCTGGGCCCCCAGCTGCCCTGGCCTCCCTGGCTTCCCCTTCCACCCAAATCCCAGAGTCCTCCTGCTTCTAGCCTTTGAGACTGAACCAGAGCTAGCTAAAAAATTCGAACCCAGGCCAGGTGCAGTGGCTCACACCTGTAATCCCAGCACTTTGGGAAGCTGAAGCAGGTGGATCACCTGAGGTCAGGAGCTCCAGACCAGCCTGGCCAACATGGTGAAACTCCTGTCTCTACTAAAAATACAAAAATTAGCCGGGCGTGGGGGCACACGCCTGTAATCCCAGCTACTCGGGAGGCTGAGACAGGAGAATCACTTGAACCTGGGAGGCAGAGGTTGCAGTGAGCCAAGATCGCGCCTTTGCACTCCAACCTGGGTGACAAGAGTGAAACTCTGTCTCAAAAACCAAAATAAAACCAAAAACCCCCAAAAATTAGAGCCTAAAAGAGGACTGGGAGATGGAGTCCTTCCCAGCCCCGCCTGGGTGGATGAAGAAGCCGATTCCCTGGGAAGGAAACAGAGGTTGACTGTGCTGTCCCTCTGTCTGTCTTTCTCAGCTTCTTGTCCACCTCTGGGGTCCCCATGCTGGGCAGCAGTGGACAATGAGCCCTCCCCCACTACTTTTTTTTTTTTTTTTTTGAGACAGTCTCGCTCTGTTGCCCAGGCTAGAGTGCAGTGGCACGATTTTGGCTCACTGCAACTTCCGCCTCCCGGATTCAAGCAATTCTTCTGCCTCAGCCTCCAGAGTAGCTGGGATTATAGGCGTGTACCACCATGCCTGGCTAATTTTTGTATTTTCAGTAGAGGCAGGGTTTCACCATGTTGACTAGGCTGGTCTCAAACTCCTGACCTCAAATGATCCACCCGCTCCGGCCTCCCAAAGTGCTGGGATACAGGCGTGAGCCACCGTGCCCGGCTGACACTGAGCCTCCTTAAAAGCTGCAAGGAAGAGATATCTGAGAAAGCCAGTCATTATGCCACTGTAGTCATAGCAAAATATGCAAACATTTAAAATATCTGTCAGCAGAAGGCTATTTAAATGATGACGAGATAGCAAGGTGGTAAAATACTACACAGCTGTTAAAAAGGTCAAGGTTCTGAACAGAAATGAAATGGACTGCAAAATATATTGTGAAGCAAGGAAGGTGTGTGGCTGTATATGTGGTTGCAGCCACTTGTTACAAGCTCACACATGCAGCCATTTGTATCCTCAGGAAGGACACAGAAATTGCCTTTGGAGAGGGGATGGGGACCCGGTGAAGGGATGGGAGACAATTTTTTTCTCTATACTCTTATGTGCTTTATTTTTTTTTTTTGGAGACAGAGTCTTGCTTTATCCTCCAGGCTGGAATGCAGGGGAGTAATCTCGGCTCACTGCAACCTCCAACTCCCAGGTTCAAGCGATTCTCATGCCTCAGCTTCCTGCCTGAGATTATATGTAGGCGCCTGCCATCACGCCTGGCTAATTTTTGTATTTTTTTTTTTAAGCAGAAACGGGGTTTCTCCATGTTGGCCAGACTGGTCTCGAACTCCTGACCTTAGGTGATCTGCCTGCCTCAGCTTCCCAAAGTGCTGGGATTACAGGCGTGTGCCACGGTGTCCGGCCTCGATGTACTCTTGACATTGTTTTTCTTTTTCTTTTTTGAGACGGAGTTTCACTCTTGTTGCCCAGGCTGGAATGCAATGGCACTATCTCGGCTCACTGCAACCTCTGCCTCCTGGGTTCAAGTGATTCTCCTACCTCAGGCTCCCAAGTAGCTGGGATTACAAGCATGCGCCACCATGCCTGGCTAATTTTTGTATTTTTAGTAGAGACAGGGTTTCTCTATGTTGGTCAGGCTGGTCTCGAACTCCTGGCCTCAGGTGATCTGCCCGCCTTGGCCTCCCAAAGTGCTGGGATTACAGGCGTGAGCCACCGCGCCTGGCTGACATTGTTTTTTTTTTCTTGAGACAGGATCTTGCTCTGTCACCCAAGTTGGAGTGCAGTGATGTGATCACAACTCACTGCAGCCTTGACCTTCCTGGCTCAAGGGATCCTCCCACCTCAGCCTCCCGAGTAGTTGGGACCATAGGCATGCACTGCCATGCCCAGTTAATTTTTTAGTTTTTTGCACAGATGGGGTATTGCTGTATTGTCCAGGCTGGTCTCCAGGCTCAAGTGATCCTCCTGCCTCGGCCTCCCAAGATGCTTGGATTACAGGCATGAGCCACCACGTCCAGTCTCATTCTTGACATTTTTGATCATGTGTATGTATCTGAAAAAAAATTTTAAGGGAAAAGTCCAAAGTAAAGGGACCACTTCCACCCTTTAAAGAACACCCCTGGCCAGGTGCGGTGGCTCAAGCCTGTAATCCCAGCACTTTGGGAGGCCGAGACGGGCGGATCACGAGGTCAGGAGATCAAGACCAGCCTGGCTAACACGGTGAAACCCCGTCTCTACCAAGAAAAGACAAAAAACTAGCCGGGCGAGGTGGCGGGCGCCTGTAGTCCCAGCTACCCGGGAGGCTGAGGCAGGAGAATGTCGGGAACCCGGGAGGCGGAGCTTGCAGTGAGCTGAGATCCGGCCACTGCACTCCAGCCTTGGCGACAGAGCGAGACTCCGTCTCAAAAAAAAAAAAAAAAAAAAAAGAACACCCCTGAACACCTAATTGAGCCTTGGAATCCCCAGATCTCAGTGTCAGCTGATGAGCGAAGCCCCTCTCCGGCCTCCCCCTCCTCCCCGCAGACTCTCTCTGCCTGACTCAGCTGAGTCGAGTCAGATAACCAGATGGAGGTGCAGCCAGGCTTGTCTGGAGTGACAGAATGTGAAAGCAATAGAGACACAGCCCTGCCCCAGAGGCCCGAGGAAGGGTGTGACCCAGATGTTGAGCAAGACAGAGGCCCTCAGTCACCAGGAGGTGAGCCCTTGTCACCACACTTGGCTAACCCTGAGGGAACTGCTGGGCACGCACAGCACAGGTGCTCCTGAGGGATGCCTGTGAGTGGGTGGGTATGCAAATAGGAACAAGCTTTGCCGAGTGGGCAGATGCTTGATATTATTATTATTTTAATATTATAAAATAATTTATTAAAATTCAGGAAGGGTTAGGTCAAGTGTGGCTCATGCCTGTAATCGCAGAACATTGGGAGGCTGAGTCACTTGAGGTCAGGAGTTTGAGACCAGCCTGGGCAATATGGTGAAAACCCTATCTCTACAAAAAATACAAAAATTAGCCAGGCGTGGTGGTGATGGGTGCCTGTAGTCCCTGGGGAGGCTGAGGCATTAGAATTGCTTGAACCCAGAGGTGGAGACTGCAGTAAGCTGAGATCACACCACTGTACTCCAGCCTGGGCAATAGAGTAAGACTCAGTCTCCCCAAACAAAAAGTAAAATAAAAAAAAAAAAAAAAAATTCAGGAAGGGTTAGTATTTTTAATTCAGTATAGATTTTTTTTTTTTTTGAGACAGAGTTTCGCTCTTGTTTCCCAGGCTGGAATGTAGTGACCTGGTCTCGGCTCACTGCAGTCTCCGCCTCTGAGTTCAAGCAATTCTCATGCCTCAGTCTCCCCAGGGACTACAGGCACCCATCACCACCATGCCTGGCTAATTTTTGTATTTTTAGTAGAGATGGGGTTTCACCATATTGGACAGGCTGGTCTCAAACTCCTGACCTCAGGTGATCCGCCCACCTCGGCCTCCCACAGTGCAGGGATTACAGGTGTGAGCCACTGCGCCTGGCCAGGTATAGACTTAAAAAAAAAACTTACATTTTTAGGTTCAAGGGCACACGTGCAGCTTTGTTATATAGGAAAACTCATGCCACGGGGGTTGGTTGTACGGATTATTTTGTTACCCAGGTATTAAGCCCAGTACCCAATAGTTATTTTTCCTGCTTCTCTCCCTCCTCCCACCCTCCACCCTCAAGTAGGCACCAGTGTGTGTTGTTCCCGTCTTTGTGTCCGTGTGTTCTCATCATTTAACTCCCACTTATGAGGGACAACATGCGGTGTTTGGTTTCCTGTTCCTACATAAGTTTGCTAAGAATAATGGCCTCCAGCTCCATCCATGTCCCGCAAAGGACATGATCTCTTTCTCTCCCTTTTTTTTTTTTTTTTTTTTGAGATGGAGTTTCGCTCTTGTTGCAGGCTGGAGTGCAATGGCGTGATTTCAGATCACCACAACCTCTGCCTCCTGGGTTCAAGCGATTCTCCTGCTTCAGCCTCCTGAGTAGCTGGGTTGAGAGGCATGAGCCACCATGCCTGGCTAGTTTTGTATTTTTAGTAGAGACGGGGTTTCTCCATGTTGGTCAGGCTGGTCTCGAACTCCCGACCTCAGGTGATCCGCCCACCTCAGCCTCCTAAACTGCTGGGATTATAGGTGTGAGCCACCGCGCCTGGCCTTAATCCTTGATATTATTAATACTAAAGATAATAATCAGGCTGGGTGTGGTAGCTCACACCTGTAATCCCAGCACTTTGGGTGGCTGAGGTGGGTAGATCACCTAAGGTCGGGAGTTTGAGACCAGCCTGGCCAACATGATGAAACCTTATCTCTACTAAAAAAAATACAAAAATTAGCCAGGCACGGTGGCGCATGCCTGTAATCCCAGCTCTGTGGGGAGCTGAGGCAGAAGAATCGCTTGAACCCGGGAGATAGAGGTTGCAGTGAGCCGAGATTGCTCCACTGCACTCCACCCTGGGTGATAGGGCGAGACTCCATCTCAAAATAAATAAATAAATAAATAAAAATTAATTTATTAATTAATGATAATAATCACCCCAGGGACATTTAATGAAGGCTTGCGCTGGGCATCAGCGCCTGGAATTCTGGCAACAACTCTGTGAGAGGATCACTCCCATTTCCAGAGGAATTTCAAAAGGGCTGAACAGCTGGCTGTACTCCTCTGCTACTAATCCTGTGTGGTTTCCTGTGGGCTGGTCAAGCCCAGCTCACCTTGACCATGGGTGCCCCTTGCGCCTTGCACTCTTGCCCCACTGCCTTCTTTTAGTTGGCTCTGCCGCTTAAAAGCTGTGTGACCTTAGGCAAGTTACTTAACCTCTCTGTTTCCTCCTTTATAAAATGGAGATAATCCATAGTCCTTATTTCATAGACTAGTCCAGAGCCAACAAGTTAGTAAGTGTAAAGCACTTATAACCATGCCTAGCTCAAGGGAAGCCCATGTTTGTTATGATGTCATTATTATGCCATATTTCATCAAATCTAAGATGTTGACCAGACGTGGTGGTGCACGCCTGCAATCCCAGCACTTTGGGAGGTCAAGGCAAGCAGATTGCTTGAGACCAGGAGTTCAAGACCAGCCTGGGCAACATGGTGAAACCCCATCTTTACAAAAAATACAAAAGTTAGTTGGGTGGATGGTGGATGTCTGTGGTCCCAGATACTGAGGAAGATGAGGTGGGAGGATCCCTTGAGCCAGGGAGGTTGAGGCTGCAGTGAGTTGTGATTGCATCACTGCACTCCAGCCTGGGTAACAGAGATCCCGTCTCAAAACAAAAAACAAAAAAAACTAAGATGTCATCGATTATAAAAATGTAATCCCGGCACTTTGGGAGGCCGAGGTGGGCGGATTACGAGGTCAGGAGATCGAGACCATCCTGGCTAACACGGTGAAACCCTGTCTTTACTAAAAATACAAAGAATCAGCCGGGCATGGTGGTGGGTGCCTAGCTACTTGGAAGGCTGAGGCGGGAGAATGGCGTGAACCCGGGAGGCGGAGCTTGCAGTGAGCCGAGATCATGCCACTGCACTCCAGCCTGGGAGACAGCGGGATTCCGTCTCAAAAAAAAAAAAAAAAAAAAAAAAAAAGGGAGTGTCACTGACACACTGACAAGCCTGGTTCTCTTCCCCTGGGGATTCCCACCATTTGGGTCCCAGGGCTAAAAAGGGCTCCACTTGCTCTAGGATTTCTTCCAAGCTGCTGACACTCTTCTGAAGGATTTGATGCTGGCGCTTTTGAGACGTGGGTCCTGACAGTGATGTTGGGACTGCAGTTAGCCAGACAGCAACTGTACCAGGTAAACTCACTTCAGAGATGTAGAATGGGGACTGCGTGTGGCAGCTCACACCCTGTCATCTCAGCACTTCAGGAGGCCAAGGCGGAAGGATCACTTGAGCCTAGGAGCTCGAGACCAGCCCAGCCAACATAGCGAGACTCTGTCTCTACAAAATACAAGCAAAAGAATTAGCCAGGTGTGGTGGCACACACCTGTAGTCCCAGTACTCAGGAGGCTGAAGTAGGAGGATTGCTTAAGCCCAGGAGGTTGAAGTTACAGTGAGTTGTGATCTTGTAACTGCACTCCAGTTTAAGTCACAGATTGAGACTCTGTCTCTTAAAAAAAAATAAAAAAGTGAAATGTGAACATTAAGCATCTTGGAATAGATAAAACGTGCATAATTTCCAATCTTTATGCTGACCATACTTCCAGCTGCCTCACAGCAGTTGCACATTCTGTTCTTGCTGCCTGGAATACCCTCCCTTCCTTTCCACTTTGCTCTGTTAAGCCGGCCATCCCTGATCTCATGCCTCCTCCAGGATGCCTTCCCTGATCATCCTGCCAAGGTCAGATCCCCTCCCCTTCATAGCACCTAGTACGGCTACAACAGTCTCGAGTGTATAGAGGATGGGCTGGGGTGAGGCCACAGGAGTGATGCTCTCCCTTCTGTCTGGGGTTCAGAGGAGGCTTCTTGGAGGAGCATCTGAAGCAGACCTCCCAGGCTGGGGATGTGGTTTGGATAAGTTTGAGAAACACTGAAGGGAAAAGAAAGGACACTGTAGTGAGTGAAGCTTGGCATTTGGGAAGATGGGTGTGTGGGTGCCCAGACTCACCATGCAAGGCCCAGAGCCCTTTTGAGGCCCCAGGCTGGGGTCATCCTCTCCAGTTTCAGTTTGAGAAAACAAGGCCCAGAGAGGTGAAGCGCTGTTCCACCACTGTCCATGGAGCCAGGGGAGCTGTGGGCCTTCCACCGCTGACCTCTGGGCTAGCCCTGCGGAGATGCTGGGAGGATGCAGGGAGGTGAGGTGGGGGCTGAGGTAGGACTCAGACTGCCCAGGCCCGCCTGCACCCGGAAGAAGGAAGCTGCACAGGGTGTCTGTGGCTGGCCCCGGGATCCCCCACTCGGGGACTTCCTCTTCCTCTCAGGGCAGGTGCAGCTGCCACAGCGAGACGGGCACCCTGACCCCGGGCATGGAGGGGGGCAAGGGGCCCAGGCTCAGAGACTTCCTGAGTGGGAGTCTGGCTACCTGGGTGAGGGGAGAGGTGGCAGCGGGTTGGGGAGGGGAAGTGAGCCCCAGCCAGGGGCTGGTGTTGGGGCTGGCTGGGGGAGGGTTGGGTTCAAATGTAGGGGATGGAGATATGGTGGGGGGAGGCTGTAGTGAGGGAAGAGGGCCCAGAGGCACTTAGAGGACTGGTGAGAAGGGGTGCTTGGGCTCACTGGGGCACGTCGGAGGGGCTCAGGGTTCACTCTGCTGGTCAGCCGACCCCTCTGGTCTCCTCACAGGCGCTAGGACTGGCCGGGCTGGTCGGGGAGGCGGAGGAGTCGGAGGGGGAAGAAGAGGAAGAGGAGGAAGAGCGGCCCCTTTGGCTGGAGAAGAGGTTCCTGCGCCTCAGCGATGGGGCCCTGCTCCTCCGGGTGCTGGGCATCATGTAAGGGGCATCGGGCCGGGGAGGTGGCAGGGAAGGATCCGAGGGGAGGGGAAGTGGGTGGGCGGAGCCTGATGGGCAATGGGCGGGGCCTGTTGACGGGAGGCGGGTCCTCGATTCCACCTCCTGCCCATAGTGCCCCCACCTCCCGAGGGGGGCCTCGGATGCTCAGAGGCCTTGACGGACCTGCTGCCTGGCGAGTGTGGAACCTGAACCACCTGTGGAGCCGACTGAGGGACTTCTACCAGGTAAGGGGTCTCGAGCGAAAGGCGAAGACGGGAGGGGAAGGGGAGCCCCTTCGGGAAGGCCCCTCATATAGTCTGCCCCTCTGCCTCCAGGAGGAGCTGCAGCTGCTGATCCTGTCGCCACCCCCAGACCTCCAGACATTGGGATTTGACCCCCTCTCAGGTGCTCTTCCCATCCA
Source organism: Papio anubis (assembly GCF_008728515.1). Lineage (NCBI taxonomy): Eukaryota > Metazoa > Chordata > Mammalia > Primates > Cercopithecidae > Papio > Papio anubis. Next base: position 113,772,015 of record NC_044987.1, read on the forward strand.
CCCCCTCCTGCCTCTGCCCCCGCACTACTCTACCTTCCCTGCCCCAGTTAACCCCTTGTGACATGTGCCTTGCAGAAGAAGCGGTGGAGCAGCTGGAAGGCGTTCTTCGGCTACTGTTGGGAGCGTCAGTACAGGTGAGCTGGCGGTGGGAAGGAAAGGCTAGGGTCGAGCTTTGGCGGCAGAGGAGAGAGATCCTGCACCAGCTCCCCTTCCTGTTGCCCCTCAGTGTGAGCACCGGGAACTCTTCATCCGCCACATCCAGGGCCTCAGTCTCGAGGTCCAGAGCGAGCTGGCCGCTGCCATCCAGGAGGTATTGAGACGGGTCGGCAGCCCAGACTGGTATGGCGCCTGGGACGCCCTTGCCGTACCGCGTCTTCCACTGAACTGTTCTCCTTGCGCCCCAGGTGACCCAGCCAGGGACCGGCGTGGTGCTGGCACTCTCTGGGCCAGAGCCTGGGGAGCTGACACTTGCCGAGCTGGAGATGCTGTCCCGGAGCCTGATGGGGACACTGTCGAGGCTGGCGCGGGAGCGTGACCTGGGGGCCCAGGTAGGGGCAGCAGGGGCATCGTGGACTCAGGCTGAGGAACTGGAGGACCATCAGGGGGCCGGTTGTGCAAGGGAGATGGAAGTTTGGGGCCCAGGCATGGGGTTGTGGTCTGAGGTCTTGGGCCATCGGGGCTGTCACAACCAGATGGCCCAAGACCCCAGACCACAACCCCATGTCTGGTGTTGTGGTTGGGGGTCGATGTGCAGAGGCATTGGATAAGTTAGTCCTGACCCTTGACCCCGGACCTACAGCGGCTGGCTGAACTGCTGCTGGAGCGAGAACCCCTCTGCTTGAGGCCTGAGGCTCCCTCTAGGGCTCCCGCCGAGGGCCCCTCGCACCATCTGGCCCTGCAGCTGGCCAACGCCAAGGCTCAGCTGCGGCGTCTGCGGCAGGAGCTGTGAGTGTGCGCAGCCTGGGAAGGGGAATGAGTGGAGAGGGGCAGATTAAGCCTGGATGAGACCCTAGCCCTGGTGGCTACAGGAGGGGCCAGGCTTGGGAAGGGCTGGGGGTTGTGGGCCCCCAGACCCTCTCCAGCCTCCCCTTCCCTCCAGGGAAGAGAAGGCCGAGTTGCTGCTAGACTCCCAGGCCGAGGTGCAGGGTTTGGAGGTCGAAATAAGAAGGCTCCGCCAGGAGGTGCGCTCATATGCTCCCCGCCACCGCGGTATTCCCTAACCTCCTCGCACCCGGTCCTATTGCCTCCCTCCCAACCCGGCTCCTTCCCGTCCCTAATCCCTCTGGCCCGCGGCTGGCTGTTCCCAGCTCCACACCGTCTGGCCCAGGCCCAGGCGCTGTCGGGACAGGCCAAGCGGGCCGAGCTGTACCGCGAAGAGGTAGAGGCGCTGCGGGAGCGGGCCGGCCGCCTGCCCCGCCTGCAGGAGGAGCTGCGGCGCTGCAGCGAGCGGCTGCAGGCGGCTGAGGCCTGCAAGAGCCAGCTGGAGGTGAGGCGGAGGCGGGGCCGCGGGGCAGGGCGTGCGCAAGGGGGCGGGCCAGGAGGAGGAGCGAGATTGGGTCCCGAGGGGAGAGAGGCAGATTCTCTGGAGGTGACAGTCACGGGTGGAGAAATGGGTGAGGACAAATTCAGGGAGGAAGCGTCTAGAAAAGGGCCTCCGGAGGATGGGGCAGGTGGAGGGGAGAGGCAGCCTTGGAAGGAAGGCGGTTCCTGGGGGGGAGGGGCGGGGCATGGACAGAAGGGCGGGGCCTGCACAAAGGGCGGGGCCAGGGGTGGGGGAGAAAGTACCTGAAGAAACCTCGCAGAGAAGATGGAAGGGAGTGGCGGGGCCTAGAGACTGATGGGGTGCAGGGTGTGGGAGGGAGGCAGGGTCTGTGACAGGCCGAGGGGAAGGAGTTTGGAACCCTCAGGCCCTGGAGTGCATGGGAGCTGCATGGCTACCGGTTCTCCCTGCTCTCCCACCAGGAGGAGCGGGTGCTCTCAGGGGTGCTGGAGGCCTCCAAGGCGCTGCTGGAAGAGCAGCTGGAGGCTGCCCGAGAGCGCTGCGCCCGGCTGCACGAGACCCAGCGCGAGAACCTGCTGCTGCGGACCCGGCTGGGCGAGGCCCATGCGGTGAGGTCACCAGAGTGATCCCAGCTGGGTTGCCCCATCACCCCGTGGCCCCATTGATTCCCTGGGGGTCCCTAGTGATTCCTGCAACCTCTGCTCTTGGTGACCTCTAGTGACCCTCCGACCTACACACTGGGCCTGGCCATGGTGTGGAGGGCTTGTCTGACTCTACCCTCACCCCCAGGAACTGGACTCTCTGCGGCATCAGGTCGACCAGCTGGCTGAGGAGAATGTGGAGCTGGAGCTGGAGCTTCAGCGGAGCTTGGAGCCGCCCCCAGGATCCCCTGGGGAGGGTGAGGGACCCCAGTGGAGGGGTTTGGGTGGGGGCTGCCTGTGCTTTCCAGCAGGTGTATTGGGGAGAGCCTCTGACTTCCTCCCTTCCCCCAAGCCTCTGGGGTGTGTATGTGAGGAGCCAGGCAGTAAGGGAGGAGTCCTGACCTCATCTCTCATCCTCAGCACCCCTGCCAGGAGCAGCCCCCTCGCTGCAAGATGAGGTGAGGGAGGCAGAGGCTGGGCGGCTTCGGACCCTCGAGAGAGAGAACCAGGAGCTTCGGGGGCTGCTTCAGGTGCTTCAGGGGCAGCCAGGGGGCCAGGTGAGTCCCCTCCCCATGGTCCTGGCTGGCCCTTCCCCTAGTCCCTCCTTGTGCCTGACTGTCCCTCTCCTATGCCCTCAGCACCCCCTGCTGGAGGCACCGAGAGAGGACCCTGTGCTTCCAGTGCTGGAGGAGGCTCCCCAGACTCCTGTGGCCTCCGAGCACAGTCCCCAGGGCTTGGCTCAGAAGGCAAGGGATGGAGGCCCCCAGGCCTTGAACTTGGCTTCCCCAGCATCAGACTCAGTGCTCAAGGGGTCAGCTGAGTGTCCCCAGGCACCTGATTCGGACCCACAGGAGGCAGAGAGTCCCCTTCAGGCAGCTACTGTGGACCCCCAGGCCTCAGACTGGTCCCCCCAAGAGTCAGACTCTCCTGTGGAGACACAGGAGTCCCCGGAGAAGGCTGGCTGTAGATCCTCTCTCCAGAGCCCTGCCTCTGTGGCCCCACCTCAGGGTGCAGGGACCAAAATTCAGGCCCCGCAGTTGCTGGGAGGAGAGACCGAGGGAAGAGAGGCTCCCCAAGGTGAGTTGGTGCCTGAGGCCCGGGGGTTGAGACAGGAGGACCCTGAGCACAAGCCAAGGCCTTCGGAGCCCAGCTCTGTGCAGCTGGAGGAGCAGGAGGGCCCCAACCAGGGCCTGGACCTGGCCACGGGACAAACAGAGGCCAGAGAGCATGACCAGAGGCTGGAGGGGATGGTCGGGAACCCAGCCTCGCAAAAACCACAGCAGAAGTCAGAAGGGGCCCTTGAGGTCCAGGCCTGGGAGGGCCCAGTCACGGGGGAGAGCCTGGCCAGTGGTGTCGCAGAGCAGGAGGCGCTCAGGAAGGAGGTGGCACAGCTGAGGAGAAAGGCTGAGGCCCTTGGAGCTGAGCTGGAAGCCCAGGCCCGCAAGCTGGAGGCCCAAGACATGGAGGCTGCCCGCCTCTCCAAGGAACTGGCCCAAGCGCGAAGGGCAGAGGCCGAGGCCCACCGGCAGGCAGAGGCCCAGGCCTGGGAGCAAGCCCGGCTGCGGGAGGCAGTGGAGGCTGCCGGCCAGGAGCTGGAGGCTGCGTCCCAGGAACGGGAGGCGCTGGTGGAGGCGCTGGCATCAGCGGGCAGGGAGCGGAGGCAGTGGGAACGTGAGGGGTCCAGGCTGCGGGCCCAGTCGGAGGCCGCGGAGGAACGGATGCAGGCGCTGGAGAGTGAGGGCCGCCAGCACCTGGAGGAGGCTGAGAGGGAGCGCCGGGAGAAGGAGGCCCTCCAGGCGGTAGGTCAGGTCGGGGCTCACAGCCGGGGTTGGGAAACAGGGTTCCAGGCTATTGGGAGTTACTGATTCCATCAGCAGCTGTTCAGTGGGTGCCCAGCACCAAGCTGGGGCTGGAGATAGAAAGGCCAAGACCAACCCTGCCTTCCAAAGGTGTGCCTGGCCTGGGGCACAGAGCCATGTCCACTGTGTGATGGGGCACTGTGGGAGGGAGTGAGATTGCCCAGTGCACATCTTGACTGTCTGGCTGCAGCAGTCGACTCACCTCCACTCCAGTCCTCCTTCTGTAAAACAGAGGTGCTATTCCTGGCCAGCTGGGCCCGTCTTAGGGAGGACCTCGGGAGACAGTAGCTGTAAAGGTTCATGCCGGCAAGGGTATGTTGTAAGTGTTCAAGCACTGGTTATTCAGAGCCAACTGCTACGAGAGCCCGTGGGAGGGTGAGCTGATGCCTAAGTGGAGGCAAGGAGGCTTTAGGAGGAGTGACCACAATATCACTAGGTGGGGAGGACATTTTGTCCAGAAGGAATGGCATGTGCAAAGACAAAGGCATTAAAGACGCTCAGGGCCAGGTGTGGTGGCTCACACCTGTAATCCCAGCACTTTGGGAGGCTGAGGCAGGTGGATTACTTGAGGTCAGGAGTTCGATAACAGCCTGGCCAACATGGCGAAACCCTATCTCTACTAAAAATATAAAAATCAGCCTGGCGTGGTGGCAGGCGCCTGTAATCTCAGTTACTTGGGAGGCTGAGGCAGGAGAATTGCTTGAACCCGGGAGGTGGAGGTTGCAGTGAGCTGAGATTGTGCCACTGTACTCCAGCCTGGGCGACAGAGCGAGACTCTGTCTCAAAACAAACAAACAAACAAACAAACACCATCCAATGAAACAACAACAAAAAAAGAATGCTCAGGGCTCAGGAGGAAGGGGAGATGAGGGCCAGCTTTGAATGTATTGGTCCTGCCTCCCCAGGCAGGGAAAGCCAGCGCAGAACTGTGTGGGGCTAGGCTTGAGGAGGGTCACCTTGGTGGACAGGGGAGCTTGGGGTTATCAGGAGGCAGTGGCCATGGTGTAAGTGGCAGAGGAAGCTGACTAGGGCGGCATGGGAGCGGGGGTGAGAGAAGGACTGGACACTTTTTTCTGTTTGAGACGGAGTCTCACTCTGTTGCCCAGGCTAGAGTGCAGTGGGGCGATCTCGGCTCATTGCAACCTCCGCCTCTCAAGTTGAAGAGATTCTCCTGCCTCAGCCTCTTGAGTAGCTGGGACTACAGGCACACACCACCATGCCTGGCTAATTTTTGTATTTTTAGTAGAGACCGGGTTTCATCACGTTGGCCCAGCTAGTTTCCTTTTTTTTTTTTGAGACGGAGTCTCACTCTGTCACCAGGCTGGAGGCGCGATCTTGGCTCACTGCAACCTCCACCTCCCAGGTTCAAGAGACTTTCCTGCCTCAGCCTCCCGAGTAGCTGGGACTACAGGCGTGCGCCACCATGCCCAGCTAATTTTTTAAATTTTTAGTAGAGACAGGGTTTCACCATGTTGACCAGGATGGTCTTGATCTCTTGACCTCAGGTGATCCGCCCACCTTGGCCTCCCAAAGTGCTGGGATTACAGGTGTGAGCCACCACGCCCAGCTGACACACTTATTCATTTAAACATGTTTATGGGCATCTTCTTGGTGCCAGGCCCTGTACCAGGCTCTGGGCACACAGCAGTGACCAGGAAGCTAGCACTCCAGTGTTTGGGCATGGCTTCAGCTTCCTTCCAAGCTAAGGAAGGGGTTAGGGCTTTTGCCATGGGGGACTGTGCAGCCACTGAAGGCTCCCCAATGGGCAAAGTGAGCAAAATGGTCAGGTCTGCATGTGAAAAGGCGCCAGGAAGGGTGTTTGGGCCAGTGGGCCCCAGTGCTAGGGGACCTGTGAGATTGCAACACAGGTAGGGACTGAGTCCTCCTGCACAGGCAGTTTCCAGTCCCATTTCTGTACAGACAAGGACACTGAAATTCAGGGAGGAAGAGTAATTTGCTCAGAGACCCCTTATGAGGATGGGGGGTGGGGAGCACCCTGCTGGGTAGATGTGGGGTCAGGTGTTGTGCAAGACAGGCCCAGGGTAAGGTGGTTCTGGTGAATGTGAGGGAAGGTGAGAGACTGTCTCTGGGGTCCACTCTGTGGGGTGTGGCTGAGATGCTGTCTGGCCCGGCGACCTGCCTACTTTCCAGCTGTGTGGCTTGGGGCAAGTTACTTAACCTCTCTGAGTCTCAGTTTTCTCGCCTGTAAAACTGGAATAAAAATTATACCTGCTTCGGCTGGGCACGGTGGCTCATACCTGTAATCCCAGCACTTTGGGAGGCTGAGGCAGGCAGATGACCAGAGGTCAGGAGTTTGAGACAAGCCTGGCCAACATGGCGAAAACCCGACTCTACTAAAAATACAAAATTAGTCGGGTGTGGTGGCACACACCTGTAACCCCAGCTACTTGGGAGGCTGAGGCAGGAGAATTGCTTGAACCCAGGAGGGAGAGGTTGCAGTGAGCCAAGATCGTGCCACTGCAGTCCAGTCTGGGTGACAGAGCAAGACTCCTTCTAAAAAAAAAAAAAAAAAAAATTGTACCTGCCTCACAGGATCCTGTAAGATAATCAGCGTAGGGAGCTTGGGGCAATGCCTGGCACCTAGAATGGACCTGTTCCATGGGAGGGAATGCCAGCAGGTAGGCAGTGAAGGTAGGGTAGGGCTGGCGGGCTGGAAGAGCTGGCTCCAAGGACTGAGAAGGTGGGGGAAGCTGGGGACAAAGGGAGAATTTTGTGAGATTTCCTGGTTGGAGCAGGAGAAGGTGGCTGGCCAGGGCGAGGTCAGGGAACCAGGAGCCTCTCAGGTTGTCCACTGGGTGGGGAAGCCTCCCAGGCTGGGGGGAGGGGGCCCTAGGAGGGCTGTGGCCAGGGCCCAGAGGAGGGCAGGGCAGGGACTGGGCGGGAGGTTCTAGTCACTGTGCCTCCTACCCCAGTACTTGCGCTAGTGGCTGCCAGCCAGACAGGCAGCAGTGCCTCATGGGACTTGTAGTTTTTCAGGGAGAGGTGGTGGCCAAGGGTGTCAGGAGGTGCAGTGCCCCCTGGGCAAGGCCTAGGTACGGTTATTAATCCAGGAAGGTAGTTTTCAGCGGCAAGGCTTGTAGGCTTGTCTTCCAAGGCAGGATTTGGCTGGCAACTGGTCATGGGTGCTGTCCCTGAAGCTTCATCCTTCCAGGCCCCCCACGTGGCAGAATGGTTTGGTCTCCTTCCCTCTGGGGCCCGCAGGCCAGAATGGGCCTCCCATCTCCTTCCAAAGTGGTGCAGCCCAACTGCCAAAGGCCACAGGTCACCTGGCTGGCAGCATCCTGGCTCCCCCCCCCCCCCCCAGCCCCCACTGTCAACTCCCGAATTCCTGTCCCGCCAGTCCTCCGTGACCTTTTCCCTGTAGCCAAGGTCTCTCACCAGACCCGCCTCTGCTGAGCCTCTCTAGCTGTCTAGCTGTCACAGGGCTGGAGTGGCAGCCCACAGGGCGCGTCCACCTTTCACTGCGCACATGAAGAACCGTGGGCTCAGAGAGGTGACGGTACTTTCCCAATATGTGTCACTGACTCCCGGCCCAGGGGCCTTCCTCATGCCCTGCCAGGCTTATGAACCCCAACTCTTTCATGCCAAATTTCGAGGGCACCAGACTTTGCTCCCATTTTATTTTATTTTATTTTATTTATTTATTTATTTTTTTGAGACAGAGTCTCGCTTAGTCGCCCAGGCTGGAGTGCAGTGGCGCGATCTCGGCTCACTGCAAGCTCCGCCTCCCAGGTTCACGCCATTCTCCTGCCTCAGCCTCCCGAGTAGCTGGGACTACAGGCGCCCGCTGCCTCGCCCGGCTAATTTTTTGCATTTTTAGTAGAGACGGAGTTTCACCTTGTTAGCCAGGATGGTCTTGATCTCCTGACCTCGGGATCCGCCCGCCTCGGCCTCCCAAAGTGCTGGGATTACAGGCGTGAGCCACCGCGCCCGGCCGCTCCCATTTTATAGATGGGGAAGTAGAGCCCAAAGGACTAACGATACGTGCCCAGGATTGCAGGTCAAGGACAGAAAGGCAGCTCTCTTGACTCTCAGGCCTCTGTCTCCGGCTGTCCCCTGCCCCCTTGCCCTGAGTCTGCTCTGCCTGCCCTCAGGAGCTGGAGAAAGCTGTGGTGCGGGGCAAGGAGCTGGGGGCCCGGCTGGAGCATCTGCAGCGTGAACTGGAGCAGGCAGCTCTGGAGCGCCAGGAATTTCTGCGAGAACAGGAAAGCCAGCACCAGAGGTGGGGACAGGGCTGAGGGGAAAAGTGAGGGAGGCAGGGGTGTGGTGGGGTGAGCGTGGGGTGGGGCTGGGTGCCAAGGATTCTCCTGGCAGGTACCAGGGCTTGGAGCAGCGGCTGGAAGCTGAGCTGCAGGCGGCGGCGACCAGCAAGGAGGAGGCGCTGATGGAGCTCAAGACCAGGGCCCTGCAGCTGGAAGAGGAGCTGTTCCAGGTGATGCCTGATGGCCTGGGAGCTGGGGGCCATGCCACCCCGCTCTCCATCCCATGAGCAGATGCCAGGGTCGCGTGTGCTGCTGGTCTTGCCCCTGGATTCTTGGCTAGCTACTTGTATCACTCCCCATGTGGGGCCTGTTGGAGGGAGCACTGTGCTGGGAGTCAGGTGGCCGTGTTGACTTACCCGGGGTCTCATTTTCCCCATTCTGCACATGGACAGAACTTCTGCTGTGGATGACTGCTCCGCCTCTCTCACCCGGGGTGCCCCACTGCTTAGGGAGCTCAGCGCTTGGCATCAAGGAAGTCAGTTATGGTTTCTGATGCCTGGGCTGTGTGTGGGCTCCATACGGAGGGTGGGGTGGTGGGGCCTAATCCCAGGCTGCCATCCTCAGGGAGCTCACAGTCCAGGCAGGATAGAGGCAAGAAAACAGGTGATGATAACTAGGTGCCAGGGGCTGTGAGGAGGCCATACAGGGGCTTGGGAGGGTGCCACCCAGCAAGGTACCCAGCAGGTGCATGTGAGTCAATCAGGGGAGGTTTTGTGGAGGAGGTGGGGTTGAAACACAGGCTTAGAGGAGGCCCCGTGCAGCAACTCATGCCTGTAATCCCAGCACTTTGGGAGGCCAAGGCGGGTGGATCACCTGAGGTCAGGAGTTCGAGACCAGCGTGACCAATATGGTGAAATCCCATCTCTACTAAAAATACAAAAACCAGGCCAGGCGTGGTGGCTCAAGCCTGTAATCCCAGCACTTTGGGAGGCCGAGGCAGATGGATCACGAGGTCAGGAGATCGAGACCATCCTGATGAACACTGTGAAACCCCATCTCTACTAAACACACACACACAAATTAGCTGGGCATGTTGGCGGGTGCCTGTAGTCCCAGCTACTTGGGAGGCCGAGGCAGGGGAATTGCTTGAACCCGGGAGGCAGAGGTTGTAGTGAGCCGAGATCGCATCACTGCACTCCAGCCCGGGCGACAGAGTGAGACTCCGTCTCAAAAAAACCCCACAAAAAACAAAAACAAAAAAACCCAAAAATTAGCTGGGCAAGGTGGCCCACATCTGTAGTCCCAGCTACTCGGGAGGCCGAGGCAGGGGAATTGCTTGAATCCGGGAGGCAGAGGTTGCAGTGAGCTGAGATCACACCACTGCACTCCAGCCTGGGCTACAGAGCGAGACTCTGTCTCAAAACAAAAACAAAAACAAAAACCGAAAACCAAAGAGGCTTAGAGGAGTAGTGGGATGGAGAGGTGTTATGAGAAGAAGGCTCTGCTGCAGACAGAGAAGTTGAGAAGGGCAGGGTGGAGATGGTGGAGCTTCAGGAACCAGGAGCAGGGACTTGTGGGATCCAAGGGAAGGCATGAGATTGGGGCAGGGTGGCCCTGGCTAAATGCTGCTGGCAGGACAGGCCCATAAGCGCGGGTCCTTGCGGCATCCCCAAGCCGCTGCCCTGCATGACTTCCAAGGGACTCTCCTTGCAGCTGCGCCAGGGCCCCGCGGGGCTGGGGCCCAAAGAGCATGCGGAGCCTCGGCTGGTGGAGACCCAGAATGTGCGACTTATTGAGGTGGAACGCAGTGTGAGTGTGGGCCACAGTGAGCCCTGGGGAGGTGCCCCATGCAGTGTGAGTGTGGACCCACAGTGGGTCCTGGGCGGGGGGAGTGCCTGGTGCAGTGTGAGCCCTGGGGAGGTGCCCTGTGCAGTGTGAGTGTGGGCCCACAGTGGGCCTGGGGGTGGGGGTGCCCCGTGCAGTGTGATTGTGGGCCTGTGGTAGGCACTGGGGGTGCCCCCGCCACCTGGCTACCGCTAACCCCCACTTCTGGGCAGAATGCAACACTGGTGGCAGAGAAGGCAGCTTTGCAGGGGCAGCTACAGCACCTGGAGGGGCAGCTGGGGAGCCTGCAGGGCCGTGCCCAGGAGCTGCTGCTGCAGAGCCAGCGGGCGCAGGAGCACAGCAGCCGCCTGCAGGTGGGTGGCCGCCCGGGTTCCCATCCCTGCCCATGTACTGCCCCCTCCTGCCCCTTTTGGATCGTCCTGTGGCCTTTTTCTATCCCAGCTCCCAGCCAGCTGCCCCACCTCTTCTACAGCTTCATTTATCCTTGTCCTCTGACCCCAGCCACCATTGTGCACCATCCTCCCTGCCGCTGTCTCCTCCTACCTGCTGCCAGCCCCCACATCTGCACCTGTGTCCCCCTGCCCTCTCACCGTCCCAGCCCTCCCCTCCACAGGGAGCCATTAGTCCCATTCTGCCCTGTGCCTGTCCCGGACAGCCTGGCCCAGCCAGCCTCTGCCGCCTCTCTCCTGCTCGCCATCAGCCTCTGACTGGGGTTTGTGCTGCTTCCTGTGCCCCCAGCCCTCTGCCTCCTCCACAGCTCTCTCCTTGTCTTGAGCCCTACCCTCTGCCCTTAGCCCCCGACCCTTCACCCGATTTCCAGCCAGGGGTTCCTCCCCAGCAGCCTCTGCTTCCCTCCTCCATCCCAGGCCGAGAAGTCTGTGCTGGAGATTAAGGGCCAGGAGCTGCATCGGAAGCTGGAGGTGCTGGAGGAGGAGGTGCAGTCGGCGCGGCGGTCCCAGGAGGAGACCCGCGGGCAGCAGCAGGCCCTGCTTCGGGACCACGAGGCCCTGGCACAGCTGCAGCGGCGGCAGGAGGCCGAGCTAGAGGGACTGCTGGTGCGGCACCGAGACCTCAAGGCCAACATGCGGGCACTGGAGTTGGCTCACCGGGAGCTGCAGGGCAGGTGAGCATCACCAAATGCCCAGCTCCTCCCCTGGCACCCCCTATCTGCCAGAGAAGACTCCCCTTGGCAGGTCTGACTCCCATCAGGAAGCACCTCCACCTCCGCTCTGTGATACCCCCGCCACTGTTGTGCTCCCCACACTTCTGGGCTGGGCTCCCCGTGGGGCTCACCTGTTGGGAGTGGTGGGCACCTGGCATGGCTTTCTGCCCAATGGCTTTCCCTGGGGGACCTATGCTTAGGAGGTGACAGACCTCCTCTGGGCTCAGATAGTCCAGCTGGCTGCTTGTGGTGGCCATAGGTTCATGCAGCCCTCTTAGCCCCTTGTCCATCCCAGGCATGAGCAGCTGCAGGCCCAGCGGGCCAGCGTGGAGGCACAGGAGGTGGCCCTACTGGCAGAGCGTGAACGCCTGATGCAGGATGGGCATCGGCAGCGGGGCCTGGAGGAGGAGCTGCGGAGGCTTCAGAGCGAGCACGACAGGTGCCGGCCCTGCCACAGCCCCTAGCAGCTCTCAATGGCCCCATCCCGAAAGTGGGTTGGGGGTGTGGGGTCCTGCCTGGCCTCCCCTCTCCGGCATAACTCCTCTGGCCAGCACTCGGACTGAGGACCCAGGTCCCTTGGAGAACAGCTCTCCTTGCCTCCCAAGGGCTCAGCTGCTGCTGGCAGAGGTGTCTCGGGAGCGGGGTGAACTTCAGGGTGAACGCGGGGAGCTACGGGGCCGGCTGGCGCGGCTGGAGCTGGAGCGGGCACAGCTGGAGATGCAGAGCCAGCAGCTGCGCGAGTCCAACCAGCAGCTGGACCTGAGCGCCTGCCGGCTGACCACACAGTGTGAGGTGTGGATGGGGGGCCGGCGGGGGTGTGGGTGTGTGTGGGGGAGCAGGAAGCCTATACCCAGGTGGTCCTGAGCTGGGTCCCACCCCCTGACCCATGTTGCCCTCCTGCCAGCTATTGACACAGCTGCGGAGTGCCCAGGAAGAGGAGAACCGGCAGCTGCTGACTGAAGTGCAGGCCCTGAGCCGGGAGAACAGGGAGCTCCTGGAGCGCAGCCTGGAGAGCCGGGACCACCTGCACCGCGAACAGCGGGAGTACCTGTGAGTGGGCCGACTGGGAGCGGGGTAGGGCCTCGCCTTTGGGCATTCCTGGGGAGATCCCCCAGTGAGGGCCTAGGGACAGGGTTGGAGCTGACCTTCCAGGTCAGTCCGATCTGTGGCATGGGACCAGTGCGTCCTCGCTGCAGCCTGTGCCTTGCTACTGCCTTGGCTTCCCTGGGCCTCACACCCACCTCTCCCTTCTCACTCCTGCCAGGGAACAGCTTAATGCCCTGCGCCGAGAGAAGCAGAAGCTCGTGGAGAAGATCATGGACCAATACCGCGTGCTGGAGCCTGGGCCCCTGCCCCGGACCAAGTGAGCAGCCCTGTCACCTCCCTCAGGCTGGACATCCTGCTAACCTCTGCCCCTGCCCTGGCCTCTGACCCCAGGCCCAGCTCAGGTCCAGGCCCCATGAAGGTCAACCTGGCCTTTGCCATCCCCAGGACACCCTTTGCTCCCTCCCTCCTCCCTGTCCTGATCCCGTCTTGTGCCCTCTTGCCCCCAGGAAGGGCAGCTGGCTGGCAGACAAGGTGAAGAGGCTGATGCGGCCCCGGCGGGAGGGGGGCCCCCCTGGGGGGCTGCGCCTGGGGGCCGATGGGGCTGGCAGCACCGAGAGCCTGGGGGGCCCCCCGGAGACGGAGCTTCCTGAGGGCAGGGAGGCAGATGGGACAGGTGGGTCTGGGGGTCAGGTGGCCAGGATGGTCCCTGCCCCACATCCTCTGCCCCTACCTTGGCACCTGCCTCACTGCCTGGCCTGCATGCATGACCCCATTGGCCTTCCCTGAGGCCTGCTCAGCCTGCCCTGATGCCACCAGGGGCTCTTTGCCCTGGGCCCTGCAGGGTCACCCTTGGCCCACACCTCTCTCCTGCCTGTGCTATCCCCCACCTAGCCTGCCCCATCTGCAGAGGAGCCCAGGATCTGGGAGGTGCAGAGGACTCTAGGGAGAGGTCATTGATCCTAGACTGCAGATGAGGAGACTGAGGCCCCGGGAGGGGAAGCTCCTTGCCCAAGGTCATGCAGTGAGTTAGTGTCAAGGCCAGCACAGGGCCAGCGTCCTGCTGCCCCCTCATTTGCCTGGCTCCTACCCCCTCTCTGCACCTCCTCTCCCTGGCCCTGGGCAGCTTCACCCACTGGCCCCTCCACTCCACCTAGGCCCCTGCTCCTCTTACCCCCTCCCTACATGAGCCTCAGCCCCCTTCCCCTCCTCTGACCCCCTTCCTGCATGAGCCTCAGCCCCCCCTTTCCCTTCTCTGACCTCCTCCCTGCACGAGCCTCAGCCCCCCTCCCATCCTCTGACCCCCTCCCTGCATGAGCCTCAGTCCCCCATCCCCTCCTCTGACCCGCTTCCTGCATGAGCCTCAGCCCCCCTCCCCTCCTCTGACCCCCTCCCTGCATGAGTCTCAGCCCCCCTCCCCTCCTCTGACCCCCTCCCTGCCTGTGCCTCTTGCAGGGTTCCCTTCCCCGGCACCCATGCGCCGGGCCCAGAGCTCCCTCTGCCTGCGGGATGAGACCTTGGCAGGCGGGCAGCGGCGGAAACTCAGCTCAAGGTTCCCGGTGGGCCGAAGCTCTGAGTCATTCAGCCCTGGGGACACCCCTAGGCAACGATTCCGACAGCGCCGTCCAGGGCCCCTGGGGGCACCCATCTCCCACAGCAAAGGTGAGGGACAAGGGTCACTGTCCCAGCCAGCCCCCCAACTCTTTGTGGACCCACCAGCTCCTTGGGGGAGGAGGCTTCCTTCTTGTCCCCTGTGTCTCCTGCAAGCTCTGTCCGCTTCCGCCCTGGCCCTGGGCCCAGTGGTTGCCTTGTGCCTCCCAGGACCTGGTGTGGGATGGGAGAACTCCGTTGAGACCCTCCAGGAGCACGAAACAGATGCCAACCGAGAGGGTGAGTGGGGGCCTGAGGAAGGAGCAGCGTTCTTTGTCCTGCCTGGGACCCCTGGCAGAACCTCATTCATCCATTCTGTCATTTGACCATGATCCTTTACCAAGTGCCAGGTGACGTGCTGGCAGGGGACACAGCAGGGAACATTCCGGTGTGAGGAGGCAGATAGTAGTAAACAATTTGCCTAAAAGTAATTATTATCTACAACAGCCCTGTTCACTAGAAATACGGTGTGAACCACCTGATAATTTTAACTTTTCCAGTAGGCTCACCAGAAAAAGTGAAAAGAGACAGGTAAAATGGATTTTAATAACATTTAACTCAATATGCCTACACTATTACCATTTCAGCATGTAGCCAGTGTAAAAATCATGAATGAGCTATTAGACATGACTTTTATTTTTTTTTGAGATGGAGTTTCACTCTTTGGCTCACTGCAACCTCTGCCTCCCAGGTTCAAACGATTCTCCTGCTTCAGCCTCTTGAGTAGCTGGGATTACAGGCATGGGCCACCACGCCAGGCTAATTTTGTATTATTATTATTTTAGTAGAGATGGGGTTCCACTATGTTGGTCAGGCTGGTCTCGAACTCTTGACCTCAGATGATCTGCCCACTTCGGCCTCCCAAAGTGCTGGGATTATAGGTGTGAGCCACTGCGCCCGGCCAGATGTGATTTTTTTCATAGTAAGTCTTTGGCAGTTTGGGAGGCCAAGGCAGGCAGATCACTTGAGGCCAGAAGTTAGAAACCAGCCTAGCCAACATGGTGGAACTCTGTCTCTGCTAAAAATACAAAAATTAGTCAGGTATGGGATGCCTGTAATCCCACCTACTCAGGGGACTGAGGCAGGAGAATCACTTGAACCTGGGAGGCGGAGGGTGCAGTGAGCCAAGATCATGCCATTGCACTCCAGCCTTGGTGACAGAGTGAGACTGCCTCAAAAACAAAAAACAAAAAACATAGTAGATCTTTGAAGCACGTCACAGGCCAGCCCCATCTCACCTGCTCAGCTCACCCAGGGCAGCTCAGCCCTACACTCCATGGACCATCAGGAGGCGCTAATGCTCTGGGAAGAAAGGAGAGCAGGGGAGGGGTCAGGAGCTCAGGACCTCTGGGCAGGCTGGTTGGAGTTTTAGTAACTTGGGTGCTGGGGTGGGCCTCAGGGAGGAGGTAAAGTTGAAGCAAAGACTTGAGGGGAGAGTTTATCGTGTGGACACACCTGAGAACACCATTCTGGGCAGAGGGAACCGCTGAGGGAAGAGCAGGCATGGTGCAGCTGGAAGCGGTGGGTATTGGCAGGTCGGGGGTGGGCAGAAGGTGCTCGAGCCTGTAGGCCTCCTGGGACTCTGGAAGTCGTCCTGAGGGAGGCGGGTCTGAGCTGAGCCTTTCCCTCTAGGCCCCGAGGTACAGGAACCGGAGAAACGTCCCCTCACCCCGTCCCTCAGCCAGTGACACCATGGGGACAGCAGGATCGGGAGTGCAGCCCTCTTGCCGCTGGAGTGTCAGCGGGGGCCCCAGGCAGCCCAAGAGCTCAGGGAGCCAGGGCCCCCAAGGGGAGTCCTTGGACAAGGAGGTCTGGGCCTGGAGATCCTCCATGGTCGGTGCCGGGGCCCGGAGGTGGAGCTGGGACAAGTGTGTGGACAGGGGGGACAGCTGGTCCCCACGAGTGGCTCTAGGCCGGGATTCTGGCTTTTCCAGGTGGCTCCCGCTGAGGCAGCGGTCTCTGGGGGATCCCCCAGCTGAAGGAGGCTGGCAGGAGTAGGCAAGAGAGCCCCCTGCCCAGTCCAGGCAGGGAGCTGAGTCCCAGTGCCGGGGGACTGTGGCCTGGGCTGATCTTGAGCCTCAGCTGGACATGAGGGGCATGAGAATAAAGCTGAACTGCAGCCTTCTGAGTCTTGCTCTGTCTGTTGGCTGCATTGGGTACCTCGGGGCACCAGGAACACATGCCGCCCCAGTCCTCCTGGTTGGCGGGGGTCTGTGGGCAGAAGGCCCCTGCCTGGACAGGGCGACACAGGCCTTTCTCCAGGGGCTTGGCCAGTCTGGCTGGCCAAAGCCCGAATGTCCTGGTGAGGTGGAGAGGGGATGACATCCTGGGTAGCCAGCAGGGATTGGAGTCTAAGATCTGGGCTAAGGGGTGGGGGGCAGTTCACAGCCTGGCGGGGCATTACTTAATGCCAGGGGCTGCCAGGAGGGGTGGGAGGGACACTGGCTCTCTGACCAGGGCCTCTAGCATGATGCCTGAGAAGGGGGGCAATTAGGTTGAGGTGCAGGATGTGAGTCAGGGTACCTGGGGCCGCCCAGGGGAGGGTGGGGCTGCCCAGGGCTGAGATGAGGCAGCCTGAACTTGGGGGATGCAGAGCTGGGAGGGGCAGCCCGACCAGCTTCCCAGGTGTGACCTGCAGCAGCCTGAGTCCCTCCTCCTCTCAGCCAGGGCTTCACAGGACACGGCGTGGGGTGGACATCCTGGCCTCTCCAGCTGGCAGAGGAGCAGCGAGCCCCTCCCCACCGGTCTCAGGGCCTGGGGCCTCATGGCTGTCCCACTTTGCTAGGTGGCCCCATTGGTGGTCAGGAAGGGGAAGGCAAGAAGAAGAAGAGGGAGCAGAGGCTCAGGAGGACCAGTCAGCAGGGGCCCTGGGCCTCATGGGGAGAGGGGGCAACCCCGTGTGGCACTGACATCTCTTCTTGAGGCCTACTCAGGGCTCTAAGCTGGGTACTGCATCAGGTTAGGAGACAACAGGGGCAGCACACATGAGGTGCGCATGGCACCTGGTGGGCTCTGCATGGTGGCTGGGGGCTGATGTGATTCTGCAGGCCCCCTCTACAGAGAGCTGGTCAGAAAACTGGCCACTCCTCCTTGCCATGGGGTCCCAGGCTTGGCTCCAGCCCCCTCTTGGTGATGAGGCTCCTCTTTGCAAAGGCCAGTCCGCTGGGGAGTGGGACCCTGGTGGCCACCCCCAGGAAGGTGGAGTAGGGCAGGCCCCACTGCCTGAGAGCTGAGTGACTTCCAGGATCCAGACCCCTTCTCAGCCTGCCCAGCACCAGGCACCTCGCCCCCCATCTTGGGGCACAGACTCCTGGTGTCCTCCAGCCACTGGCTGCAGCCGGCATTCCCAGGCAGACCCCTGTCTTGGGGGCAAATGCCCCAAAGGCTCCAGGTTACCCACGGGCTCAGGGATGGCTCCCACGGGGTGTTTCCAGTTCCCCGGAGAGTCGAGTAAGGTCCCGGAGCGCACGGCCCTGAGGCTTGGCCGGGGGGGCTCGGGAGACAGGGCGTCCCCAGCCGGCCGCCCACCGGCAGCCCGGCGCTGTCACGTTCCAGCCGCCTGACTCAGGCCGCGTAGGGCGGGGAGCCGGGAGGCGGTGCCGGCGCCCGCCTCGGCCCCGGAGGCGGCACCAGGAAGCGCCCGCCCCGGCCGGAGCCGCCATGTAACCGGCGCCGCCCGGAGCCCGAGCCGCGCGGGCCCCAGCGACCCGCCCGCCATGGGGGACGAAGACGAGGATGAGAGCTGCGCCGTGGAGCTGCGGATCACTGAAGGTGGGTGTGGGGCCTGACTGCGGCTGCCCCGGGCGGGCCGGGACGGGTCATGAACCGGCTGGGTTCATTCACCCCCTGTGCCCACAGCCAACCTGACCGGGCACGAGGAGAAGGTGAGCGTGGAGAACTTCGAGCTGCTCAAGGTGCTGGGCACGGGAGGTGAGGACCCCCATCCACCGGGCAGGCGTCCCAGGCGCGGTGCCCCTGACCTCCTGCCTGCTCACTCCTGGGCCTGGGCCAGGCCACTGAGCAGGCCCCCCACCCTTTCCCGGCACAGCCTGCCTTGCCTGCCCCGCCCTGCCTTGCCAGGGTTTGCATGCCCACTTCCAGGGCACTCCACGTTGACATCACTCCTCCCTCCACGGTCCTGTGCGTGCATGCCCCCCTGGATTTGCCAACACCTTGGGGAGGGGGACTTGCACCCCTCTCAAGTTATTTGCATAGCTCCTCCCTTTCTTTCAATATGGGATCCCCTCCCACATTTTGCAAACGCCCCAGCGCTGGTTTGCCCATCTCTTCCCCAGCCAGGTGCACACCTCTGCCTCCCTTCCTTGCACTGGCATCTTTTCACATCCATCTGATCTCTCGCAGATTTGCACATGCCCCGCCCCCACGCCTCGAAGCAGGCCCCCTGGAGTTGCATGCTCTCCAGCCTGGTTTGCACATCCTTTCCCTGGTTTTGCTGGGCACCCTCCCGGGGTGTGCACACCCTTTCCTTAGAAGGCTCTGCCAGCTTTTTGCACACCTGCCTTTGCCCCGGCTCCTTCGCCTAATTTGCACACCCTCCTGGGTTGGCATCGCCCCCACCCCCCAAGCCTGCACCAATCTCCCGCTCACAGCCTACCCTCCACCCACTCGCTGCTCCCACAGCCTACGGCAAGGTGTTCCTGGTGCGGAAGGCGGGCGGGCACGACGCGGGGAAGCTGTACGCCATGAAGGTGCTGCGCAAGGCGGCGCTGGTGCAGCGCGCCAAGACGCAGGAGCACACGCGCACCGAGCGCTCCGTGCTGGAGCTGGTGCGCCAGGCGCCCTTCCTGGTCACGCTGCACTACGCTTTCCAGACGGATGCCAAGCTGCACCTCATCCTGGGTGAGCGCACGCCACATCCTAACGGGGGTGGTGTGGCTGGGGGCAGGCGAGGCCACCTGATGGGGCTGCTTCCTAACTTCCACTGCACCTCCCAGACTATGTGAGCGGCGGAGAGATGTTCACCCACCTCTACCAGCGCCAGTACTTCAAGGAGGCTGAGGTGCGCGTGTATGGGGGTGAGATCGTGCTGGCCCTGGAACACCTGCACAAGGTGGGTGAAGACCTGGTCACAGGCTGTTGCCATGGGAACTGGGTCTGGGCCTTCGAAGGAATCTGCAGGCAGGGCAGCCTCAGGCTTCCCCCTGGGCTTCCTGGGGGGCCAGTGGTGAGCTGGGTGGGAACTGGAGCTACTTCCCCAGGACCCCTTACAAGAAGCCTCATCGCTGCCTGCTGGGGTCCCCTCCCCTGGCACCTCCTTGAAGGGGCTTTCCTTTTTCAGGGAACTCAGGGCTGCATTCACAGAACTTCCTCAAATGGAAACCTCATGGCCTGGCTCCAAAGGCCCCCTTGAAATGGGGCTCTTCACGCAGACTTTCCTCTCTCTGGGACCTTGGGGCCTGTCCCACGGGGCCCTCCTTCTTTGCTTTATATCTTTTTTTTTTTTTTTTTTTGAGACGGAGTCTCGCTCTGTCACCCAGGCTGGAGTGCAGTGGCGTGATCTCGGCTCACTGCAAGCTCCGCCTCCTGGGTTCAGGCCATTCTCCTGCCTCAGCCTCCCAAGTAGCTGGGACTACAGGCGCCCGCCACCACGCCTGGTTTATTTTTTCTATTTTTAGTAGAGACGGGGTTTCACCATGTTAGCCAGGATGGTCTTGATCTCCTGACCTCGTGATCCACTCGCCTCGGCCTCCCAAAGTGCTGGGATTACAGGCGTGAGCCACCGCGCCCGGCCTGCTTTATATCTTAAATGGCCTTTTTTATTCAGTGGCTCTGCCCTGAAGAACCCCCTCTACAGGCAGATGACCTTCTCTGGGGGGGGGGGTCTCCTTATCCTGAGCAGGGCCAGGAGCTGCAGGAGCTGGGGAGGGTTTGGGAGAGGAGGCCTCAGCACCTCTCTTGCTCCTACCAGCTCGGCATCATTTACCGAGACCTGAAACTGGAGAATGTGCTGCTGGACTCCGAGGGCCACATTGTCCTCACGGACTTCGGGCTGAGCAAGGAGTTCCTGACGGAGGAGGTGAGTGGAGGTTGTCTCTGCCTGCAGTGTCCCATTTGATCCTCCTTCCTGCCTCTTCCTGCTCTGGGCCTGCATTCTGGGGCTGCAGAAGTGAATAGCTCCAAGAAGTTTCCACAGCTCAACTCTCCAACCTCACAAGTTGAGCAAGTCTTACTCTGGGCCTTGTGGGGCGCTGGAGCACAGGAGAGGCTTGGCCATCTAAACAGGACCTCTTGCCCTCCCAGAAAGAGCGGACCTTCTCCTTCTGTGGCACCATTGAGTACATGGCCCCGGAAATCATCCGTAGCAAGGCGGGGCATGGCAAGGTGGGTTGGCAGGGAAGTGGGGCTGGGGGAGGTGGAAAGAGGGGGTGTGAGGCAGGCGAGACGCAGGCTCTCACCCTGGCTCCACCCACAGGCTGTGGACTGGTGGAGCCTGGGCATCTTGCTCTTCGAGCTGCTGACGGGGGCCTCGCCCTTCACCCTGGAGGGTGAGAGGAACACGCAGGCTGAGGTGTCTCGGTGAGTAGAACTGGACGTGGAGGGTGGCCAGGGGGCTGCAGGGCCTGCCTGGGCAGCGCTGTGGGGGGGGGGGGGCTTGCTGCCCCTGACGCCCCCCCAATCCTCCCAGACGGATCCTGAAGTGCTCCCCTCCCTTCCCCCCTCGGATCGGGCCTGTGGCGCAGGACCTGCTGCAGCGGCTGCTTTGCAAGGATCCCAAGAAGCGATTGGGCGCGGGGCCCCAGGGGGCACAGGAAGTCCGGAACCACCCTTTCTTCCAGGTGAGGCTCCTGACTCAGGGCCCCACACCCCCTGGTGCATACCCAGGTGGGGCTGCTGTTCCAGGTTGAGGTTGTGCCTGGCCAGTTTCACTTTATTTGGAAATCCCCCCAGAGAAAGAAAGCAAGTGTGTGTAAGCTAGGTTTCTCTTCACATCCATCCCCACTGAAACTTGGCAGATGCATTCCTGAAAGAAAGGACTCTAGGTTCATTGGCTGTTGGGACTGTCAGGGATTTGAGAATGGATTGGTTGGTCCTTTCATTGGACAGACCCAGAGAAGGCAGGTGACCTGCCCCAGATGGCACAGTAAATGGTGCCGAGCTGGGAACAGACCTTGGCTCTAGATAGATCTCCTGCTGGCCCAGATCAGTACTAAAACCCACACTTATGGCTTTTAGCACCCACCCAGGCATTTTGTTCTTTATCCCTGTCCCTGTGCAGTCTGTGTGCCTGTCATTCAGAAGGACAGTTGGTCAGCACACATGGGTGTTTGCTCACTTGTTAGGAGCACACACGTTAGAGTACAGTGCAGAGTGAATCTGGCCATGTGAGAATGCTCTGACTCAGGGGCTGGGCCTGGCCAGCGTCATCGCCCAGCAGGACTTTGTAACAGTGAATACCTACTGTGTGTCGGCCCTTTATAGACATGAACACATTTCACCCTCACAACTACCTGATTCTTATTTTTTAGATGGAGTTTCACTTTGTCTCCGGGGCTGGAGTACAGTGGTGCGATCTCAGCTCACTGCAACCTCTAGTTCACGAGTTCAAGCGATCCTGCTGCCTCAGCCTCCCAAGTAGTTGGGATTACAGGCACATGCCACCACGAGTGGCTAATTTTTATATTTTTAGTAGAGACGGGGTTTCACCATTTTGGCCAGGCTGGTCTCGAACTCCTGACCTCAAGTGATCCACCTGCCTCAGCCTCCCAAAGTGCTGGGATTACAGGCGTGAGCCACAGCGCCCTGCTGTGGGGACAAGGGGCAACCACCTTGATTCTTGTCCCCATCTTTACAGATGAGGAAGCTGAGGCTCCAAACAATTAAGTACTTTGTCCAGGAAGTGATGGAGCTCAGATTCAACCCAAGGCTGGGTGGCTTGAATGCCTGTCCTTAATGGTCTTCTGCTTAAGTGTAGGCATCAGATTTGCCGCTCGCCTGACATCTAAACAAAAGCACCCATTTCTGGGCACTTATTGTGGGCCAGGTACTGTGTTACTCATACTTCAAGTGCCGTCTCTTTGAATCTTCCAAGCCCTGGGAGGGCCTGCCTGAGATGATTTCTTAGATAGGAATCTATGTCTTTGAGGTGAAGATGTCCCTTTGCACAGGGTGGGGAGTTGGGGGCGGGGAAAGCATCTGAGCAGTGTTGGTTTCTTTCAGTGAATTCCTCAAGCCCACCCTTCGCCTATGCTGGGTGCTGCGCCAGATGCTGGAGTGGGTTGACCAGTAATACAGGAGAGGCCCCAAGGTCTTCAAGGCCTGATGTGTGGCAGGGGTCTTTCCCTCCTTCTGTCTTTTCTTTTTCTTTTTTCTTTTTTGGAGACAGAGTCTCACTCTATCGCCGAGAGTGCAGTGGCATGATCTTGGCTTACTGCAACCTCTGCCTCCCTGGTTCAAGTGATTCTCCTGCCTCAGCCTCCCGAGTAGCTGGGATTACAGGTGCGCACCATCGTGGCCAGCTAATTTTTGTATTTTTAGTAGAGTTAGGGATTCACCACGTTGGCCAGGTTGGTTTCAAACTCCTGGCCTCATGATCCGCCCACCTTGGTCTCCCAAAGTGCTGGGATTACAGACGTGAGCCACCGCACCTGACCTCCTTCTGCCTTTTCTTGGACAGCTTCTTTGGTGATAGCAGTGCTTAGGTCCTTGGTGGTAGAACTGGGGCCTTCCAACTTGAGTCAGTCACCTTGGCTACAGTGACAAAAAGTCCAACTCAAAATGGTGATATCTGTTGGAATCAAGTTTGGTGCTAGCAACAGAGATCAGAATGAACAGAGTGACCTAAGAGGTTTGCTTATAAGTAAACCTTTTATTATACTTACTTATAAATAAGTGGCTTACTTATTTTTCTTCTCACATAAAAGAAGCCCAGATTAGCAGACCAGGGCTGCCGTGGTGTCTTCACGGTGCCACATTGTCTTTGGGAATCCAAACTCTTCTTCTTTTTTTAAAAAAATTTTTTTTTTTTTTTTTTTAATTCTTAGCAAGTAGCTTCTATCCCTGGGGTTGCTTCATGGTCCAACATGGTTGCTGGAGCTCTTGCCATCTAAGCTGTCTCCCAGGTAGGGAGCAGGAGGAAGGAGAAGGGGCAAAACGGGCACTTGCCAACTAGCAACCTCCCTCTTGAGGATCTTTCCCTGGAATCCTACGTAATAATTTTTGCTGATAAGTTTTGGTCACCCCTAACTGCAAGCAAGTTTGTAAAATATTCTTTTAACTGTGTATATTGGTTCCTGGAATAAAACTGGGGCTATGGTACTAAGGAAGATAGGGAGAATGGATATTGAGCAGGCAATCCACAGGTTCTGCCACATTAGCTTAAACATAAAAGGGCATGTTTTGGCTCCCATAAGTGAAAAGGCCAAGGGAAAGTTATCTGACTTAAGCACGTCCAGGTGCTGAAACTATGTCCCTTGGTTCTGCTTTTCTGCATGGGGACTTCATCTAACCCTGACAGGGTCCCCAGCAGTTCCAGACCACATCCTTTTAGATTTAAGTCCAGTAGGAGAAAGAGATTTGTTTGTTTTTTCACACCAACTCTTTTTTTTTTTTTGAAACGGGGTTTTCACTCTTGTCACCCAGGCTGGAGTGCAGTGGCGCTATCTTGGCTCACTGCAGCCTTTGCTTCCTGAGTTCAAGCGATTCTCCTGCCTCAGCCTCCCAAGTAGCTGGGATTACAGGTGTGCACCACCATGCCCAGCTAATTTTTTTTTTGTATTTTTAGTAGAGATGGGGTTTCACCGTGTTAACCAGGCTGGTCTTGAACTCCTGACCTCAGGTGATCCAGCCTCCTCGGCCTCCCAAAATCCTGGGATTATAGGCATGAGACACCACGGCCAACCTTTTCACACCAATTCTATTAAAAGTTCCAGAACTGACTAAGTGTGGTGGAATGGTGGTTCTCTAAGGGGAACAGGGATTGTATTACCAGAGGGAGAGAGAAGCCAGGGAGGGAGGAGGAATAGCTGCCCACCCCAAATGCCAGATGGGCCCTTGCCTCATGGAGGAACTGCCCAGTGAGTTTCTCGTTCCTGACCTTTGACACCTAATCTCTGATTCCCTTCCCTCAGGGCCTAGATTGGGCTGCTCTGGCTGCCAGGAAGATTCCAGCCCCATTCCGGCCCCAAATCCGCTCAGAGCTGGATGTGGGCAACTTTGCAGAGGAATTCACTCGGCTGGAGCCTGTCTACTCACCCCCTGGCAGCCCCCCACCTGGGGACCCCCGCATCTTTCAGGTGAGGATAAACTCATGGAACTCAGATGCAGGAGAGATGAGATGTCGCTGTCTGCCTCAGCCCTGGCTGACCCGAGGACACTGCCTAGGCCTTGTGTCCTGATTGGGACTCAACGTCTCCCCTAGATGTCTCCACGTAAAGGGGACCTAGGGTTGTCGGTCACAGAGACCACCGGGGCAGGATGTGTGTTTGATAGTTCATGATTTATCTTTAAACCTTCTGTTAATTTCCCTTCTATTCCATCATCTCTTTATTGTTATGTAAAAATATTATTTAAATTTATTCACTTGCAGCTGGGTGAGGTGGCTCACACCTGTAATCCCAGCACTTTGGGAGGCTGACGTGGGCAGATCACCTCAGGTCAGGAGTTCAAGACCAGCCTGGCCAACATGGTGAAACCCCATCTCTACTAAAAATACAAAAATTAGCTGGATGTGGTGGTGGGTGCATGTAATCCCAGCTACTCCGGAGGCTGAGGTGGGAGAATCGCTTGAACCTGGGAGGTGGAGGTTGCAGTGAGCTGAGATCACACCATTGCATTCCAGGCTGGATGGCAGAGTAAAACTCTGTCTCAAAAAAAAAAAAAACAAAGAAAAAAGAGATCTTCACCTGCTTATGTGGACACCTAGGAGGAGACACATGTTGATATTGTGGCTTTGCACGCCCTTGGCATACCATGGTACACTCCTGGAGGGACGGGTCCCCTCCACTGATTTTTTATTTTTTATTTTTTTGAGATGGAGTCTCAGTCTGTCGCCAGTCTAGAGTGCAGTGGCTCGATCTTGGCTCACTGCAATCTCCGCCTCCTGGCTTCAAACGATTCTCCTGCCTCAGCCTCCTGAGTAGTTGGGACTACAGGCATGTGCCACCACGCCCAGCTAATTTTTGTATTTTTAGTAGAGACAGGGTTTCACCATGTTGGCCTGGATGGTCTTGATCTTTTGACCTTGTGGTCCGCCCGCCTCAGCCTCCCAAAGTGCTGGGATTAGAGGCGTGAACCACCACACCCAGCTCCCTCCACTGAATTTTAGAAGCTTACACCTTTTGGACAAGTCCAAACTCCCTTTGCTTGGCATTGAGGCCCTTCATGATGTGGTCCTTGCTTAGAACCTTAGCCTCAGTTCTCATCATTTTCCTACTTGATGCTCTGGAGGCCATGATCGAACTGCTCAGAGGTTCCAGAATACACCTCTGTGCCTTTGCACGTGCTATTCCTGCTACCTGGAGTACATTCCTTACAGTAGTCTACCTGGCAAGCTTCTCATCTCTTTTAGGCCTCCTTGTCTGCTCACCTGGCCCAGGGGGTCAGTTACCCTTTCTCTGTGCTGCAGTCCTCTGTGGACAGCACCTCCTTCTGTGCAGTTTATCATGTTGCCATAATGATCATATCATTATCACTAAATAAACCAGTATGGTTTGTTTAATAGACAGACCAAGTATGGCTGGATAAATCCCTTCTCTGAAGCTCTTAGAATTGACAACTCTGTGCTTGAATGTCCACATTCCATTCCATTGTCTCACAGCCCTCATGAGAAAGTTCTTTCTCGTGAATTGGTAGGTACTTTCATTCATTCATTTAATGATTCAAAAATGTGTAGTGAGTGCCTAAAATATTCCATGTACGGATCTGGGTACTACATTTTTAGGAGAAAATGACACATAGTTTATTTTTAAAATTATTTTTAAAATTAATTAATTAATTAATTTTTTTAGAGACAGGATCTTGTTCTGTCACCCAGGCTGGAGTGCAGTTGGGCAACCATGGCTCACTGCAATCTTGAACTCCTGGACTTGAGTGATCCTCCCACCTCAGCCTGCCCAATAGCTAGGACTATAGGCAAGTGCCACCACACCCAGATAATTATTATTATCATTTTTTTTGAGATGGAGTTTCACTCTTGTTGCCCAGGCTAGAGTGCAATGGCATGATATTGGCTCACCGCAACCTCTGCCTCCCGGGTTCAAGCGATTCTACGTGCCTCAGCCTCCTGAGTGGCTGGGATTACAGGCATGTGCCACCACGCCTGGCTAATTTTTGTATTATTAGTAGAGATGGGGTTTCTCCATGTTGGTCAGGCTGGTCTCAAACTCCTGACCTCAGGTGATCTACCTGCCTCAGCCTCCCAAAGTGCTGGGATTACAGGCATGAGCCACCGTGCCTGGCCGCAACACACAATTAAAATGACCCTTGAAAGCTCCTCAAATTGCCAGGACATGGATCTTTAGGAAAAGCAAATAATTAACTCTGGTTTCTTTTTGCATTTCTTCAGTATTTCTTCCCCTTGCAGAAGAAGCCAAAGTCTGGCTTGAAAGGGAGGAATAAAGGTTTTTTTCCTCAGCGGATAGAGTTGGATTGTCATAGGCTAAGCGTAAATTCAGGCCACACTTTGAATACATTCAGTGATCCTTTCAGGGCCTTCAGCCCTTGGCACCTGGGGAGGAATAGGTGGTCACTCTGATGAGAAAGTTGGGGTCACAGGCTAGTGGGGACAGACATGACTCCAAGTGATTATAAAACCAGGTGGAATAAAATGTGTCCATACATCCTGTGTGTACCAGGATGCAATTGGAACACCCGCCACTGCCCCCTTGTCCAGGGTCTTGCCTCTGCCTGGTTCCCCACCAGAGTCTCCTCACCTGCACCCCCAACCCCCATGCCCATCCCTCCGACTCCCACCCTGCAGGGATACTCCTTTGTGGCACCCTCCATCCTCTTCGACCACAACAATGCGGTGATGACCGATGTGCTGGAAGCGCCTGGTGCTGGAGACCCGCCAGGTCGGGCAGCGGTGGCCAGGAGCGCTATGATGCAGGTGGGCTGGGCTGGGCTAGGGGGAAATTGGTTTTAGGAGAGGCCTAGGCCCGGGGGACTCTAGGCCTAGATCCAACTGGTGCCTGCAACGTGAGCTCGGTGAGGTCCCAAGCCTCTACGACATGGGGCGTGGCGGGGCCGCGGGGCTTCCAGGTGGGACCTCTGACACGCCTCCTTCGCCTTCGCCTCCAGGACTCGCCCTTCTTCCAGCAGTACGAGCTGGACCTGCGGGAGCCTGCTCTGGGCCAGGGCAGCTTCTCTGTGTGTCGCCGCTGCCGCCAGCGCCAGAGCGGCCAGGAGTTCGCAGTCAAGATCCTCAGTCGCAGGTGGGAGGGCCCAGGAGTGGGTAGGGGTGGGGTGGCAGAGCGCCGTCCCGGGGGCGGGGCCGAAGCACGGAGACCGTAACTCCTGCTGCGTCCCCCAGGCTGGAGGCGAACACGCAGCGCGAAGTGGCTGCCCTGCGCCTGTGCCAGTCACATCCCAACGTGGTGAATCTGCACGAGGTGCATCACGACCAGGTGATGGCTTCCGGCTGGGGGAGGGCGGAGAAAAAAGGGGCAGGCGGCGGGGCTTGGGGGCACTATGGGCGGGATCTAGGGGCAAATTGGGAGGGGTCTAGCGTTTGATTCGGGGCCCGAAGGGACCAGGGAGGCGCAGGAAGTGGAATTTGAGGGGAGTAGGGCCTAAGGACAGGAAGGCGGAGCTGAGGATGGACAGGAAAAGGGACTTTGGCTGGGCGCGATGGCTCACGCCTGTGATCCCAGCACTTTGGGAGGCGGAGGTGGGCTGATCACTTGAGGTCAGGAGTTCAAGACCAGCCTGGGAACACCGCGAAAACTACAAAAATTAGCCGGACGCGGTGGCATGCGCCTGTAATCCCAGCTACTTGGGAGGCTGAGGCACGAGAATCGCTTGAACCCAGGAGGCAGAGGTTACAGTGAGCCGAGATCATGCCACTGCACTCCAGCCTGGGCGACAAAGCGAGACTGGCTCCAAAAAAAAAAAAAAAAAAAGAAAGAAAAAGGATTTTGAGGAGGGGGTGCTTGAACTTGGGCAGGGCCCGAGGGCTGGGGACCGGGCCTGGGTGGTGGGAGAGGGCCCGCCGCCGTGGGCAGGTGGGCAGGCAGGTGGTGACCGTGGCCCGCCACTCCGCCCGCAGCTGCACACGTACCTGGTTCTGGAGCTACTGCGGGGTGGGGAGCTGCTGGAGCACATCCGCAAGAAGCGGCACTTCAGTGAGTCGGAAGCGAGCCAGATCCTGCGCAGCCTCGTGTCGGCCGTGAGCTTCATGCACGAGGAGGCGGGCGTGGTGCACCGCGACCTCAAGCCAGAGGTGGGCGAGCGGCCTCGGCGGCGGGGCGGGGCTGTGGCGTCCGGGGCTGCCTCTGACCACCACCCCGCCGCCCTCGCAGAACATCCTGTACGCTGACGATACGCCCGGGGCCCCGGTGAAGATCATCGACTTCGGGTTCGCGCGGCTGCGGCCGCAGAGTCCCGGGGTGCCCATGCAGACGCCCTGCTTCACGCTGCAGTACGCTGCCCCGGAGCTGCTGGCGCAGCAGGGCTACGACGAGTCCTGCGACCTTTGGAGCCTGGGTGTCATTCTGGTATGGGACGCGGTCCTCGAGGCGGGGTCAGGGTCGCTCTGGCGTCTTCCTGATGTGGAGCAGCACGAGGGAGGGAATAGCGGTCATCTTGGTGGGGGCGGCTGGGTTTTGTCTGAGGCTGGGATCGGGGTGATTCAAATACAGAGGCGGGGCCGGGCGCGGTGGCTCAAGCCTGTAATCCCAGCACTTTGGGAGGCCGAGACGGGCGGATCACGAGGTCAGGAGATCGAGACCATCCTGGCTAACACGGTGAAACCCCGTCTCTACTAAAAAATACAAAAAAAAAACACTAGCCGGGCGAGGTGGCGGGCGCCTGTAGTCCCAGCTACTCGGGAGGCTGAGGCAGGAGAATGGCGTAAACCTGGGAGGCGGAACTTGCAGTGAGCTGAGATCCGGCCACTACACTTCAGCCCGGGCGACAGAGCGAGACTATCTCAAAAAAAAAAAAAAAAAAAAAAAAAAAAATACAGAGGCAGGATCGCTCTGGTGCTAGAGTCGGAGCATCCGGCTATTGGGGGTTAGAAGTCAGGGTTCACCACGCGTGGGTCTCAGGAGTGCTCCTAGTGGGGAGGGTGAGTGGTTCTGTGGGAGCTGAGGGGTCAGCCTCGGCCCCGCAGCCTGGACCGGTCTCACCTTCCCTTCACCCCTCCTAGTACATGATGCTGTCGGGGCAGGTCCCCTTCCAGGGGGCCTCCGGCCAGGGCGGGCAGAGCCAGGCGGCCGAGATCATGTGCAAAATCCGCGAAGGGCGCTTCTCCCTTGACGGGGAGGCCTGGCAGGGCGTATCCGAGGAAGCCAAGGAGCTGGTCCGAGGTGCGGAGCTGGAGGTCACAGACCATGGTTGGGGAGGGGGACGCTGGACAGAGATGGTCACTGGGTCATGTGTCCTGGTTGGAGATGGGTAGGGGAGGAGAGTGGAGCTCTTACCATCTCTTTGGGGCTCAGCCTCTACACCAGGCTCCTCCCACACTTCCTTGCCCCGCCTCCAGGGCTCCTGACTGTGGACCCCACCAAGCGGCTGAAGCTCGAGGGACTGCGGGACAGCTCGTGGCTGCAAGACGGCAGCGCGCGCTCCTCACCCCCGCTCCGGACGCCCGACGTGCTCGAGTCCTCTGGGCCCGCAGTGCGCTCGGGTCTCAACGCCACCTTCATGGTAAGGGGCGGGGTCCGTTGAAGGGGTGGGCAGAGCCTCGAGAGGTGGGGTCTGGGAAGGCGGGGCCATCGGAGCCCAGAAAGGGGAGGTGCGGCCGGGCGCAGTGGCTCACCCCTGTAATCCCAGCGCTTTGGGAGGCCGAGGCGGGCGGATCAGGAGGTCAGGAGTTCGAGACCCGCTTGAACAACATGATGAAACCCCGTCTCTACTAAAAATACAAAAATTAGCTGGGCGTGGTGGCGCGCGCCTGTAATCCCAGCTACTCAGAGGCTGAGTCAGGAGAATCTCTTGAACCCAGGAGGCGGAGGTTGCAGTGAGCTGAGATTGCACAACTGCACTCCAGCCTGGGCGACAGAGCGAGACTCCGTCAAAAAAAAAAAAAAAAAAAAAAAGGGGAGGTGAACCGATTCTGGCCTCTGGTCGGTCTGGAGGCCAAGGCCCTGTCGGCCTAGGCCTTGACTTAGGCGGCTGGAGGCAGGGTCTGGGAATGGGGGTCAAAGTCAGATCTGGAAGCCGGGGTCAGGGGGGTGGGGGCACCTGATCACCCTTTCCTTTCTGCCAGGCGTTCAACCGGGGCAAGCGGGAGGGCTTCTTCCTGAAGAGCGTGGAGAACGCACCCCTGGCCAAGCGGCGGAAGCAGAAGCTGCGGAGCGCCACCGCCTCCCGCCGGGGCTCCCCCGCACCAGCCGCCCCGGGTCGAGCCCCCACCGCCGCCAAGGGGGCCTCCCGCCGAGCCAATGGCCCCCTGCCCCCCTCCTAATCCCCGCCACTGTGACCCCCTTCCCTCATAGGGGCTGTGACCTGGGAGCCCGGCTCACTCCTGGAGGCCTCTGCCAGCAGCCGACCTGATCCCTAAGGGACTGTCCTTCCCTCTCCTACCCACCCCACTCCCAGACAGAGCAGAAGTATTTTTATAAGCAGAGAATTTTTTATGTCTTACCAGATAGAAATGCAGGGAAGGGGGGGCCTGCTGGGGAGTGGGGTTTGGGGGGCCCTATCCCACAACACTGCCTCTTCTGGGCAGAAGGCCCCTCCAGGGGGACTGCTCCAACAGGAAAGGGCCCCTCCCCCACTTCTAAGCACTGAGTTAGGAGTGCTAACTCCTAAACTGGGACCCCCTCCCCTGTTCTCCCCTGAGGCCCCGTTCCTGGGAGGGTCACCCCTCAACTGTCACTTTATGGACTGTGCAATTACGTCCACCAAAGACCTGTGTTGGGGGGACTGAAGGAGGGGCCCTGGGGACCCCCTGAAGCATTTCTGCCTCATTTTATGTCACCTGCTTCTCCCCTGTTGGGGCTAAGGAAGGAGATAGGTGGCCCCTAAAAGAGGAGGCCCTCTTCTCACCCACCCCCTCCCCTTTGGCACAGCTACTCCTGGCTGGGGGTGGGGCCTTGGGGGTCTGGGCTGGGCATCCATGGTCACTGCCTCAGCCCATCTAGGCTGTGCCTTTGACTTTAAAATAAAAGTCCACCCAGTGCTGTGTGTGGCATCTGTGTGTTCTCGTTTGTGTTGTGGGTGTCTAGAGCAGAGATTCTGGGCAGACAGGCTGCTAGCCCATGGAGTTTGGGACCTCAGTGGGGAGGGACAGGCAGACTCTTCTTTGCTCCTTGACTTTTGCTATGAGCAGGAGGGCGCAACTCTCATTCTGGGTGTATGTCTGGACAGCTCTGCTGGGTATCATTTAGGATTCTCTTGGTCGTAAATACAGCTGCTGCTTGACTTAGGGTGGAATTACATCCCGATAAACCCAACTTAAATAGAAAATGCTGAAAGCCGAAAATACATTTAATGTCTGCAACACAGCAGACGGTGCCCGACTTAGGATCGTTTGATTTACCGGCTTTCAACTTTACCATGGTGCCAAAGCGATAGGCTTTCAGTAGAAAACATAAATGGTAAGGAGCTTCCTGACTTACGATGGGATTACCCATCGTAGGTCGAATAATTTGTGTCAAGCATAAGTCAGTCGGGGACTGTCTGTAAGACAAAACCCAACCCAAACTTGCTTAAGCAAAACACAGGGTTTTGGGGGGCTCTTGTAACAACGCAGCTTCTCGATAGCTTCAGGCAAGACCTAATCCAGAGTGAAGCACATGATCGGGACTCAGCTGCCGAGTCTCAGCTTTTTATTGTTTTCTTGGTGGTGGTCCAGTCTGGAAGACTCTCCTTATGGACCCAAGACGAGGGCCAGGCACTCCAGGGGCTCCAGACGGAAATCTGGAGATGGAAGCCGTTCCATGATTCCCAATGGAAGTCCTGAGCTGTGCTCTGATTGGAGCCACTGAGGTCATGTGCCCACACTGAACCAATCACTGTGGCCAGGGAGGCAGTGTGCTGATTGGCTTAGATCCCCTCTGGAGGCTCATTGGGTGGAGAGTAGGGGAGGGGTGGGCGCTGGAGGGAAGTCCCTTGAACCCGGCTGGGTGGTCAGTGAAGGTGGGAGTGAGCGGAACAGCCCTACTCATTAGGGCCCTCCCTGGGATCAGAGCTTGGTTCCCCTCAGGGAGTGTCCGAGATTCCTCCCTGTGTGATCCTTGCGGGGTGTGTGTGTGCGTGTGTGTGGCCATAGGGCGGTTGTGGCCTGAGCACCTTTGCCAGCACCACAGGTCAGGGCCTTTTGTCCACACATGGGGATGTTCTGACAGCTCCCCCCTCAGGGTCTGTCTGGACCCCACCCTGCCCCGCCTCCCCATCGTTTCTCTCCCTGTGACTACCCTGTGAGATCATCTCACGTGGACCTTCCCCTCCTGTCCCCGGGAGGCCTGGGGATCTGGCCTGGGACCCAGAGGTGCCCAGGAGAGGCGAACCAGGCAGGCCTTGTGGGAGGTGGGGCCCCAGGGGAGTGGAAAGGGCGGGTATGCGGGCGCCAGCTGTGTCCCATCCTGGTGGTCTGAGAGAACAGGAAGGGGCCCAGGACAAGGCCCTCGGGAGGACAGAAGAAATTCTGAGGCTCTAATTCTGACTCCTGTGTTACCAGCTGTGTGACTTTAGCAAGTCACTTAACACCCCCAGCCTTCCCTATTTGTTGAAAAGAGGAACTAGAGAATTAACAGATGTAAGAGTGTGGTCACTCAGTCACCAGGAATTTATTGAGATTTACTGATCTCTTCCAACGTGTAGGGACCCTTGTGAGCACTCGAGGTGGGAATCTCATTGAAGGAGATGAAAGCGTCCCATTTCATCAGATACTCACAAGCACTGAGTATTACCATTTCAAAACCTTTGCTAATTGGGTAGATGCAAAATAGTCTCTCATCTTCAATTTCTTCACCTCTCATTCCATGTAACTCACAGTCATCCTATGAAAGAGGTATCCTTAGCCTCATTTCTTCCTATTAATTAATTAATTAATTAAGCTTTATTAAAAAATATACATATTTTTTGAGACGGAGTCTGGCTCTGTTGCCCAAGACTAGAGTGCAGGGGTTTGATCTCAGCTCACTGCAACCTCTGCCTCCTGGGTTCAAGTGATTCACCTGCCTCAGCCTCCCGAGTAGCTGGGATTACAGGCACTCACCACCACAACTGGCTAATTTTGTATTTTTAGTAGAGACGAGGTTTCACCATGTTGGGCAGGCTGGTCTCAAACCGCTGACCTCAGGTGATCCGCCCACCTCGGCCTCCCAAAATGATGGGATTACAGGTGTGAGCCACCATGCTTTGCCTGATTTAGCTTTTAGAGATGGGGTCTTGCTCTGTTGCCCAGGCTGGAATGCAGTGGTGCCATCATAGCTCACTGCAGCCTCAAACTCTTGGGCTCAAGCAATCCTTCTGCTTCAGCCTCTGGAGTACTTAGCCTCATTTCAGGGGTGAAGAAACGGGTTCAGAGGATGCAGTAACCCAGAGAAGGGAGGATGCTGGGGTAGAAAGAGCAGGGACTTAGAGGAATGAGCTAGCCTTTGTTTGAATCCTGCCTCTTCTCTGTGTGGTCAGGGAGCCTGCGGGTGGGAGATAGATGTGACTGAGCTGCAGGCTGGCCAGGGTGTAAACCGGCAGAGTGGAAGGGGACACGGTGGGCACAGGCAGGGAGGTAGGGAGGCCAGAGACCAGTGCTCAAGGTCTTAGGTCTGGCTCCCTGCTTCTATACCTTGACTTTGGCTGCTGACCAGCCTTGCCTAACATGAAGGCTGGCTCTTCCAGGGGAGCCAGGAGAGCTCACCCTCCTGCACTGGGCTTCTGTTTCCACTCCACTCTTCAAACGTCCTCAGTGAGCAGGCTTGGGCTTCCTGCTCTGATAAAATGTTGGTGCCCCCGAAAGGGTCCGACAGCCCTGTAAACCTCTCGCTCCCTCCAAGTCACTGTTAACTTTTTTTTTTTTTTTTTTTTTGAGATGGAGTTTTGCTTTGGTTGTGCAGGCTGGAGTGCAATGGCACAATCTCGGCTCACCGCAGTCTCCCCTTCCTGGGTTCAAGCATTTCTGCCTCAGCCTCCCAAGTAGCTGGGATTACAGGCATGCGCCTCCATGCCTGGCTAATTTTGTATTTTTAGTAGAGACAGGGTTTCTCCATGTTGGTCAGGCTGGTCTCAAACTCCTGACCTTAGGTGATCCGCCCCCCTTGGCCTCCCAAAGTGCTGGGATTACAGTCATGAGACACCGCTCCTGGCCTGCTGTTAACTATTAATAACTACTGTTAGAACTAAAGTTCTGGCCAGGCACAGTGGCTCATGCCTGTAACCCCAGCACTTTAGGAGGCCGAAGTGGGAGGATCACCTGAGGTCAGGAGTTTGAGACCAGCACTTGGCCAACATGGTGAAAGCCTTTTACTAAAAATAAAAAATTTAGCCAGGCATAGTGGTGCATGCATGTAATCCCAGCTACTAGGGAGGCTGAGGATCTCAAAGTTCTAGAGTCACTGTTTGACTCTAAGCAAGTTACTTCTTCCTAAACTACTTTGGGGGTGTAAACAAAAATATTCCATATGAATGTAGAGATTGCAAACTGGCCTGTGCCTGGCCTATAGAAACTCATTTTTGGGGTCAGCACTTTTTAAAATTTTTGAGACAGTGTTTTACTCTGTTGTCCACACTTGAATGTAGTGGTGCAATCTCAGCTCACTACAGCTTCAACCTTCTGGACCCAAGTGATCCTCCCACTTGAGCCCCCCAAGTAGCTGGGATTACAGGCATGCGCCACCATGCCTGGCTAATTTTGTATTTTTGTAGAGATGGGGTTTCGCCAAGTTGTCCAGGCTGGTCTTGAACTCCTGAGCTCAAGTGATCTGCTTCCCAAAATGTTGGGACTACAGGCATTAGCCGCCGCACCTGGCCTAAAATGAGGAAAAGCATATGGAATCCTAGATGTTAGGCTTCTACTGATGAGCTGGAGGGGCTGGCCCCGGGGCAGTCTTCCCGCATGGTCTAATCAGCTGGAGTAGAATCACGCTGCCACCACAGACAGGGTCTCTGCTTTCCAGGTTGCTGCAGTCCCCACCACTCCCTATTATTACACCAGTTCTGTCCCGCATTTATCCCTCTGGCCCATCTAGGCATTTGAGTTTGTGACTCTGATATAAACAGTCTCCTTCCATGGTCACTGCTGCACAAAAACGGGCTTTGTGAAATTTCAAAGACGGCCCTTAAATCTTTTATTTTTGGCCAGGCACGGTGTGGCTCGTGCCTGTAATTCCAGCACTTTGGGAGGCAGAGGCGGGCGAATCTCTTGAGGTCAGGCGTTCAAGACCAACCCAGCCATGGCAAAACCCCGTCTCTACCTAAAAATACAAAGATTAGCTGGGTGTGGTAGCACAGGCCTGTAATCCCGTCTACTCAGGAGGCTGAGGGAGGGGAATCACTTGAACCCGGGAGGCGGAGGTTGCAGTGAGCGGAGATGGTGCTACTGTACTCCAGCCTGGGCGACAGAGCGAGACTCCATCTAAAAAAAAAAAAAAAATTTATTTTGCTTTAAAATTAAAATTTAGTTTGTATTTGTATTTGTGAAAAGATGATAAATTTGACCGAGTGTGGAGGCTCACTCCTATAATCCCAGTACTGTGGGAGGCCAAGGAGAGAGAATCCCTTGAGCCCAGTAGTTCCAGACCAGCCTGGACACCATAGTGAGATGAGAGCTTGCCTCAAAATTCAAAGGCTCCATAAAAGTACATAGTGAAAAATGTTCTTCCACATGCTGACCCTCAGCCACGAACCTTCTGTTGTTGCCAGAGGGAGCTAATGTGCTATTGTGTAGTTTTCCAGGAATATTTATGTGTAGTCGAACAAATATATAATAATTTGTATGTGTAAGTAACAATTCATATAAATTAAATGTTAATTTTAGGAAAAATCAGTAAATACAAAGGAGATTTCAAAAAAATCACTCATGGCATTACTCTCCATAGATAATCTGTGTTAGTTAATATTTTGATGCATCATTTATTATTATTATTATTTTTTTGAGATGGAGTCTTGCGGTGTCACCCAGGCTGGAGTACAGTGGCGGAATCTCAGCTCGCTGCAACCTCCCACTCCCAGGTTTGAGCGATTCTCCTGCCTCAGCTTCCCAGGTAGCTGGGATTACAGGTGCGCAATGTACCACCAGGCTAATTTTTGTATTATTAGTAGAGACGGGGTTTCACCACGTTGGCCAGGCTGGTCTGGAACTCCTGATCTCAGGTGATCCACCCACGTTGGTCTCCCAAAGTGCCACTTACAAGTGTGAACCACTTCACCTGGTCTGATACATTCATTTCTAAGTTTTTCTTTCTTTTTTTTCTTTTAGAGGCAGGGTCTCACTCTGTCACCCAGGCAGTAGGGCAGTGACATGATCATAGTTCATTGCAGCTTCAACCCCCTGGGCTGAAGCAATTCTCCCACCTCATTTTTCGATTTGTTTGTTTGTTTGTTTGTTTTCTGTAGAGATGGGGTCTCACTATGTTGTCCAAGCTGGTCTTGAACTCCTGGACTCAAGTGATCCTCCCACCTCGGACTCCTAGAGTGTCGGGATTACAGGTGTAAGCCACCATGCCTGGCCTAGAATTTTCTTTATTGATACAGATTTTTAGTTGAAATGGCATCAAAATGTAAATAGGTTATTATAGCCTGTCTAAAGTCAAAAATAGATTGTGAATATCTTTCTATGTCAATGACTATATTTTACAATTACTCTTTGTAGCCGTAGAGTGCTTCATTGTATGGGTATGCTATGATTTATTTAGATTGTTTCTATTTTTGGCTATAGCTCCTTGCTATTTTAAACAGTGCTTCAGTGAACATCCTTGTACCTACGTCTTTGCTCACCTGTTCAAATATTTCCTTAGGATACTTTTCCTAGAAGTGGAGTTAATAGGCTAAAGGATGTACCCCTGCATGCGCATTTTAAAGGTCTTTGATATATGTGATCACACTGCCCTTCAGAAAGATCCTATCATTTTATATGACTTGCAACAGCACGGGCAAGATCCAGGAAGCACTGTCTCCTTTAAAATGAAACGGCAGGCCTCGCCAGCGGAGTGTGTCCTTGCCCTCATTTTTCTTGGCGGAGCTCCTGGAGGCTGATGCGGGAGCGGATGCTCTCCCTTTCCTGCCCTGCAGTCCCCCTGCAGCCCCGCTGGGCCCGTGATGGTGGTGGAGGGTGCTGTGGACCATGAGCAGGGAACGAAGGACAGAAGTTGTGGATCTGACCTTTGTCTTTGCGGGAATGGGCTGGGGCACAGTCTGCATGGGGGAGGGAGAGAGTGACTCCAGGGATGTGCTGAAGGCCCCCCCAGAGAGTGGGCGTGCTTGAGGGCAGGAGAGCTGGGCAGCAGGGAAGCTTCGCAGAACCAAGAGCTGAGCCGCCCAGTGGCTTCATACCAGGGCTCTTCCCCTCTCAGCTGTGCAGTCGTGACCAGAGCCACTTGGGCTTCAGTCTCCGTGGCCTCGAGTCTCCGTGGCCTCTGGAGTGAAGTGGGGATAGAACAACAGCCGCTGGAATTGCTGGCAGGAGCATGGCCAAACCCTTGGCAAAGTGCGTGGCGTGCTGGGATTCCCCCACAAAAGGCAGCTTACCAAAAAGTTATTAGGAGAACCCAGGAAAATTGAGACCAGCTCAGGCTTGCTCAGGAAGGGACCCATGTCCAGGCAAGAGAGGGCGATGCTCTTCCCTCCCTCCCGGTCCCCCTTCCCTGGGCAGCTGGCCTTCCCCTTTCGGCATCAGCGGCCAGGATGGGGGTGGGAGCACACTCTTACGTATGTGAATGTGCGTATGTGAGTAAATACGTGTGTCAGTGTGAGATTGTGTGTGAGAACCTGTGTGTCTGTGTGAGTGTGTGAAGACGTATGAGTGAATGTGGGATGCTAGCGAGCATGTGAGTGTGAATGCATGAGTGTGTGGGTGTACGGGAGTGTGTGTACGTGAGCGCATGTGAGTGTGAGAATGTGGATGAGTGTGGATGTGTAACTGTGTAAGCACAAGTGTGTGGGTGTGTATGCAGGTGTGTGCTGTGAAGATTGTGTTTGCATGTGTAAGTGTGAATGTGTATGAATGTGTGTGAACAAAGCCTGTGTGTTTTGTGTGATGGAGTGCATGTGTGAACATGTGTGACAGTGTGTGGACATATAAGTGTGAGTGAGCAAAGCTTATGTTGAGTGTGATTGTGTGTGAGCATGCGACAGTGTGTGAGCATATGAGTGTGTGTGTGAATGTGTGAGTGTGCATAAGAATGTGTCAGTGTGTGTCTGTGTGTCAGTGTGTGTCAGTGTATGTGTGTGAATGTGTGTCAATGTGTTGAGTGTGTGTATGAGTGTGTGTTAGTGTGTGTCAGTGTGTGTGTGTCAGTGTGTGAATGCACATGTGTGAATGTGTGTGTGTGGGTGTGAGTGTGTGTGAGTGTGTTGCTCTCTGAGGGAAGCACACAGCGCCATGGTAGAAGCTCTGAAGTAAACACTTCATTCTTCCAGTTGATTCCCCTCCACGGAGACCCTGTTCTCTACTGGGGCTGTATTGTAGCCGGGGGACGTGGCACTCAGACCCCGCCAGGAAGCCCTGACTCTCTGCGCTGGGTGGGGCTGGCCCAGAGGCTGCAGAAGGGAGCTGGGAGCAGGCACGGGCGGCCACTGACCCCTCTGACCGTGGAGTGATGTGCTGGTGACGCTGTGGGCATGTGGGGGCTGTCAGGGGAGCGGTAACAGAACCAGGGCCAGGTGGGAACTCGTCTCCAGGAATCTTGCTTCGCCTGTGAATGTGGAAAGAAGGGCTGTGGGGAGGAGCACCGCAGGACCAGGCTGGGGGGGACTGGAGCTGGGAGGTAACCCTGAGGCTGGCTTGTGACTTCATCTCCAGGGCAGTCGCGGCCTGGGATGTGTGTGGGGAGTCCCTGGCCTGCTTGGAAAGGGAAGCCCTTCCTCCCCAAAGCTGAGCCTTCCCAGGAGGGGTGCTCGGCTCTGCTGTGGGGAAGACCCTGCCCTCCACAGCTGCCCTCAGATGTCACCGAGGGAGGGTGTCCCTAATAACTGTTGTGTAACATGTAAGAAGCTCAAGGCACTGACTCAGGTGTGCAAGAAAAATAACTTTTTTTTTTTTTGAGGCGGAGTCTTACTCTGTTGCCCAGGCTGGAGTGCAATGGCACGATCTCAGCTCACTGCAACCTCCGCCTCCTGGGTTCAAGCGATCTTCCTGCCTCAACGTCTCAAGTAGCTGGAATTACAAGTGTGCACCACCACATGCAACTAATTTTTGTATTTTTAGTAGAGACGAGGTTTCACTATGTTGGCCAGGCTGGTCTCAAACTCCTGACCTCAAGTGATCTGCCCGCTTTGGCCTCCCAAAGTGCTGGGATTACAGGTGTGAGCCACCCGCTCCCACCACTTGTTTTTAACCACTCAGCAGTGTTTCTGACATCAAGACCTTGGCTGAACTGACAGAGAAGAAGAGGCTTCCAACCTTCCTGGGGAATCTCCTGCCCTGCTCAGGGCCCTGTCACAGCAGCAGAGACCTCTGAGGGACCAGAGCAGCAAGTAGGGGTCGGGGGGGCCCCCACCATGGATGCACACAGGAACTTCTGACACGTCCACACCCCAGCCTTCGAAGCCCGCAAGATCCTTCCATGGCACGCTTGGGGCAAGAGACCCTGGGGAAGCCATTAGTGGGCCCCCTGTTGAGAGGCCGCAGCATAGTTCCTCCCCGGGGCCTAGGCTTTCTCTTGGCAGTCTCCTGTGAGTAGAGGCAGGAATCTCTGCTCTCAGGATGCCCAAGTCTGGCTCTCCTTTTTCTCTAAGACAAAGGATTTTGGAGTTTTGGAGGACAAAAGTTAAGAAGACCCATAGGTGTTTTTTTTTTTTTTTTTTTTTTTGAGACCGTGTCTCTGTCACCAGGCTAGAGTGCAATGGTGCGATCTCGGCTTACTGAGACCTCCGCCTCCCGGGTTCAAGCAATTCCCCTGCCTCAGCCTCCTGAGTAGCTGAGACTACAGGCGCACACCACCACGCCCAGCTAACTTTTTGTATTTTAGTAGAAACGGGGTTTCACCATGTCGGCCAGGATGGTCTCGATCTCCTGACCTCGTGATCCGCTTGCCTCAGCCTCCCAAAGTGCTGGGTTGACAGGCGTGACCCAGAACCCATAGGTGTTTTTACCTAACACCTGCCTCCCCTAAGGCAAGTGTTACCTGTTTGAATGGGCCATGGTTTAAGGAAAAGGGGGAAATAGAGAAAAAACAAACAAATGAAAAACAGATGAAGAGCTCAAAGAATGATCAGGCATGTCTGCATGCATGAGCATCACTAATGTGGGAGTGGTTGTAGATTCCTCCCCATCCATCCTTCTTCCTCCTCCAGAGATAAGGATTGTTATTAGAGAGGGGACCGGTCTTTGTCTCAGGGCAGAGAGGCGTGGTAGGTCCCTCCTGCTGCAGTCCAGTGGGGCAAAGGGAGCCAGGGGCTCTCGGATGCAGGCTCTAGGGACTTGGCCTGAGGCTCCCAGGCTTACCTTGGGAACATTACCATCCCAGGGAGATGGGGGTGAAGGAGAGTGTGGGGATATTCTGGAAGTGATGTATATCACTGCTGGCCATGTCATTGGCCAGACTTATCACCTATCCCCCTTACCTCTCTCCCTCAATGCAGAGGAGGCGAAGAAAGGGATGGATGTTGGCAGATCGTTCATTCTTCTCCTTCCCATGATTATCACATCAAATCACCATCGTGTCTTCTCTGGACACCACTATTCCCTATGAACGATCTCCCAGGCATCTCCCACCCCTCCTCCATACGGTCCTCCATATAGAAGCCAGGGGAGTTAAAACAATGAGAGCAACACATATCTAATCATTCAACTTCTGTAGGATAAAGCCCACGCCTCTTTCCATGACCCATGCAGCCTGGCCCCTGTTACCTCTCCAGTCCCCTTTCTCACCATCTCCTGCCATGGGCTTGGCTCTGGCCAAATCAAACCTCTTCCAGGTCCTCAAATGCATTGTGCTCATTTTTTGCACGTGCCGTTCCCTCTGTGGTGCACGCTTTCTCCTTCTCTTGGCCAGGCTGATGCCATGTCATCCGTTAATGCTCAGATGGCCTTGTTTCGCAGAGCAGCCCCTCCTGACCTCTCCACTAGCCTACAAGCCCCGACTCTGTGTGCCCTCAGTAGGCAGCAGTTCCCTTCGAAGCAGCCATCCCTCTGTGTTGCTGCCATTGTCTTTTCTTCTTTTGGAGACAGGGTCTTACTCTGTCTGCCAGGCGGGAGTGCAGTGGCATGATCTCAGCTCACGGCCACCTCTCGGGTTCAAGGGATTCTCCTGCCTCAGCCTCCCAGCTAGCTGGGACTACAGGTGTTCACCACCACGCCCAGCTAATTTTTGTATTTTTAGTAGAAATGGGGTTTCACCGTGTTGGCCAGGCTGGTCTCGAACTCCTGACCTCACGTGATCCACCCGCTTAGTGCTCCCAAAGTGCTGGGATTACAGGCATAAGCCACCACACCCAGCCTGCTGTCATTGTTTAATTATCACTCTCTCCGTCTGTGATATGAGCATGGTGGGGAGGGACAAGACTGTCCACATCATTCACCATTGTATCCTTGGTGCCACATCATACCTGGCACATGGTAGGTCTCAGGTGATGTTTGTTGAGTGAACAAATGAATATACTTGTAGATTCAGCCATTCCCTACCAACCCCAGTTAAGCCCCCTGCCTGGGGTCAACCCGGACCATCAGTGCTCTCCTCTCCCCATCTAGGTGTTCTGTGTGGGCTGGCTAGGTGAGCAGGGCCCATTTCCCAGGCTGCCCCACACATCCCGTGTTTCTCTGGATACTGCCTGTGTCACAACAGCTCTGCCACCTGCAGGCTGTGTGGCCTTGGGCAAGGCACACTCCCTCTCTGAGCCATGACTTCTTTGTTGACTCTTAGACTCAGTTCTGCAGAACCCTGGTGCTCTGAGGAGGTCTCCATGAGCAGGGCAAGGGGAGGCAGGATGGCTGGATAGTCCCTCCCCTTTAACCAGAGTGGCTTTGCTTTGATCTGTTTCTTATGCTGGGGTCAAATGTAAGATTCTGTTACATTTGACAGATTCTTTTACATTGAAAAGGGCTCTACTGCAAAAAATAGTGAATATATCTCTAAGCTAGAAGATGAAGCAGGTCTCAAAGCTTAGCCTCAGGAGCTTCCCTGATGGAGTGTGAAGCCCA
The DNA here is from genome assembly GCF_008728515.1 of Papio anubis. Classification (NCBI taxonomy): domain Eukaryota; kingdom Metazoa; phylum Chordata; class Mammalia; order Primates; family Cercopithecidae; genus Papio; species Papio anubis. Next base: position 113,814,360 of record NC_044987.1, read on the forward strand.
TCTCCATCGATTCTTAGCTAGGTGACCTTGGGCAAATTACCGACCCTCTCTGTGCCTTCGTAACCTTTTCCATGAAATGGGGCAATAACGTTGGCGGCCTCGTGGCTTTGCAAAGATAAGGCCAAGTGATGCACACCAAGCACTTGGAACACCTCCTAGGCAGAGGGCAGGAGGGCCCCTGGGATGGGTGGGGCATGGAGGTTGCTGTCATCCAAGCCAGGCCGACTCAGGCTGGCTCCCACAGCACGGCGCGTACGTGCAGGTGTGCAGTGGTCTTTTGGCACATTTTCATGGAAAGAAGCCTTTCCTTTCAGATTCCTGAAAACCTCAGAGGTAAGGACTTTTCAGCAGGGAAGGCAGGGATGTCAGTTTCCATAAGTGCACCTCACATGGATGCTGGCATCTGACAGCTTCCCCCATAGCACTGGACCGAAGGTGGGCAGGTCCTGGGCCGGCTCTGTGAGTTTGCTCTGGGAGGTTTGAAGACAGCAGTCACCCTGCCGGGGCCTCTGTGACTCCTCCCTCCTGCCTGCTCCCCGCGGTGCCCCCACTCTTTCTGATTCTCCCTGGGGTCTGGAAGACAGTGGGACACTCTGGGATGCCTGAAACTGCAGGTTGAGAGGCAACCAGGGAGTGGGGTCCTCTGGGAGGAGCCTCAGGCAGGTTTCTGGGCCCCCTGTGACTGGCTGAATCAGAATTTCAGGGAGTGGGGTCTGGGAATCTGCTTTTATAAAAGCTTCCCAGGGTCATGTGCAGTGACTCATTCCTATAATCCCAGTACTTTGGGAGGCTGAGGCGGGAGGATTGCTTGAGGCCAGGAGTTCAAAGTTACAGTGTGCTATGATTGTACCACTGCACTTCAGCCTGGGTGGCAGAGCAAGACTCTGTCTCAAAAACAAAACAAAACAAAACAAAAAAACAACATTCCATGGTGTATATTCAAGATATGGAGCCACAGACCTCATGAACCTCCTGAACTTTCCTAATGGGGAGACCGAGGCACAGAGGAGAAGGGACTTAGCCAGAGCCACAGGGCTGCCAACTGGCAAAACAAATTCCTGTGATGCCCAGCTGAGGCTTTCTGCCTCCCTGGGCCACGCTTTCTGTAATGTGGAATTTTCCATAGGGACACAGATCCAATTTTATGCTAGGAGCTCTCAAAAACCAGTATTCTCTGCCAGAATTCCCTGCCATCACCCACTGTAGTGGAAAGCTGGTATTCTACAGAGTAAGGGGTATCTGCTGTGTCCCCTACTCCCACCATGCCATACCCAGGTCCTCGGAGCCTCTCTGTGCTATTTTTCCTGCCCAGCGGGGGCCAACAGGTGTCTGGCAGGGCCTGCTCACCAACAGATGTCCCTGTAGACCTGTCACAAGGCAGGCTGCTGGGAGCATGCTGGACACAGAGGGGAGGTGGGGAGAGGCTGCCTGGGAGCCAGTGAGGCCAGGCGGGCACTGACTGCTTAGCGGGGGCAGGCGTTTCTCCACCGAGAGCTGCAGACGCCAAACAGACTCTGCAGCTCCGAGCTCTCCAATCCCCCTCAGCGGGGCCTTCCGTGCCCTGCATCTCCCCTGGCTGGGGCTTGGAAGCTCAGCCCGGAAGGTTCTTCTTGCCCAAGTGAGTTAAGTCCAGAGAAAGTGTCTGTGGTTGCCTGTGGAAAGAGGAAGCACTTTCTGGCTATTTCCTTTAATAACAACAAGAGTAGCGATGATGTTGAGCCCATTTACTGAGACTCATGATGTGACAGGCCCTGTGCCACACAGGTAGAAGGTCACACATGGGATCCCTGCTGCCGCTGTTAGATACCTAATAGTCATGGCTAACGTTATTATTGAATCCTTCCCTGTACCAGGAGCCACGCACCGGGCCCAGCACTGTCTGCAATTTTCTTTCACGAACAGGTTCTACATTATCATCATCTGCAATTGTTTCCATTTTGTGGATGAAGAAATTGAGGCTTACAGAGTGAAAGTAAATTGTCCAAGGTCACACAAAGGCATCCACAGGCGTTGGCCCTAGAGCCCAGGCCTCCCTGCTTCAGAACTAAGCCCTTAACCACAGTGGTTAAGCGGTTATGCTGCCTCTCACGGTTATCTCCTGCCTGAGAAACATTTCTTTCTAGCAGATGTGTGGCGCTTCGCTCTCCTCTGCTACCCGTTTTAGCTCTCTTTGCCCCAAGGATCTGGTTCTCACTCCGACTCTGCAGAGCCTGGAGCTCCACAGACACCAGCCCCGGGCTCCCTTTGCTGGAGGTGGCATGGCAGCTCCATTTGCTGTCTTTGTGAAATAAATCATGTCAGTTATGTGACAGCGCGTTGTCCCTCATCATAGCCTAGCTTTCCATTCTGATCCACAACTTGGTATCTCAATGTGAAGACTGTGGTCTGGAATGACAAGATTCCAGAATACAGCCATGAGTCACTTAGCCACGGGGACACATTCTGAGAAATGCATCGTTAGGTGATTTCGTCATTGTGTGACCATCAGAGTGCACTTACACAAACCTGGATGGGTAGCCCACGACACAGCTAGGCTAGATGGTACAGCTGATCGCTCCTACGCCACAAACCTGTGTGGCAGGAAGTGCTGAGTAGCGGAGGCAATTGGAATACAATGGTATTTGTGTATCTCAACATATCTAATCATAGAAAAGGTGGCACATTGCACTATATGATGCTATGATGGCTATGACATCACTAGATGATAAAATTTTTTTCAGCTCCCTTATAATCTTTTATTTTTGTTATTTTTCTTTTCTTTTCTTTCTTCCTTTTTTTTTTTTTTTTTTTTTTTAAAAGAATACAGACAGGCTCTTGCTATGTTGCCCAGGCTGGAGTCAAGCTCCTAGCTTCAAGCAATCCTCCGGCCTCAGCCTCCCAAGTCTCAACCATGTTAGCCAGGCTGGTATCGAACTCCTGGCCTGAAGAGATATGGCCACCTCAGCTTCCCAAAGTGCCGGGATTATAGGCATAAGCCACCACAGCCAGCCTCCATTATAATCCTATGGGACCACCACGGAATATATGGTCCCTCATTGTCCAAAACATCATCATGCAGCCCATGAAATTAAACTGTTTCAAGGAGAAAAAGCAAAGAGCACAAATGAAAGATGGAAGAGGAGGAATCAATTGTGTGAACACTCAAGAGATGAAGACTCTGAGGTCCCAGTAGACCACCAGCTGTCAGCAGTGGAATATGATAGCAGATTTGTTAAGGTAAGCACCACAAAACAGTGCTGCATCTTAGGTGTAGAATGGGCTGAGAACACCTGGTACTTTGCCTCCTCTTTTTTGGTGTCATAATCACTGTTATATTATTCTCCACAAGAATCCAGGTGAGAAATTAGTTTGGGGCCCTATCCTCTTAGTTTTATTCAGTTCTCTAGAAAGTATTGTTTGCCAGGTGCAGTGGCTCATACCTGTAATACTGGTATTTTGGGAGACCAAGATGGGCAGATCACATGAGGCCAGGAGTTCGATACCAGCCTGGCTAACATGTGTAATCTTGTCTCTACCAAAAATACAAAAATTAGCCAGGCACAGTGGTGCATGCCTGTTATCTCAGCTACTCTAGAGGCTGAGGCAGGAGAATCACTTGAACTTGGGAGGTGGAGGTTGCAATGAGCCGAGATCGTGCCATTGCACTCCAGCCTGGGCGGCAGAGTGAGACTCTGTCTCAAAAAAAAAAAAAAAAAAAAAAAGTGTGGCCGAGGCTGGTATTTTCCATACTCCTGTCTTCCTTAGCTTCCTTAGCAACATAAAAGCTATAAAGCTATAGTGTTGGGTGTGTCAATGGGCTTTTTATAACACCACATTTCCTAACCTTTCAGAAATAGGCCTATAAGATGCTAGCAAAGGTTATTGAGTATGGTTTCTGGGAACGCTCTCCAAAGGAGGCTGACTAAGCTGAAAGGCATGTCCTTTCCCCTTGCCCCTTTCTACTCTCTGCTGCCTGATATGTGGATGTGATGTCTGGAGCTGCAGTAGCCCTTTTGGGATCATGAGGTAGCCCCAAGGTTGGGAGCCTCATGTTAATGACGGCAGAGAGCAAGATAGAATAAGCCTGGGTCACTGGTGGCTGTGGAGCTGCTGTATCAACCCTGGGCTGGTTACCTCCAGACTTCTTTTTACATGAGAGCAAAATTTAACCTCTCCCTTACTATAGCTACTGTTATTTTGGTTCTCTGTAGCTTGTAGCCAGATGCAATTCTTTTTTTTTTTTTTTTGAGATGGAGTCTCACTCTGTCGCCCAGGCTGGAGTGCAGTGGCCAGATCTCAGCTCACTGCAAGCTCTGCCTCCTGGGTTTACGCCGGGTTTACGCTGTTCTCCTGCCTCAGCCTCCCGAGTAGCTGGGACGACAGGTGCCCGCCACCTCGCCCGGCTAGTTTTTTGGTATTTTTTTAGTAGAGATGGGGTTTCACTGTGTTAGCCAGGATGGTCTCGATCTTCTGACCTCGTGATCCGCCCGTCTTGGCCTCCCAAAGTGCTGGGATTACAGGCTTGAGCCACCGCCCCTGGCCCTAGATGCAATTCTTAACCGATAGCAAAGCTTTTGAGCACACCCAATGCCTCACTTCCCACCTCTATTCATGAATAAAGGGAAGTTTGACATGGATATAGCAGGGTGTCCCTGAGGCGTCTGTACTGGGAACAGAGCCTGCTCTTTGTGGGCCTGGGGGCCTTGTGTTGACTCAGTCCTGTTTGCAGAAACAGACAAGCACGCTGGTTTTATCTCTCAGAACTGGAGGAGAAAGAAGTCGTTTGGTGCAGAGGTGCCCTGGGAGAGGAAGGGGCAGCAAGAAGGGTGGAGGTGGATGCTGTGAAGCGATGGCTGGGCTGGGGCCTGGGGATCTGTTTCTGGGAGTGGTAGCCAACCTCTGGCCTCAGGCAGTGTCCCTTCTGGCCTGGGTGACAAAGAACAGTGCAGCTATGGGACAGCACAAAGCCGTGTGTTTCTGCCCCAACCCTAGCCTAACCTTGACTCTCTAGGACTGGCAGCCTGGGAACACTGGAGGCCAGCAGAAGCAGCGGATGCAGACAGGATGGGGCCAGGTGGAAGCCAGGTGTGAGCTTGGACCTGAGCACGTGGGAGACAGTCAACATGTCCTGGAATCCCCAGGGGTGGCAGGTGCTGAGGTGGGCTGTGCTCTGTGGGTGTGCAACCGGGCACTAAGAATCTTGGTAATTTAGCTGGATACCTTGTTTTTGCCCCTGGGTAGCTGAGCTGGATATGCAAGTTGCAGAGGGAGGTGGAAGCTGATGGACTTAATGAACATCATGAATCCCACGCACTCCCAGCATCGTGCCTCCCTGTTGCCTGGTGGAGACTTACCTCTTTGGAAAGCTGGTTTCAGCAACTGCTCCATAAACATCCTTGAAGTTCATGGCCCTCTTTGCTGTCTTGAAGCTCACGCTGCACTTTCTCAGTCTGTTCCATGTTTGCTGATTGAATCAGCAATTCAGCCAGTTGGATTAAAAGGCATATACTTTTTTTTTTTTTTTTAAAGCCGAAACATCTTCAGTTGAAGCAGTTCTGCTTGACCTACCATTTGCCAAAGGAGATGTTCTCAGAAACATGTTGTTGCCAATACTCAGAATAAAGATCTGAAAGCATGTAGCAAGGATCAGAAGCTTCATGGCCAACATCTCTGCATTTATAAAGCATGATTTCTCCTGTGAGTTTGGTGGGGAGAGATTTTAACCCTCATTCTGCGGATGGAAAAGGTACGGGAAGGTCTTGCTTGTGATGATGAGGCCAGTCATTGGTGGAGACTCCAGGTGTCTTTTTATGTCATCTCACCACCCCTTAAACTGTTAGCATCAAGGGAAGATGGGCTCGTTATTAGCCCAAATATTGGCTTACATAGAATAAAAGTGGTAGCTGATATTTGAGCATGGACTCTGAGCCTGGCCCAGGACCAAGTGGCTTTGATCTGTGATTTTGCATTGTGTGTGTAGCTTACCCAGCTCCTGTTCCTCCCACTTGTGCTTTCTGGTCCCTCCAAGCTTGCTCTAGGTCAGTTGCTGGAATGCATGGGATGCTGGGATAGATACTCACCCATTTCTGCTGGTCACAGATGAGGAAGCACCTAGCCCTAATGGTGGCTGGCAGCCAGCCTGTCACCCCAAGGGGACTGTACCTCAGGGTCCAGCTGAGGGTATGGATGACAGAGGAGAGAGGAAAGAAGTCAAGTCCTGAGGGCACAGCTGAGCTGCTGGATCGAAGCAACCCTGAAGTCCACCCTACTGCCAGACTCTCCTTTAGCCAGGCTGCATCTCCCTTTATCATTTTGTTTCTTAACACCATCCAGAGCCAATAAAGAGAATCTTCACGTCCAAGGGTCAGCATGCAGTTCATAGAGGGGCTGGAAATTACGGCTGTGTCTGTGCTACTTCCTCCCATCTTCAGGTGCCGTGAGTGAATCAGGAAAAGGTATTGGTACTGTACTAGTCCATTCTCATACTGCCAATAAAGACATACCCAAGACTGCGTAATTTACAAAGAAAAGAGGTTTAATTGACTCACAGTTCCCAGAGCTGGGGAGGCCTCAGGAAACTTAAAATCATGGGAGAAGGGAAAGCAAACACATCCTTCTTCACAGGGCAGCAGGAGAGAAAAGAATGAGCGAAGATGGAAAGCCCCTTATAAAACCATCGGGTCTCATGAGAACTCACTCACTATCACGAGAACAGCATGGGGGTAACCACCAGGTCCCTCCCACTACACGTGGGGATTGTGGAAACTACAGTTCAAGATGAGATTTGGGTGGGGACACAGCCAAACCATTTCAGGGACTAAGGATACATAGTCACGGGAGTCATCAGCTCAGTTCAATGGTGTGTCAATTAACGAAGTGTTCTGCCGTAAGAAATCACCCCATCTGGGTGATATGTGTAACTGGCAGAGGAAGTGGGCTCAGTGATGGGGAGCTTCTAAGGAAGTCTGGCCTGGCTGTGGGGTGGGATGTGGACACTGGCCCAGCAGAGAGGCCCAGGGCTCCAGCAGAGGGGGCATGCAGGTAGCTGACGGCCCGGAGCAGGGCTGTGCTCCTTCCACCACACACCACCGTTCTTCAGGTGCGGTGACAAGGCAGGGGAAGGAGCTGGGATCTCTTGGGACTTCCAAGGGGCTGAGGTTGTTTATTTACCAACCTTCAGTGCTTACTACCGAGGGTTGTCCTGTGGCCCGCAGGAGGTAGGGCAAGAATGAGAGTGGACTTGGGGCCGGGTGTGGTGGCTCACACCTGTAATCCCAGCACTTTGGGAGGCCAAGGCAGGTGGATGACTTGAGGTCAGGAGTTCGAGACCAGCCTGGCCAACAGGGTGAAACCCCATCATTACTAAAAGAATACAAAGATTAGCTGGGTGTGGTGGCCCATGCCTATAGTCCCAGCTACTTGGGAAGCTGAGGCAGGAAAATCACATGAACCCATGGGCGGAGGTTGTGGTGAGCTGAGATTGCACCACTGCGCTGCAGCCTGGGTGGCAGGGCAAGACTCTGTCTCAAAAAAAAAAAAAAAAAAAGAGAGAGTGGACTTGGCCCAGGGGTGGGTGAAGATCAGTAGCCCCCCATGGAGCCTGGGGCTCTGTGCCATGGTGGCCTCTCCGTAGATAAGGCGGCAGGTGCCAAAGGGAGGGACTCCCAGGGAGGAGGCAGTGGCTTGGCCAATTCACACTCCAAGTCTGTATTTTGGCTCATCAGGCCCAGAAGTTCCCTGGCACCCCTTTCCCCGGAGGGAGGCGTGTGCTGTGTGTGCAGAGCCCCACGAGGGGAGGACAGGCTGGCTCCCCACTGCCCCCAGCAGAGGGTGGGAGTGAGACTTAAGAGATGGGACCTCAGTTTCTCAGTGGAAGGTAGTGGGGTGCTGCCCCCAGCAGCATTTGCAAGCTATGTTCCTTGGAGCTCAAGGAGGTTGTAAGGTTATGATAGATAGCAAAAGGGTGTCATCAGCCGTATACTGTGCTGCCTCTTGGAAAGTCATCAAGGGCTTCAGCGCATTAAATGCTCTGGGGAGCCCGGCATCGTGATGTGTGTTTAATTCAGGGCTCTCCATGGCGCACCCAGGAACGCCTGTAGAGTACTGGGGTTCCCTGGAATGTAGTTTGGAAACTGTTCTGGATCTGGCTTGCTCTGAACCTGGACATTATCTTGGGAACAGGTCAGGCTTGTCATGGGAGGTGGTTTATGAACAGAAAGCTGCCTCATTAATTTGCAGGGAGGTCATCTTCCCTTGCACCCATCATCCCGGGTCACTCAGCTCCTCTGGGCAGGCCCCTTGCTCTCTCCCCAGAAGCCAGGGAGCTCGGAGCTCAGCCTGTCCTTTTTTTTTTTTTTTTTTTTTGAGATGGAGTCTCATTCTATTGGCTCTGGAGAGTACAGTGGCGTGACCTCTCCTCTGCAAACTCCGCCTCCCAGGTTCAAGTGATTCTCCTGCCTCAGGCTCGGCTCCCAAATAGCTGGGATTATAGGCACCCGCTACCACGCCCAGCTAATTTTTGTATTTTTAGTAGAGACGGAGTTTCACCATGTTTCCAGGCTGGTCTTGAACTCCCGACCTCAGGTGATCCACCCGCCACGTGCTGGGATTACAGGCATGAGCTACCGCGCCCAGCCACTCAGCCTGTCCTTCTGAAGCAGTTGCTGCAGCTTTGCCTCTTAGGGTTTCTTTGTAGAAGGGAGAATGGTCCCAGGACTCGCTCCTCTGTGTGACTCTTGCAGGTCACTGCATGCTGGGAAGGGAATGAGGGTCCTGATCTCAGGCAGATCTAGGACATTCCATTCCCAGGCTGGTTCCTGATTTCCCTTCTGGGGTTGTTCCCTAGGCCTCTGCAGTGCGCGGCCCTGTTGGGGCTGGGGGAGCTCAATCTCTGCAGTGGACTTTGGATCAGCCCTTTCCTGGTTCTGTTTCTGTTTCCAAAGAGTCAGGTGTTCATTGACAATGAGAACTTTCTCTATGTGTAAGGCTGGAGCTGGGCCCAGGGATAGAGGAGTGGACAAGATGAAGCTTGGTCCCTGCCCTCAGTGGGTGCTCGTGTGGTGTGGGGACAAAGACCTTAGCTGATGAGGCTGCGAGGGAAGTGGTTCCAGGAAGCACGTGAGATTGGGGCACATAACCTTATCCTTGGGGGCTGGAAGGGATTCTGGAGGTACCAGGAAGGCTGGAGAACCACAGAAACAGGGTGCAGCTCCCAAAACCCGAGGCAAAGTCAGGCCACAGGAGCGGTCGGCCGCTGCCACCATTGAACACGGGGTGCCATGCCTGGCCCCACTGCAGCCTCTGGCTCTGTGCTCCAGAAGCCACCTACTGTCCCTGAAGTTGGACACTGCAGCCAGAATGGACGGACTTGACACTGTCTCTAATTCTTTTTTTTTTTTTTTGAGACAGAGTCTCACTCTATTGCCCAGGCTGGAGTGCAGTGGCCTGATCTCAGCTCACTGCAACCTCCACCTCCCGGGTTCAAGTCATTCTCCTGCCTCAGCCTCCTGAGTAGTTGGGATTACAGACATGTGCCATCATGCCTGGCTAATTTTTGTATTTTTAGTAGAGACAGGGTTTCACCATGTTGGTCTGGTTCGTCTCGAACTCCTGACCTCAGGTGATCCACCTGCCTTGGCCCCGCAAAGTGCTGGGATTATAGGCATGAGTCTCCGCATTCAGCCTCTCTCTCTTTTTTAGAGACAGGGTCTTGCTCTGTTGCCCAGGCTGGAGTGCAGTGACACAGTCTTGGCTCACTGCAACCTCTGCCTCCAGGGTTCAAGTGATTCTTTTGCCTTGGCCTCCTGAGTAGTTGTGCCCGGCCGTACCCAGCCAGGATAAATTTTTATTTAAGTCCTTTGTACACTTTCTTTCTGTTTTTTTTTTTTTGATGGAGCTTCGCTCTTTAGCCCAGGCTGGAGTGAAGTGGCACGATCTTGACTCGCTGCAACCTCTGCCCCCCGGGTTCAGGAGATTCTCCTTCCTTCGCCTCCCAAGTAATTGGGATTACAGGTGCCTGCCACCATGCTCAGCTAATTTTTTTGTATTTTTAGTAGAGACAGGGTTTTGCTGTATTGGCCAGGCTGGTCTCGAACTGCTGACCTCAGGTGATCCTCTCGCCTCAGCCTCCCAAAGTGTTAGGATTACAGGCATGAACTACCATGCCTAGTCCCCTTTGAACACTTTCTAAGTTCTGGATTTTTGTGTTGTCGTTGAGTGCAGGAGTTATTTCTATATTCTGGATATTAATCTCTTACCAGATACATGATTTGCAAATATTTCTTCCCATTCTGTAGGTTACCTTGGGCTGTATTTTTAAATTGTTGAATTCTTTGTAACTTTTTTTGTTGTTATTGTTGTCATTTTTAAAAGAGACTGGGTCTAGCTGTGTCACCTAGGAGGGAGTGCAGTGAAGCAATCAGCTCACTGCAGCCTTGAACTCAGGGCTCAGGAGTTCCTCAGCCTCAGCCTCCTGAGTAGCTAGGACTGCAGGTGCATGACACTATGCCCAGCTATTTTTTTTATTTTTTTATTTTTTTATTTTTTTATTTTTTTTTTGAGGCGGAGTCTCGCTCTGTCACCCAGGCTGGAGTGCAATGGCCGGATCTCAGCTCACTGCAAGCTCCGCCTGCCCGGTTTACGCCATTCTCCTGCCTCAGCCTCCCGAGTAGCTGGGACTACAGGCGCCTGCCACCTCGCCCGGGTAGGTTTTTTTTTTTGTATTTTTTTGGTAGAGACGGGGTTTCACCGTGTTAACCAGGATGGTCTCGATCTCCTGACCTCATGATCCGCCCGTCTCGGCCTCCCAAAGTGCTGGGATTACAGGCTTGAGCCACCGCGCCCGGCCAGCTATTTTTTTTAAAATTAAATCTTTTATTTTTATTTTTTGTAGAGATGGGGGTCTTGCTATGTCGCCCAGGCTAGTGTCAAAGTCCTGGCCTCAAGTGATCCTCTTGCCTCAGCCTCCAAGATGTTGGGATTACAGATGTATGCCACCACACCTGGCCCTTGTCAGTTTTTGTAAGATGACAACACAGCATGTCAAGAACCACAGTGGCCAGTGATCTTGTATCTTTCTTGCCAACAGAAGCCTGGTTTCGTGTGGGGAGGCAGCATGCTCAACCCGGGTCCTGACAATAGGATTTCCATCTGATACTCACCTTCCCAGTCTCTGTTGCAACTGGGGGTGGCTGTGTGATGTGGTTCTAGCCAAAGAGATATGAAGAGCTGTGAGGAGGAGGGGGTGCTTCTGGGAAACACTTTCCTTCTTGATGAGAGGAACACTCCTTTCTTCCCAATAAAAGGCCAATAAAAGTGGACGTGGCTCCTGGATAACATCTCTGAATTATTTCCCCAAACCCAGAATGGCCCATACCCATGCTGCTGCCTCTTATTGCTTCAGCCTCTGGTATGTAGATTTTCCGTTCATTGCATCCAGAGACATTCCTAACGGCTACAGCTGTGTGACACCCTAGGAAGAAAATTCATTTCCTATTCCATTTCCTGTCTCAAATTAGGTCAAACAACACTGTGTAATGTAACTCTCAGTGGGGTTTGAACATTGAGAACCACATCAAAACCTGCAACATAAGACAGCTGCAATGTAAATAGGAGCCCCCATGATTAAAGTCCAAAAATGCAATACCCTTCTCCTTCTTTTTTTTTTTTTTTTTTTTGAGACAGAGTCTCACGCTGTGTCACCCAGGCTGGAGTGCAGTGGCGCGATCTCGGCTCACTGCAAGCTCCGCCTCTCAGGTTCACGCCATTCTCCTGCCTCAGCCTCCGAGTAGCTGGGACTACAGGCGCCCGCCACCACGCCCGGCTAGTTTTTTGTATTTTTAGTAGAGACGGGGTTTCACCATGTTAGCCAGGATGGTCTCGATCTCCTGACCTCGTGATCCACCCGCCTCGGCCTCCCAAAGTGCTGGGATTACAGGCTTGAGCCACCGCGCCCGGCCCCCTTCTCCTTCTAAGGCAAAGCCCAGATGAATTCAAGTCAAGACCCCTTCCTCTGCAGTGTCTTATCATGCTCGGCCTTAGCTGGGGGGCCCCACTTGGCTGCAATCTGGCTTCCCTTGGTGGCAGTTGCAGCCCGGATGGCTCTTCTCCACTTTTGGAGTGAACTCGATACAGTCCTGGAGTGCAGTGGCATGATCTCGGCTCACTGCAACCTCTGTCTCCAGTGTTCAAGCAATTCCCGTGCCTCAGTCTCCTGAATAGCCGGGACTACAGGCATGCACCACCACGCCCGGCTAATGTTTGTATTTTTAGTAAAGACGGGGTTTCACCATGTTGGCCAGGCTGATCTCGAACTCCTGACCTCAAATCAAGTGATCTGCCCACCTTGGCCTCCCAAAGTGCTGAGATTACAGGCATGAGCCACTTTGCCCGGCCACAGTCTATGTTTCTAACCTGCACTGACTTTTCCAAAGAGCCAGTCCCTGGCACATATGAGATGTTCCTATCACACTCCACACCCACAAAGTATAAACATCAGACAGACAAAAGCAGCATCTCCATCATCACAGCAGCAAACCCAGCAACGCATGGTCCAGAGTCCAGCCCAGAGCCCACTGTGGTGGGCAGCCACAGGCCTAGAGGAGCTGGCTTAGCTGGAGCAAGGATGCAGGCAGAATGCACCAGCGACAAGAGGAATGATGTTGCACTTCACCAGGAGACGAGAGTCCATGACCCAGGAATTGAAACTCCACTGGTGGAAATTGCCCAATAAGAGGCAAACTGTGTCCCCTGCCGCCCATATCCACCCAGGCTTACAGCTTCCTCTGAGAGCAGCGGGGGGACAGTTTTCTTCTTGGGTCACTTAACGTTTGCAGTGACGTCACTCCCGTAGCCCTTACCTAGGGCTCCCCGCCCCTCCCCCACCTTGTGCTCATCCTGCTTATTCAAAGGCTCTTAATTTTGGTGAGTTTCCCACTCCTCCAGCAGGCCCTTTTCAGAGCTGCATCCTTGACTCTCCGCAGTTCCGGCGGTGTCCTGCTCTGCCCTCTAAGCTTCTCCCTCTCAGCGAGATCTGCAGGGGACTTTCAGCTCTGGGCTGTGAAGTCTCAGCAGTTGCTCAGGAATTCCTGGGGCCTAAGCATCCCCCTCCAAGGGGCCTCAGACCCGAGGTGTCTCCGCTGCAGAGTCATCGAATATTCCTGATCCAAAGCAGCTGCGAGTGCCTCGGACGCCTGTGTCCCAGAGGGCCGGGGCAGCAGTGTGTCTTTTCCCAGGGGCTTTTGAATTTCCTAGGACTTATTTTTAGAGCGGCAATAGACGCCCTCCTTTCTGCCACTCTGTCTCTGCAGCAGTGGGTCAGGCTTCTGGCGTCTATTTCCATCCATGATTTGTCCCCAACTGAGGTTCCCAACCGCAGCAGCTCATTGGAATCGCAAGTCTACCGATGCTCAGACCCCACTCCAGGGATCCTGATGAATTGATCTGGGGTGAGAGCAGCGGAGGGGCCTGCATCAGCATCTTAAAATTCCCCAATGGTTGTAGCAGCCAGATAGAAAACAAGGCTTTTCCAGGGGTCCAGCTAGGTTTTTTTTTTTTTTTTTTTTTTTCTTTTTCTTGGAGTCAGGGTCTTATTCTGTTGCCCAGGATGGAGTTCAGTGATGCAGTCTTTGCCTTACTGCAACCTGGACCTCCCTGGGCTCAGGTGATCCTCCCACTTCAGCCTCCCAAGTAGCTGGGACCACAAGCGTGCACCACCATGCCTGCCTAATGTTTACATTTTTTGTAGAGGAGGGGTTTCACTATGTTGATTCTTTTGTCTTGGCCTCCCAAAATGCTGGGATTACAGATATGAGCCACCATGCCCAGCCCCAGCTAAGTTTTTTAAACATGAAAGCCCATATAAGGCCGGGCACGGTGGCTCATGCCTGTACTCCCAGCACTTTGGAGGCCGAGGTGGGCAGATCACCAGGTCATGAGATCGAGAACAGCCTGGCCAACATGGTGAAACCCCGTCTCTACTAAAAATACAAAAATTAGCCAGGCGTGGTGGCAGGCGCCTGTCATCTCAGCTACTTGGGAGGCTGAGGCAAGAGAATCACTTGAATCCGGAAGGTGGAGGTTGCAATGAGCAGAGATCGTGCCACTGCACTCTAGCCTGGGTGGAAGAGTGAAATTCCATTTCAAAAACAAACAAGCAAACAAACCCCATATTGGTTCTTTCCTTTTCTTCGATACATAGTCTTACACTGTCTGCTGTATGGTGGAGTCTTTCTCTCTTCTTTTTCTCCCTTTTTTTTTTTTTTGAGACAGAGTCTCACTCTATGGCTAAGGCTGGAGTGCAATGGCGTGATCTCGGCTCACTGCCAACTCCACTTCCTGGGTTCAAGTGATTCTCCTGCCTCAGCCTCCCGAGTAGCTGGGATGACAGGTGCCCACTATCACGCCTGGCTAATTTTTGTATTTTTAGTAAAGACAGGGTTTCACCATGCTGGCCAGGCTGGTCTCAAACTCCTGACCTCGAGTGATTTGCCTGCTTTGACCTCCTGAAGTGCTGGGATTACAGGTGTGAGCCACCATGCCCGGCCCTTTTTCTCTTTTATTTACTGTAGACCACAGTTAAGGTAGCACTCATGGTGGTCCAGTGATAAATGGAGTTTTGGGCCCAAATTTTAATCACCTTGGAGCCATCAGGTCCATGAACTTACCCCATGCTTATTTCCCCAGTTCCTGAATGTACAGTTGGAGTAGGCGTTCCTGGCAACAGGCAGAATCTCCACTTGGGCTCTCTGACCTTCAAAGAAAGAGCCATGAAGATAGGAAGGGCCATGTGGGAGCCCCTGGAGTTTCCCCACCCTCTGAGCTAGGAAGTCAGAGAAATGCAGATTCCTGGGCAGCTGCTCTGAGATTACACAGCCAGGAAAGACGTGAGGGTGGCAGGGGAGGTGATTCCTAGCACAGCCCATTCACATGTCTGTTTGATCTGTGCAGAAGGTGGAAGGGTCTTCGGTCCTGGAGGACTGCGTGTTGCTGCAAACGTAGCCAGGTGGTGACTCCAGCTGCAGCTGCAGCTCTAGGTGCAGTATCTTCCCTGGAGCAGAACAGCACACCCCGGCACCTGCTATGCAGCTTTTGACTCATCCAGGTATTTTTTCTCTATAGCAGTTTTCAAGGACCACCAAAATCTGTTTGCTTTTATCTGTCACCTTCACAGTCTTGCCTCAGGGCCACGTCAACCCTTCCACTTTCTGCCACAGTGTAGTTGGCCGAGATCTTGTTCTCTGCATTCCACAGAACATGACTTGGGAAACATTATGCTGATTGAGCCTGCTATGATCTCAATGTCTATGCCCTCCAAAGCTCATGTCAAAATTTAATTGCCACTGGGATGGTATTGGGAGGTGAGACCTTTAAGAGGTGTTTAGGTCATGAGGGCCCCATCCTCATGAATGGGCTAATGCTGTTATTGAGAGAGTGGGTTTGTTATTGAGGGGGTGAGTTCGCCCTTTCTTGCCCTCTCTCTCTCTCTTTGATCTTCTACCATGTTAAGATGCAGCAAGAAGGCCCTTTCCAGATGCTTGTCCCTTGATCTCAGGCTTTCCAGCCTCCAGAATCATAAGTCAATCATAAGTCAATCATAAGTCATTTCTGATCATTATGAATTATCCAGTCTGTGGGATTCTGTTTTAACAGCACAAAATGGACCAAGACAGGGCCTGAGGAGCAAGAAGTAGCAAGTACTTTTCATGTACATTAGTAAGACAAATGAAAATGAGATGGGGGAAATGAACCCCATAAAAATTCATGGATCTGTCACCTCAGGGAGGTTTATGGGGCACCAATGACCTGAAGCATGTCAAGGTATCCCCTTCAAGGTGAAGGATATGTTGCTGAATCTGGATCATCTACCACAAAAATAAGGGAGGTTTGCATACATCACATTTGAGAGTTTTACTCCAACCCATTTGATCAGAAATGTATTGGCTTACGGTTCTGGAGGCTGGAAAGTCCAAGATCAAGGGGCCAGCATATGGCAAGGGCCTTCTTGCTGCGTCATAACATGGAATAAGGGCAAAGAGTGAGCGAGAAAGGGCAGGAGGGGGCAAACTCACTCCCTCAATAACAAACCCACTCCCTCAATAATAATAATGCAGTAGGTGCCAGTTTTGAGTGGGGACCAAATCAAGAGAAGACTGTGCAGCCAGTCCAGCCTGCACAGCAAGTGCTCTTCCTTTGGGCCTTGTGACTCCACAGACTGATGATGCTCAGAATGTGCTTGTGGACAGGGATGCTGTTGTCAAGCATGGGCTGCTGGCAAGTGTCAGGAAGAGGATCACTGTGCAGGCCTCCAGGGTTCTGATGCAAGTCCACGTCCTCTTCTGCAACAGAGTATTCTCCTTTACAGAAACAGTTCCTGGGTTGGGCATGGTGGTTCACGCCTATAATCCCAGCACTTTGGGAGGCCAAGGTGAGCGGATCACTTGAGGTCGGGAGTTTGAGACCAACCTGATCACCATAAAGAAATCCTGTTTCTACTAAAAATACAAAAAAAATTTAGCAGGGCGTGATGACGCATGCCTGTAATTCCAGCTACTCTGGAGGCTGAGGTAGGAGAATCGCTTGACCCCGGGAGGCGGAGGTTGCGGTGAGTCAAGATTGCGCCATTGTACTTCAGCTTGGGCAACAAGAAAGAAACTCCATCTCAAAAAACAAAAACTAAAACAAACAAACAAAAAAAACAAGAAACAGTTCCTGGCTTACAGCTGTGTCCTGGTGGGGACTGAGCACTGGACATCAATGGCCTGAGCATCTGTTTCAGAAGGTTGGGTTTCCATGAAACATACCTGGAGGTGAAGATTTGTGGGCAAGGGGTTTATTGGGAAATACTCTTGGACATAACACCCATAAGGGAGTGAAGGAGATGGAATTGTGAAGACGGAAATGTTGAACTATGATGAAGTTGCAACAGAGGGCTAGCTAATTCCCTGGGGAGCTCTGGAACTGGGTTAGCTCTTCAGTGATATCCCAGATTCAGGCAAGAGAGCTAAGCCATTGCACCCCTACTTTGACGAGCCATTGGAAGCAGGCTTCCTCCAGGGTGGGGTCACATCTGTTGGTGAGGCAGCTCCCTGCTGCTGAAGGCCAGGGCCAGAGGGTGACTCAGCTGTGAACCATCTTGGCAGTTGGGGAATGAGGGCCCCAGTCCTGGAGGTGAGATCTCCCTGAACACCTCAGTATCCAAAGTGTCCAGTGGAAATTGGGTGTTATCAGACCCACCAAGCCCTGAGGTCAGCCGGTGCAGCAGCAATCTATCCTCAAGCGGGAACGTGCTCAGGCACAGGTAAGTTGCAGGAGCAGATGGCTCAGACTCCTTTGACACTCTGATCCCCACCTATGGCCTTAGGGATGTGTGATTGAGAAGACTTGTTCAGTTTGGTTTATAGGTGATTTTGCATCATATCCTGGCATTGACCGGAAGTGGGCGCCTGTGGTATGACAGCCTCATTCAGGGGTTGCTCTGAAGGGCATTGAAAGACATATTCAAGCAGGACTCTAGGGCTCCCACTTTGGACTGACAGAGGATCTGGATCTACAGTCATTCACAGGCAGTTGCTAATGGTTTAGCTCAGAAGTTGGCAAACCATAGCCCTCAGGTCAAGTCTGGCCACCCTCTGATTTTGTAAATAAAAGGTGTTTTTGGCACACAGCCACCCCCATGTATTTGCTTTTTGTGCTGCTTTCATGCGACAACAGCAGAGTTGCATAGTTGCAACGGAGAACAAATGGTCCACAAAGCCTAAAACATTTGTAAATTTGATAGAAAAAGTTTGCTAACCCCTGGCTTAGCTGAATGGTCAGGGATTTGGGAAAAACAGAATTGAAAGATGGTGACATGCGGTGTGGGTAGGAAATACGTGGAGCGCTGAGAATGGGCACAGAATGCAAAGATGTTGGTTTCCAATGTGGATGCGGGCACCCCCTGCAGAGGAGCTCTTCAGAGCCAGGTGAACACAATGATGAGAGGGTGAAGGAGAATTTCTCTGTGGATGTCAGTTACCCTCTTTCCCTAGCCAGCCCAGTGCTTGCTCATTGTATCCATGTTCAACGTGGCCACGGTGGCAGAGATGGAGCTTATGCAGGGGTTCAGCAGCGAATGTATACTTCCCGGCACCAGGGCTCCCGGGTAACACTGCTGCTGAGTGCCCAGCCTGCCAAGAGCAGAGACCAACACTGAGCCCCTGATACGGTGCATCCAGGGGACCAGGCAGCTTGGTAGCAGGTTGATTACTCGAACCCTTTCTATTATGGAGGGGATGGAGATTTGTTTTCACTGGAAGAGACTCATACTTTGGAGATGTGTTTGCCATCCCTGCTCATAACGCTTCTGCCAGCATCATCACCGGTGGACTTTGTGAGTCTTATTCACCATCATGGTACAACATTGCTTCTGATCAAGGAATTCATTTCATGACAAAAGAAGTGTGGCAATAGCTTTATGGTCATGAGGGTCTCTGGTCTTACCAAATATTCCATCACCCAGAAGCAGCTGGCTTCATGGGATGGTGGAGTAGCTCAGCGAAGACTTACTTCAGTAAGTCATCGTCAGTTGGGAGACGACACCCCGAAAGGAGGGAGTTCTGTTCTACAGGAGACAGATATGCTTTGAATCACTGACCAATTTATGTTGTTGTTGCTTCTCCATGGTCAGAATACGTGGTCCAGGAATCAAGGGATGGAATGAGAGTGGCTTCTCTCATTAAAACTAATATCCTAATCATAGATTTTTTTTTCTCCCCTCCCAGCAACTTTGAACCCCACTGGTTTGGAAATCTTAGTTCCCAAGGAAGGAATGCCTCCCCCAGGGAACACCATTGTTTTATTGAATCAAAAGTTGAGGTGGGTTGGGCGCCGTGGGTCATGCCTGTAATCCCAGCACTTTGGG
Organism: Papio anubis; assembly: GCF_008728515.1. Taxonomy (NCBI): domain Eukaryota; kingdom Metazoa; phylum Chordata; class Mammalia; order Primates; family Cercopithecidae; genus Papio; species Papio anubis. The sequence continues at coordinate 113,833,237 of NC_044987.1, forward strand.
AGGCTGAGGTGGGCAGATCACCTGAGGTTGGGAGTTCAAGACCAGCCTGACCACCATGGAGAAACCCCATCTCTACCAAAAATACAAAATTAGCCGAGCATGGTGGCGCACGCCTGTAATCCCAGTTACTTGAGAAGCTGAGGCAAGAGAATCGCTTGAATCCAGGTGGTGGAGGTTGCAGTGAGCCGAGATTGCGCCAGCCTGGGCAACTGCACTCCAGCCTGGGCAACAAAAGCGAAACTCCGTCTTAAAATAAAAAAAAGTTGAGATGGCCACCTGGTCATTTTGGGGTTCTCAGCCACTGGATCAATAGGCAAAAGACAGGGTTAGTCTGCTGACTGGGATTAATGGTCCCAACACCAAGGGGAAAGGGGGTTCCTGCTGTGTGAGGCATATTTCCTCCCCTCCTCTTCCTCCTTTTATTTTATCATTACATCATGTGATTATATTATTTTATGTAAGCTTTACAATTTTTAACTTTATGATTTAGCCTTTCGGTAGAATTTTCAGAAAGGATGGTGACTGACTCAGGAGGAACTAACGCGTCCTGAAGACGGATGGTGTGTTTATCTCCCAGGATGAACCCAGTGACTGCTGGGACTTCGCATCTTCTCATTTTGGGGGGATGGTGTGTCATGGATTGAACTGTGTCTCCCCAAAATTCATATGCCGAAGCCCGAATTCTTAATGAAGACATTTGAAGATGGTGTCTTTAGGGAGGTGATCAAGGTTAAATGAGGTCATAGGGTGAGCCCGAATCCTACAGAACTGGTGTCCTTATAAGAAAAGGAAGAGACTCAGATCTCCCCCCAACCTCACTCTCCTTGTACACACCAAGGAAAGGCCACGTGAGGACATGGTGAGAAGGTGGCTGTCTATGAGCCAGGAAGAGGCTTCACCCCACCAAAAATCAACCTTACGGTACCTTGATCTTGGACTTCTGGCCTACAGAACTCTGAGAAAATAAATTGCTGTTGTTTAAGCCACCCAGTCTGTGGCATTTTGTTATGGCAGCCTGAGCAGACTAACGCAGAGTGAGAATGTCTTTCTTTGTATGAAGGATAGTTTCATCTTGTTATGTAGCGACACAGAGTTATTTTTGTTGTTGCACAGAACTCCAAAAATATATGCAGAGGGGTGTGCACGAATGCAGAGTAGCCAAAGGGGTAGAATTTGCCAGTTTTCAAGTTATGGTCTTCCAGCTTCCAGCCCAGCCTTCTATACTCTCTGTGCTGTGATGATGGAGTTGGAATTCTGCAAACGATATTTCTGCTTTGCCTGCTGTTTCCCTGCTGGGCTCTGACAATAGGGGATGTTAGAAAGAACAACTTTGGCCGGGCATGGTGGCTCACATCTGTAATCCCAGCACTTTAGGATGCCGAGGTGGGCAAATCACCTGAGGTCAGGAGTTCGAGACCAGCATGGCCAACATGGTGAAACCCCATCTCTACTAAAAATAACAAAAATTAGCCGGGCACAGTGGTGCATGCCTGCAATCCCAGCTACTTGGGAGGCTGAGGCAGGAGAATCACTTGAACCCGGGAGGTGGAGATTGTGGTGAGCCGAGATTGTGCCATTGCACTCCAGACTGAGCAACAAGAGTGAAACTCTGTCTCAAAATAAATAAATAAATAAAATAAAAATAAAAATAAAGAGCAGCTTTGAGGCTAGAACAAGATGAAGGTTCTTGCTCCTTTCTGTCTGCTTCCTGTGGGCATCACCCTCACACAGCTTCTTCACCATGGCAGCAGCAGTTCCTTCCTGCAGTAGCTGCTGGATCCAGTTTGCAGTTTTTCCAGCAGGCAGACCAGCCCCATCACACCCCTCTGGAGACATCAGCACCTGCTGACTCTGTCTGCTCCTTAGAGGTCTGCATTCCAGGCTTCCATGTTTTCATAATTTCAGTCCTTTATTTATTCCTCCAGTCCTGGGGGTGGGTGTTACTTCCTGGAAGGTTCTCCCGTTAGAGTTCTCTTTTTTGCATTTTTAGTTTTCCAATGCCTAGTTAATAATTCTTTATATTAAATTTCCTCTGTTAACATAACACATGGTTTCTGTCTCCTGATGGGACCATGCCTGATATAGACCTGGATCATTGCAGATTCTGCCCTGTGGATTCCCCATAATGAGAAAGATAAAATCATTAGAGTCTGATTTTGCCCAAAGTACCTGTTGTTCCAAAAAGCCCTCCCCATCCTCAGCGCAACACCTTCTCTCTGCGCAACATCTAAGCCAGTCGTGACTGCACCCAGAGTGCTGCTTGGCTCTGAACCCCCAGCTCCTAGGATGGACCAGGCACATCGCCTCAGGGCTCAGGCTGCTCCTGCCTCCCCACCTAACATCACAGGGTCACCATGAAATTCAGGGTCCAGTCTGTTCTGTGATTATCTTTCTGGACCGTTCTCACTTCTGCCAAGTTTTCTGTATCCACTCCTGGGATCTCCGGCTCCTTAAAGGAGGCGCCCCCCGCAATGACAGGAGGAGGGAGGCTTTTGAGGAGCACCTGCCCTGGAATCTCCCGGGTGGTCCACTCCAGCTGACTCCGGAGGTGTTCTAGTTACCCCTGTTAGATTTCTCATCTCCAAGTCACCTCCCCAATCCAGTGACAACAAAAGAAGGCTTCTTCTCCTAGTTCCCTCTGCCAGGGCACTTAGGAGGGTGGGATGGTAAAATTTCCCTTGCTCCCACTCCTACCTGCCTCCCTTCACCGCTAAGGGCCCAGCCCTTCTCCTAAGGGAATTCCCTCCTTCCTCCAGTTCAGCCAGGATGACTTCCTTAATTTTTCCAACACTTTCTTCTTTTTTTTTTTTTCTTTTGAGACAAAGTCTCACTTTGTCGCCCAGGTTGGAGTGCAGTGGCGCGATCTCAGCTCACTGCAACCTCCACCTCCAAGCGATTTTCGTGCCTCAGCCTCCCGAGTAGCTGGGATTACAGGTGCCTGCCACCATGCCTCGCTAATTTTTGTATTTTTAGTAGAGACAGGGTTTCACCATGTTGGCTAGGCTGGTCTCAAATGCCTGACCTCAGGCGATCCTCCCGCCTCAGCCTCCCAAAGTGTTGGGATTACAGGCCTGAGCCACCACTCCCGGCCATTTTTCAGTCACTTTCTCCCAGCTCCTATTCCGGCTGTAGGATCTGTTTTTGAGCCAATTCCATTTCTGCTTGAGTCTGTATGCGTCGCTCGTAGCTAGTGACGGCGTCCTGCCGGAACGCATTCACATCTCCTTCTTAGCTTTCGGGTTTACAATAATTCTGCTAATTTGCCTTTTAGAGGCAGAAGAAGATAGTGGTTAAGAGGCAGAGCCCGGCTCGGCGCGGTGACTCACACCTGTAATCCCAGCACTTTGGGAGGCCGAGGCAGGCGGATCACCTGAGGTCAGGAGTTTGAGACCAGCCTGACCAACATGGAGAAACCCCATCTCCACTAAAAGTACAAAATTAGCCGGGGGTGGTGGCACATGCCTGTAATCCCAGCTACTCAGGAGGTTGAGGCAGGAGAATCACTTGAACCTGGCAGGCGGAGGTTGCGGTGAGCAGAGATCGCGCCATTGCACTTCAGCCGGGGCAACAAAAAATGAAACTCTGTCTCAAAAAAAAAAAAAAAAAAAAAAAAGAGGCAGAGCCCAGAGCTGGACTGCCTAGGTTGAAACTGCGTCCCCTTCCACCAACTAGCTGTGGGACTTTGGGCACGTTACTTATTTACTTTCTTTTTTTGAGATAGGGTTTTGCTCTATAGCGCAGGCTAGAGCTCAGCGGCACCATCATGGCTCACGCAGCTTTGACCTCTTGGGCTCAAGTGATTCTTTCACCTCAGACTCCCAAGTAGCTGACAGTATAGGGGCACGCCACCACGGTCAGCTAATTTTTTTATTTTTAGAGAAGGAGTCTCACTATGTTGCCCGGGCTGATCTTGAACTCCTGGGCTCAAGTGACCCTCCTGCCTTGGCCTCCCATAGTGCTGGGATTACAGGTGTGAGCCACCACACCTGGCCTGCACACATTATTTAAGGTCTCCACATCTCAGCCTCCTCATCGCAAAGTGCATGTAATAGATGGCCCTATCTCAGAGGCAGGCTGTGAGGATTTGATGGGCTAACCCACAGAATGCTGAGAAATGTCTCCGTCACAAAGCAAGCGCCCACTGAGTGTTCACTGTGATCATTATTCTTGACTTCACCCCAAGAGGAAGACTCATTCCCCGGAAAGGAGTTGAATCAAATACATTTAGCTTATGCAGATTGTATTAAATGTAGCTGGTGGAAAAAGGAGAAAGAATCATTTACATATTGCTGAGCTCCTGTTGGAGGCAGGCCCCTCAATGGGCCTCCTGGAGTGGGCAGGAGAGGTCCCTCTGGGATGCGGCTCCCTAGGGTGACCCCAGGGCCAGCATGTCACAGCTGAGTGCCAGTGGAGGATTTGCAGACCACGTTTTCCACACAATGCAGCTTCAGTGCAAGCCAGCTGCAGCCCTGGAGGCAAGCCCAGCTGTGCTGGACTTCCTGAGAGATGAGGACTCCAAAATAGCATCTTCCAGAGGGATTTTTCAAGGGTCACTGATTCCACGTGATTTTTGCCTCCTGCTTTGGAATCTAACTCTGCATAATGCCGTGTATACAGCAGAGGCCCTGTGGAGTAAGGGGTTAACTCAACAGGCCTGGGCTGCCCAAACCCTGCACATTCCAAAGAGAGGACTGGCCCTTGCCTGGCTCTGGGAGATAAACTCCGAGCCCCTGGAATATCCTGCCTAACAGGGTGTTTTTTTCACCTGGGGCCTTGGGCCACCAGAGACAGTTTATGTTAGCAATGTTATTTATGGCGAATGCCTGTGTTTTTTCACCTGGGGCCCTGGGCCAGGCTGTATCAGTCTGACTTAAGCTAGGGCTGGAGATGAAATAGTTAAGGTCAGTCACGTGGGTGCCACATGCCTCTATGACTGACCCCTAATAAGACTTGGGACATTAGGGCTTGGCTGAGCATCTCTGGTTGCAATATTTCATATGTATTGTCACAACTCTATGGACTGAATCTCTGTGTCCCCTAAAATTCTTTTTTTTTCCCTGAGATGGAGTTTTGCTCTTGTCCCCCAGGCTGGAGTGCGACGGTGCGATCTCGGCTGAACACAACCTCCGCCTCCTGGGTTCCAGTGTTTCTCCTGCCTCAGCTTCCCGAGTAGCTGGGCTTACAGGCATGCGCCACCACACCCGGCTAATTTTGTATTTTTAGTAGAGACAGGGTTTCTCCATGTTGGCTATGCTGGTCCCGAACTCCTGACCTCAGGTGATCCGGCTGCCTCAGCCTCCCAAAGTGCTGGGATTATAGGCCCACCACACCCAGCCTGGCATCCTTTTACTAAAGAGCTCCCCACCTCCATTCCATTAGGCTCAGAGGTCACAAAACCTAGCTCCACCTGGAATTCCTGGCCTCTGGAAGGGCCGGCTCAGGAGAAGGGCCCATGGGCTTCAGGGTAAATCCTGTCCCTGCCAAAGGTCAGAGTTGAACCCTTGGGGCTTTTGCAATTTAAACTCCAGGTTTGCTGAGCTGGCTCAGAAACTGAGTGAGGAGGGAAAGCAAATGAATGAGCAAAACTCCGCAGTGGACTCCCCGGGCCCCGCGCCCCACAAAAGCCCCGCGCGCCAAGCCTGGACCGGGTCTCGGCTCAGGGGCCTGCTGCGCTTGTGGAGTGTGAGCTCCTGGACAAGCCTTGACTCATCCTAAGATGAAACCCTTCCCCTGTGTGTGTCTGTGTGTGTCTGTGTCTGTGTGTGTGAGTCTGTGTGGGAGTGTGTGTTTCTGTGTGTGTCTGTATATGTGTGTCTGTCTGTGTGTGTGAGTATGTGTGTCTGTGTGTGTGTATGTGTCTGTGTGTCTCTGTGTCTATGTGTGTGTGTCTGTGTCTCTGTGTGTGTCTGTGTGTGTCTGTGTGTGTGTGTGTGTGTGTGTGTGTGTGTGCATGTCTGTGTGTGCATGTCTGTGTGTGCATGTCTGTGTGTACACGTCTGTGTGTGCATGTCTGTGTGTGTCTGTGTGTGCATGTCTGTGTGTACATGTCTGTGTGTGTCTCTGTGTATCTGTGTGTGTGCATGTCTGTGTGTGTGTACATGTCTGTGTGTGTGTGTGTGTCTGTGCATGTCTGTGTGTCTGTGTGTGTGTGTGTGTGTATGTGTGCATCTCTCTGTGTGTGTCTCTGTGTGTGTGTGTGTGTCTCTGTGTGTGTGTGTGTCTGTGTGTGTCTAAGTGTCTCTGTGTGTGTCTCTCTGTGTATGTGTCTGTGTGTGTCTGTGTGTGTGTCTGCGGGTGTCTATGTGAATGTGTCTCTGTCTCTGTGTATGTGTGTCTCGTAGTGTGTGTGTGTGTATGTGTGAATGTGTCTCTGTGTGTGTGTCTCTGTGTGTCTTTGTGTGTGAATGTGTCTCTGTGTGTGTGTGTGTGTGTCTGTGTGAATGTGTGTCTCTGTGTGTGTCTGTGTCTCTGTGTATGTGTCTATGTGTCTCTTTGTGTGTGTCTGTGTATGTGTCTCTGTGTGTGTGTGTGTCTCTGTGTGTGTCTGCGTGTGTGTCAGTGTATGTGTGTGTGTGTGTCTCTGTGTGTCTGTGTGTGTGTGTGTGTGTCAGTGTACGTCTGTGTGTGTCCTGCATGCATGTCCATGTCTCTGTGTGTGTGAATGTGTGTGTGTGTCTCTGTGTGTCTGTATCTGTGTCTGTGTGTGTGAATGTGTGTAATGTGTCTGCTGTCTGTGTATGTGTCTCTGTGTGATACCTGTGTGTGTGTGTCCTACTGAATTCTGCTGTTTTTCTGCAATGCTCAGATATGGCACACCCTTCAATATCAACACATAACTCTGCGATAAAAGCCAGTCGCCTCCTGCACAGACTCAAGACTGTGGGTGGCCAGAAACATTGATCCTTTCTCATAGTCCTCAGAGCCCCAAAAGCCTGGCCTTCCAAGGTTTGTTTTTGTTTTTTGAGATAGGATATCGTTCTGTTGCCCAGGCTTGAGTGCAGTGGTGGCAAGATCACAGCTCACTGCTGCCTCAACCTCCAGCCTCTAGTGAGCCTACCTCAGCCTCCAAATAGCTAGGTGCACACGACCACACCAGGCTAATTTTAAATTTTTTTTTTGTAGAGATAGGGTCTTGCCACGTTGCCCAGGCTGGTCTCGAACTCCTGGGCTGAAGTGATTGTCCCGCCATGGCCTCCCAAAGTGTTGGGATTGCAGATGTGAGCTACCGCACCTGGCCCCTGTCTCTTCATATAAGGATACTCACCCCATCATGAGGGCTCTTCCAAGAGCTCCTAAAGGGCGTCTTGGTCATTGAATGAGAGTTACAGATAAAGATTCTTTGCTTGGCCAAACTTTTGTCAGGCTTCTGAATCTTCTGCCAGGCCCATCTGTGCACTTCCTTGTAAAATGCAGTTCTAGGCCGGGCGCGGTGGCTCATGCCTGTAATCCCAGCACTCTAAGAGCCCGAGGTAGGCGGATCACTTGAGGTCAGAAGCCAGAGACCAGCTTGGGCAACATGGTGAAACCCTGTCTCCACCAAAGAAAATACAACAATTAGCCAGGCGTGGTGGTGCTCGCCTGTAATCCCAGCTACTTGGGAGGCTGAGGCAGGAGAATCACATGAACCTGGGAGGTGGAGGTTGCAGTGAGCTAAGATCGTGCCCCTGCACCTCAGCCTGGGCAACAGAGTGAGATTCCATCTCAAAAAAAAAAAAAAAAAAAAAAAAATCCAGTTTTAGCGAAAGAACCCTGGCCTGTGTCAGCAAGAATCCTGTTAGGTCGGTTTAAGCAGAATCTCGCCTACCCGTTGGTAATTTTCCATCCACTGACCCCCATACTCCTTGGCTATACATTCCTACTTTCCTGTGCTATATTGAGAGTGGAGCCTAATCTCTCTCCCGGACGGCAAGACCTTGTTGTAGTGGTCCCTGTATCAATCTCCATGGTCCTGGATGAAGTTGGCCTGGCCATGCTTTACCCACGTCATGGAATAATTGTTTCTTTAACATTCTCCAAGGCCTTCTTGGTCATTGCACCGACAATTGGAGATCCGAGGTGTTGACCACTCAGCATCGCCTCCTCCACGGTCACCTGAGAACAGACTCCAGGACCCAGGGGAGGGTTGGGGCTAATTCACAGAAGCTCCATGTCAGACTTCCGGATCATCGGACCCAGGGTCTCTGCGGGCCACTCTGAATCAAGCGCTCCTCTTCACAGGCAGATGGTGCAGACCGTGCCCCTATAGAGACTCAGAGCAGATCCCAGGGAGAAGGAAAGAGAGAGCAGGCCCCACCTTTCGCCTGGTGCTCCACCCCTCTAAGCCCCTCCGCCCCTCGCCTCTCGCCTCGCCCCTCGCCTCGCCTCTTCCGCCCCTCCGCCCCTCCGCCCCTCCGCCCTCCGCCCGCCCCTCCACCCCTCCGCCACCCCCTCCATTGCCAGACCATCTTGGGGCTCCAAGTGGCTGTTTGTTGTCAGGTTTCCTGTGACCTTGCATCCCTGCTGGGCATTTGCAGTTCCACCCCCTCCTTCCACTGTTTCCTCCCCACTCCCTTCCCCCTCTCCCGAGTTCCATTGCACACCGGTCTTCTTTCATTCCTCTCCATCTGGCCAGGCTCCTGCCTCAAGAGTCTGCTCTGTCCTTGCCACCTTTCCAGCCTTTGACAGGGGCCCCCTCCCTGTTCTCCCCTGTTCTTCCCTCCCTCCCGTCTCTGGCTCATTTCATGTAGTTCCCATTTGTTGATTTCTTCTTGCACCCTTTTCAATTTTA